>NC_058371.1:44181458-44489479 GCF_018350175.1 Felis catus | reverse complement strand
AGGGAACTAGGAGGGAAGGAATTGGCCCTAAAAAAATGTTTTTATAGAATAGGAGATTTTAGGCCCAGTAAGGTTGTCATTTCTTTCACTGAGATTACTGAGGGGGAAAAAAACTGAATTATTTTTAACTTAATGGGTATTTTTGTTGTGATGAAAGTATATATATGTGTGTATGTATTTCCTTGCAAATCTTAGAAAATGTCTTTTTTTGAAAATGTTTAGCAAGTATGTGCCATCTGGTATTTTTTAAGAAGCACATAGTTTAAAATCTAGCAAAGCTGGGGCGCCTGGGTGGCGCAGTCGGTTAAGCGTCCGACTTCAGCCAGGTCACAATCTCGCAGTCCGTGAGTTCGAGCCCCGCGTCGGGCTCTAGGTTGATGGCTCAGAGCCTGGAGCCTGTTTCCGATTCTGTGTCTCCCTCTCTCTCTGCCCCTCCCCCGTTCATGCTCTGTCTCTCTCTGTCCCAAAAATAAATAAACGTTGAAAAAAAAATTAAAAAAAATAAAATAAAATCTAGCAAAGCTAGCCCTGCATAGATTTTTAATTTCTGTTGCAAAACACAAGGACTCAGTGCTACTTGTCTGAAATTGCCTTTTTTTTTTTTTTTTAATTTGATAATGATGTAGCTGATTCTTCAATGTTCCCTTTTTTCCCTTTCCTTCTTTCTTGGTTTTCAAGGCTTTGATAAAGTTCAAGAGTTATTTGTATTTTGAGGAAAAAGACTTTGTGGATAAAGCAGAGAAGAGCCTAAAGCAGACCCCCCATAGTGAGGTGAGTCGGTGAGTCATGATCATAAAAATGTCAAAACTAGAAAACTTTGAAGATTGGGACCAGGCTCCTAATTATGAAAGTGAGGAAAGTGAGGCCCAGAGAGGACTGAAGGGGTATGTGCTATGAGAGCTCGCCAGCCGCAGAGCAAGCTCCCTCTCCTGCCTGCTGTGATTGTGGGACCAGATCGCTCTTCCTGTGTCACCATCCCGCTTTCAGAGAGATGATCAGTGTTCTTCTAGGGACAGTCTCCAGTGCAGAGGGTAAAAGCAGCAGCCTAATAAGGAAATCCATATGCGATTGAGGAAGCAAGGCAGAGATATTTCTTCTGCTCGGGAAGTATCAAGTACAGAGGGAGGAACACTGAATAGAAGAGGAGGGGACCTTGCTCTGTGACCCAGAGGCAGCAGGAGCTGTAATGGCTTATTTAGTTCCTCTAGAACTTTCCCTACTTCCCCTTTCCAAGGTTGTTGGCCAAAGTCATACCATAAATACAGTCTGGCCCAAAATAGGAGAAGGGGTGGAAGAAAATTTTGAGCTGGAAACACTGTTCCCTAAAAATGCTGTGATCGCTGTCTAGGACAGTAATAGAAGCTAATGTAGGAGAAAATAAAGTAGGCTTCCAGTTGTTTTTAGGGGAGAAAATAGTAAAGGGAAACAGGTAATGGACCTAGGATGATACAGCCAGAAAATCCAGCCCAGGAGAAGACAGCTCTTGCTGGGAAGAACAGGCCGAGAAAGTTACTTGAGAAAAGGGGGTCTTTTCTGAAGTCCATATGTAGTGATTAAGAGAGGATATTCAGAATAATTTCCAGACAGAAAGGACAAAGAAAATGAGGATTCAGAAACTTAGAGGATCTGAAGAGATTTTCAAAGTAAAAATGCAGAAGTGAGAATCTGATGCAAGGGAAGGGATCAAATAAATAAGCTTAAGTAGGTACGGTTCTGAGGAATCGGCAGAAGACCAGTTTGTTTGTTATACAGATAGTATAACGAATAATAGAAAGAATGCTTTGGTACAGGTAATGTAGGAATTCCGAAGCAAATAAACCTAAAGACCACCATTTACATGGTGCATATAAATATGCTCTGAAAAACCTGAAGACCAGCTAGATTGGTGCATGTAAATATGCCCTAAAAATGTAAGAAGACGTTATTACACCAGCTGTATGCTCTTCTGAGAAGACATCATTACCAGTGTGGTGGCAGTGCTTGTAAAGGGTTCTCCAAGGGAGTTCTTCAGTTTGCTTGTTCTGTTGTTAAATTCTGAAGTAAAACCGTTGTTTTTGTTTCAGATAATATTTTATAAAAACGGTGTCAATCAAGGTGTGGCCTACAAAGATATTTTTGAAGGGGTTTACTTTCCGGCCATCTCACTGTATAAGAGTTGCACGGTATGTATCGTCTGTTCACCCTGTGAACAGAACTTGAGGGAAATAGGTGAATGGTTGTGATGGATGACCATTGATGTGAATTCTACAAAGAAATCTGAGTAGCCTAAGAATGAGATGGGAATGCGTTCCTGTTGTTACTGTTTGTTCCAAAAACAGTTGGGTGTCTTAGGAAGTATTTGCTTGGATAGTTAAAAGATTGTGCAACTAGTGTGCTCCATACTTTGACTTTGAATGTGCTGTACGGTAAATGTCATTGTTCAGTGTAAAGGATGTGAAGTATATGCATGCAGAAGTCAGCTTGGTGTTATATGTCATGATAACCCACCATCATTGGTTAGTAAGTGTTGCTTATGCCAATCTTTTTTTTAACACGATACAGTATGAAGGGGACTATCATCAGATCCTATTGTGGGGTTTTTTGTCTTTTTTTAAGTGATTTGAAAAGGTAATATCTGGAAATTTACATATACTTTTTAGTCTGTCAGTAACCACCACTGGAGTAAGATAAGGAAATCTTCAGGTAATAAAAAGAAATCAACAAAAGTCTATTTTATTTACCTAATTTTTGATGGACATTAGGGTGTTGACCACTTTTAGCACTGGTAATCTATATCATTAGTTCCACTTATACCCTGAATATCATAGCTACATTTAAAAATAAAAAGTTCCCAGGTCACATTAAGCTTTTTTTCACTATTTTCCTCTGTTTTCTCCTGTCTGCTTGAATTGATCTATCCCAGGTTTCCATTAACTTTGGACCGTGCTTCAAGTATCCTCCAAAGGATCTCACTTACCGCCCTGTGAGTAACATTCACAGTGCATCCTCAGTATCTCTGCTCCTTCTTGCCATACTTATTCTGATCACCTCCTTTCTGTTTCTTGTTCCTCCCACAGATGAGTGACATGGGCTGGGGCGCTGTGGTAGAACATACTCTGGCTGATGTCTTATATCATGTGGAAACAGAAGTGGATGGGAGGCGGAGTCCTCCATGGGAACCGTGACCAGGTCCCTCTTTCTTTGCAGACATGGACTTGCTGGGGAATAAATTGGGGAGGGAGGCCTGTTTTTGTTTTTTTTGAACTGTTGCAAACATTCTCCCAAAGATACTGCAGGACACAGCCTGTGCTGTAGGCAAATTAAAAGTATGGGTGAGACTGGGAGACTCCCTGCTTTTCAACACTCTCCCCACTTCTGGTGACTGCTTCTATTTTGTGTGCCATATGCCAACAGCTGCTGACCCCAGGATCCTTTGCGCCCCCTGTGAAACTGGTGCTGTACCACGTATCCCTCCGACCAGGACTAGTTACCTTATTGTATTTTCTAAGGAGTGAATAATCTCGTCTAAGGCACTGACTTATTTAAAGACCTCTCCTTTTGTGGCATTGACTCCATCCCATCCGATTTCCAAGGAAGTAGTAGGCCTGTTTCTGAGAACAGCTGAAATCAGTGGCTGTACATTCCAGATCTAAAAGGTCTTTCCTTTTGGTATGGGTTTTTATTCCTTTTGAAATATTTTTGAACACTGGGGTCTCTGAAACTACTAGGTCTCTAGAACTGTAATTGTAAAAAGAACTTGCTTGCAGCTTTAACAATTAGAAACTCTTCCCAAATAAAACCTGTCTTCAAGTGTGTGTGGCACTCTGCTTCCCTTTCGGGGTGGGTTCCTCTTGGTGACAGGGGTAGCTATGTGGGCAGTGAGGAAGGGAGCCAGCGCAGGGGGAGGGAGGCGGGTTTCTGACTATCCCAACCCCTCTTCTCCTGCTTCCATCCTCTCTAGCCAGCTCAGCCACCCTTTTTCTCCAGTGGAAGTCACCTCAAGGAGATGAACAAGAGTTTAAAAGGGTTAATGGTGTCCCTCCAGCATTTCCCTTTGAATGTGTATGCTAATGCGTGCATGTTGTTTTCTTGCCTTACTTACCTTCCTTCCAAATACGTGACGATTCAGAATACTAAAAACTGGAATGTAAGAACGAGCCTTCCCTTGAGCTCCCTTATGGCTTCCCTGTCCCCCTTTTTAATACATCAGTGACAATGCAGCCTCCCAGGAATTTCCCAAATTTCATGTGACTATTGGTACCTTAACTTGGTAGCTTTGACTAATAGATTTGTCTCCTAATGAACCATCCAGGCTGTTTTGGCCATTCCACATCTCTTAACAGGAAACCTAACAGAATCAGTGTGATTGTAGGCTGAAGGCTCAGCCTGTCACCGCTGGACACCCATTCATTCGTGGCCGGTCTTAGAGGACAGACTTGGTCATAAAGCTGGACCATCAGAGTTTGAAGAACTCTAAGAGAATGAGGGTAGTGTTCTGTAGAGGAAGCTGGAGGTAAATTCTTTGTAATATAAATTACCACGTATTTTATTACTTGTACACCCACTCTCCATTTGATAAAATTTCTGTACATTGGATCTTCATAAATCAGGTTACAGAAGTTATGATGTTGCCTATTTATATTTCATATTTAAATGTGTGTGTGTGTGTGTGTGTGTGTGTTTTGAGAAGGTTCATTTGAAGGACTCACAGGATACCCACTCTCCATGGAGTCCTCTATAAAATGGTGTCAGTGAGCATATCATCACTGACCACTTACTTTATTCCAACATAAAATTAAACAAGTGGGGAAGTGGCTCCCAGTCCCCCCAAAGACACAGTTGCACGGTTTGGAGAAGGCAAATTTTAACTGAGCTCCAAACAGTGGTGTGCAGCAAGAAAGCCCATTTCCTTGCTTCCAGCCTGCTCTTTTTTGAAATCAGTGTGTATCACTTTACACATCTTTAGATGGTCATTTTCCCTTACTTAGCTGGGGGTGGAGGATAGTCTGTTCTAGAAATACTTTCTACAGCTCTGAGGCTCCCTGGTAAATAATAATTTGGTCTGTGCTAAAAATAGACTACTCTATGAGATAAGAATAAATAAGAAGAAACACTTCTATCAGATATAAAATTTCAGTACCTCCATAAATATGAGCATTCCCACGACTGCTAACCTGTTTACTTAACAAGCCGGGGCTCTGTTTCTGGATGGTTTAAATCATCAGTGCTGTTATAACTAGAATGGGAAAGTTTCAAGTGGTAATGGCTGGCTTTTCATCCTACTCACCCTTCTTAGCAAAGTAATCCCACCCCAATCTATATTTTGAAAGCATAAATTCTCTGAATCTTGAAAGGGGAATTTGCTCTCACCATATTCCCTCTTTTGGCTTTCTCTCAAAGTAGTAAAACAGTGACTTGTTAAAAGCCGTGAAATTGGCAGCCCTGAGCCAAGCTGGAAGCAGATGTAATTGAGTGAACTGAAGATTCAGTTTCCAAGGCACGTGGGTGGCTCAGTAGGTAAAGTGTCCAACTTCAGTTCAGGTCATGATCTTGGGGTTTGTGAGAGGCCAGTGTCAGGCTCTGCCCTGACAGTGTGGAACCGGCTTGGGAGTCTCCCTCTCTCTCTCTGCCCCTGTCTCTCTCTCTCTCTCTCTCTCTCTCTCTCAGAATAAATAAGTAAACCTTACAGATTCAGTTCCCTTGTTAGGTGTCAACATTCACAGAAGGGAAAATAATAAAATTTGTTTTTGTTTATCTTAGTAATATCATTAATTTTCTTCATTTGGTACCATCCTATCTTTTAATTACATACATAAAAATCCTCAGTCATCACCTTCATCTTGCAATGCCTGTCAGCTACCAGTTCTAGAGTTCTTTTAAGAATGATTTAGGCTTGGAGCACCTGGGTGGTTCTGTTGGTAAGCATCCGACTATTGATTTCAGCTCAGGTCATGATCTTGGGGTTCGTGAGTTCGAGCCCTACATCAGGCTCTGCACTGAGCCTGCTTGGGATTCTCTCTCTGCCACTCCTGCTCTCTCTGTCTAAATAAACTTTAAAAAATTGAATTAGGCTTGTGCTTATTGTGGAAATTAAGTACTCATGAAAGATTCTGGCAGCAGATTCTAAATAATTGAGTGACCTATGTCCCCAGTAGTTTTTCCTTTTAATGAGCTCGGGGATCTAGTTTAATTAAAATCTTTGTCCAGGACTCCTTTAGCATGAAGTTGCTGTTTACTAGAATGATTTTTTTTTTTTTTTTTTAAGAGTAGAATTTTTAAACAGGTACAGACTGAAGTTTGCGTCTTAGTTACAACTCTTTATTCTGACGGGTGCCCATGGAAGAAATAGGGTAACTAGTTTAATTAGTTTCGTATCTTTTTCAATCAAGAAAACTTAGACTACATTTCTAGAACGCATCCGCTGTGGGGAGTTAGTTGGTCTTTGATGCAGCTCTCTACCTGTTTGGTAGAGGAGCAGAGGGTTGCTGGAGTCCCTTTTGTAAGACCCCCCCACACTGCCTGTGGGGAATGGAGCTCTTGAGCCCCTAAAGTATGAGGTCCCAGTCCTTGTACTTGCACCCTGTGTCAGCTAGTAGCATTTTATAAAGATGTTTTTAAATAGATGTGTAAGGGCCCAGAAGGGAGTTTTATAAATATTTTGGAGCCCTTAACCTTCATTTCAGAGCTAATCATTGAATAGAGTTAGAAAGCTCTTTCTCTTAAAAGCTCTGTCCCCATTTTTTTGGTCCTAAAATTTTGCCAGTCCCAGCATCCTAAATATACTCCAGCCCATTCCACAGTCCCCGGATGAAGAGCTTAAACAGACTTGTAGGCTTCTAGCAGGGATCTCCCTGAAGGGCATGCGAGCCAGTGCGCTAGAAACAGTTGGAAGCAGCAGGCTGGTCCTTAACACCTGGCGTCAGGAGCGGGGCTGGACTCCAGGTGCTTGCGCAGGTGGTTGGCAAAGTCCACCTGGGTCTGTGATAAGACCTGGTTGATGATCGTCTTTGGCAGCCATCCCTAGAGTAGAAGATAGAAGAATTTGGCCACCTTGTGGGTGGTGTTCCCCTGTAGACACCTCTGTACCCTGTGACAAACATGGATTGCTTGGGGCTTGGTCTTCCAGCTCTGTTTATAGGTGTGACCTTGGAGTTGACCCGGGAGGACTGCCCTACTGCCCTGCTGTGTCATGACCGTGTAAGAACGGTCAATTGTGTCAAGACAAAGGTCAATTGTGTGACCCTGAGCTAGCAACCATATCTTTGGGGGCCTAAGTTTCCTTCTTTCCAAACGGGCAACTACAGAGTTGAAATTTGATATGAGGTAAAAGGGAGCTATTGTAGTCTGTGGAGATGATGGAACAGCAGGCCGATACTCAAGCCTCGTCCTTCTCCCAACAGTCTGTCTCTCAAAATGGAGGAGGGTTTTTCCTGTTCTTGCAGGATCACGTGGGAGGGTAAGAGTCGGTTTTTCTCCCCACCCCCTACCCACTAGCCACCTCTTGTGCCCCTCACCTTGAGGTCAATACTGAGCAGCCACGTGAGTTTGGTCTTCGAGGGACTTCCGGCCAGGGGACGGAGCACCATGCAAGTGGGACCATGCTCTCCTCTGGCAAATGGAGAGCAGTCCAGTCAGGAGGACAAGGCAGAATGCTCTTTTTATGCTGACCAGTTATACGAGCCACGCTTCTCTGGTACCTTGTCTTTTCTAAGTCTCAGAACTATTTTGTCAAGGGTGATAAACTTAACAGTTGGCCTGGTTACCAGCTCACCGGAACACATGCTGGTTGGGGCTGGAGCCTGAAGGCCCCTGTGGTGCCTGTGAGTTGCCGGATGCCAGGGAAAGCGTCCCGGGTGATGGGTGTGGCCCCTCACAAATAGCAGCTGTGTTCTAAGCAGTATGGCTTGCATTTCAGTCGCCAGTACGGCCAGACCTGAGCGTACCAGCTAAACCTCAGCCCTACCTCATGTTTTAGAAAATTATTAAGGTTCTTAAACTTTCTAGGAAGGTTGGTTAGGGCCGAACTTGTCTTCCTCCATATTCCTGTGCAAAAGGCAGTTGAAGGTAGGGACCAAGGACTGGTTTCTTGGAGCCGAGGATTCATCACACCCTCGCCGGGCACGTGCCCACAAGCCTGCATGAGGGAAGAGAGCTTTTGGGCGACTGCCAGTATTACCTGATGATGCCTTTCTGCTCGGGCATCTCACCGAAACGTGTGGCCGTGCCAGCCAGCACGCAGGTGGAGCCTCGGCGCTTAGCGCAGCGCACGCTCACGAAGTCCCGGGGCCCCACGAGGTTTCCTGCTGATTCTGCAGCCAACTCGTGGGTGATGACTGTATCTTTTCCAATCTTCTGCAGGACCTACCAGCCACGGGGAGCCAGAATCATGGGGAGCCTTAGTGCTGAGGCTAAGGCACCACCCACAGCTTGCAACCTTTTTGGCACACCTTTCAGACTGGGCTCCCATGGGTTCCTGCCACCCACACCTGGAACCTCCTCACCTTAATCTCCTTGACGTTCGGGTTCCACTCTCCCATCGCTTCCATGTGCTCCACAAGCTCTTCATAAAGCCTCTCCATGGGCTGGTCCACCACCACCTCCAACCGGAACACCTTGCCCATATCTGGGACCACTTTACTCAGTACTGTGTCCCCATTTGCCTGTCCGGGAGAAAAAAAGGAGCTTCAGGATAAAGTTTACAGAAAAATATTCCTAGGCAGGAATATGACCAGGACAGGCAAGGCAGGAAGGGGAACAGCACAAAGAACTCTAAGCATGAGGAAGCCTAAAATTGCTTCTTCTAAGACAGTTGGTCATCTTTCCCGCCATGAGCCTCATACATCTGCTGAAACCTTGAGCAGTAACCTGCCTGCTTCTGGACCCTTGTTTCTTGGTGGTAAATGTGGGTAGGTCCAACTGCAAAGGCCCCCCTACCTGACCTCAGAAGCTCAAATTTCCTGAGCAAAACAAAACTGGAAGCGGGAAAGTGGTCTACAACCAGCTCATTACGTACACAGTATTGGGTGGGATCTTAAGGATGTTTTCAGTCCTCATTTTACACCAGAAAGATGTAGAGACCCTTAGGGCACTGCTGGGTCTCGATCCCCGATTTCCTGACTCCCAAACTAGTGTCTGCTAACTCAGAACTTGGGAGAAGGAGAGGGTTTACCTGAACTCTGGACACTAGGCAGCATGTAAGTTAAAACCACTTGCTGCGTGAGGCGGGAATTGTGAGAATGGCCTTGAGGATGGCAATGGAACAGTGAGGCACGGGGGTTCCAGGCCCACCCTCACCTGCTGGTTCTCCTTCTTCCAGCCCTCCCGGCTGCTGAGGATGCCCAGGGCCTTCTGCATGGCCTCCTCTCCCTGCTGGATATAGGCCAGCTCCTGGTCACTGTAGAGAGTGTCTTCCAGCTGAGAACCTGGATACACAGCCCAGGAGAGACCGAGCTTGCTTACGTTTCCTTAGCCTATCCCCCGCCCCCACCTGCCACCCGCGCTTCCATCCTCCAGTCTGGATCTGCTCTTTCCTCTGAAGAGCCAAGGCCAAAGTCATAGGGTCCGGCCTGCAGGTGAAGTTAGACACACAGCTACAGCCGACAGGGGGTCTGCAGAGCCTTGCACCCCAGTCCCACCCCCTCAAAGTGAGAAAGGCCAGCTGAGGGCTAGTTAGGGGGAGGTGGGTCGTGCACAGAGCAATGTACACAAGCTCCTGCCACTGGCACAAGCCCAGAAGCGTCAGCACTCACCAAGCAGAGAACTCCGACGCCGAGCCTGGTTAATCCATGCACCCGGGGTCGGGCCCCCTAGTGCCCTCCGGTTCAGCTCCTGGCCGATGGCCAGCACGGCTTGGTGCCTCAGCCCTGCAGAGAGGAGAGAATATTGTTGCGTAGAACAGAGGAATCCCCTTAGAGCGAGATGGTTCCACCCCTTCGTTTTGCCACAGGGGAGGAAACGCGTGGAGGGAGAGGTAACTTGCACAGGAACACAGATCCCTGGTGGGGTCTGAATGAGAGCCAGGCCACCTCCACCCAGTGCTGTCACTCTGTGCCAGGCCGCCTTTGGGCCCAGAGTCGGTCTTCCATCTGGGCTGGCCAGGCCTGGTGCTGCCTGGAGGCAGGGGCTGCACCAGAACCTGCTGCAGTTTCCTTCTTGAAAGGGAAAGAAGCTCTGTTCAAACAAGCAGAAAAATCCTGGCTGTGGAAGGAGAATTCAAGACCCCCAGCCCTTGAGGCCTGTGTAGCTGTCAGCAGCTGGGGTCTTTCGCATGAGTAACTGCTCTGCGTGCCACTGGGGTCTGAGCAAGGGATCCTGTTGATCTGGTGGAACAGCCCTACTGCTGGGCCGGGTCTTCTAAGCACGGCTTCCTTCTAAACAGAACCCAGGGGTGCCTGGGTGGGTGGCTCAGTCCAGTTTGGGTTTTGGATCAGGTCATGATCTCACAGTTTGTGAGTTTAAGCCCTGCATTGGGATCCATGCTGACAGTGCAGGGCCTGCTTGGGATTCATTCTCTCTCTCTCTCTCTCTCTCTCTCTCTCTCTCTCTCTCTGCCTCTCCACTGCTTGTGTGTTCTCTCTCTCTCTCTCAAAATAAATAAACTTAAGAAAATAAAATAAACGGAAGCCTGTTCAACCCAGGGTAATTGGAAAGGACTTTAGATTGGTTTGTGTACCCTTCAGTGACTGCAGGGGACTGACTAGGATGGCCCTGGGTCCTGACTAGCTCTACCAAATCAGACTTCGGTACCTGGTTCTGCTTCCTCCTTGTAGGATGGGAACACGACTTCCTGCTGCACCCACTTCCTCTCTCTGCCTTGCTCTTCGGAGCCTTCCCCACTTTCTTTTTTTTTCTCCTCTCTTCCCTGCCCATGATGTCTCAGGCCTGCCAACACTGCTTGCTGGCGTCAAGGCTCACTCCCACCTCTGCCACTGTGGCTGTGGCTCTCTTGGTACCCTTAGTGCCAATCCAGGCAAAGTTCAAGAAAGATTGGTGCCCCAGAGAGGACAGCACAAGTGACAGAATCCAGAAGAGACGGAAGCGTCTTCGTATCCAGGCCAACCATTCAGGTGGGAAAAGGGAGGTCCCAGAAGGTGAGAGATTTGCTCACATTCACCCAACAAGAGGCGCAAGTGAGATGAGTGCGGAGTGGCCGCCCCCCCGCCCCCCCACCCCCACCGTCCCAGTAACCACATGGCCTCCACGCAGTCAGCCTCTCGCCCCAGAACTCACCCTTCATGTTGCGAACGTGTCTATAGGAGCTCCCAGCGCACAGCTTGAACGTCGCTAGGAGCATTGTTTCCAGGCAGCGGGGGGACAGGCAGGGTAACGGTGCTGCTGCCACTGCTGCTGTGGCCTCTGCTCTCGAGGGTGGCTTCTTCCCTCCTTCCCCAGCCGTCAAGGTCTACCTCTGGGTCCTGCGGCTGTGGCTGCGCCCAGCTGCATGTCCCGTGTCTTAAATGCCCCCGGCTGAAGGCTGTACTTCATCATCAGGAGATAAAAAAGCCATCACTCGCCATGCAAAGGAAAGGGTCAAGGGCAGAGGGATTGCCTCACGCCATGGCTTTGGCCATTTGCGGGGAGTGGGGGGGGGGGGGAGGCGGGTGCACAGAAAGGAGCAGGGAGGTTGGTGCCAGACTCCAGCGGATGGAGCGGGGAGAAAAAGCAGCAGCTGAGGTCAAGGCGGTTTAGAAGAAAGCATACACCATCCAACTGTGGTTTTCAAAGAGCATGTGAAATGCAGATTTCCGGCCCTTGGCCTCAGAAACTCTAGATCTAACCCGGTCTAGAATTGAGGCTAGAATGCCCGGGTTGCCGCGCAGGTATCCTGTGAACTGCACGCTACTCTTTGAGAAACCCTGCCCCGGTCTGGGACGAAGTCTTTTCCCTTTAAGGTTGAACTTGAGGTTGCTTTCAAGCCAGATTCACCTGGCAAGAGTATTGGGGGCGAGAGAAGCACACTGGCTTGGCCCCTGGCCCAGGGCCTTCTGTGTGAGAGAGTTCTGTGTCCTAGCACTGCTGTCCAGAGTCAGAGAGGGAAGGCCTGAAAAGTGGGGAGCAGTGGCGGTCCCCACTGGCTCTTGCTGGGTTCCTCACTACAGAAAGATGAAGGGGACAGGACCTGTTCAGGTTGGCCCAGTACCCGGAGCCCATACAGAACAGAGTGCCACACCCGCCCTGTCAACTCCTCATGGAGAGTGGGAAGGGTCCAGTAATCCAGAGGCCCTTGTCCTGGGCTCCTCTCCGAGCGGTGGCTGCCTGGAGGCCCATTTCTCGAGGCCCACTGTGGGCCCTCTTCCCCTGGGAAACCTTCCTTGACCACCTCAACCTTCTGGAATGGTTTGTTCCTCTGAAGCACACCCTGTCACTATCCCCAGAGGGCTCATCATCTCAAGTCCCCTTTTGTATAACAGTTGGTAAGTGTTGGCTTGTCTCTTCTGTGGGACTGTTTCTCCCTGAGGCATGTCCCCTTCCCCGCATCCCCCCCCCCCCCGCCACCCCCACACTCAGCTCGAGGCGGGGCACAGAGCAGGCTGGTGCTTCTCTGTTGGGTGAACAGTTGCGGGGCCGCGGGGGGGGGGTGGGGTGGGGTGGGGGTGTAGCTATGTCTTTGGCTTAGGAAACGTGCCTGTAGGCTTCGTTTCCAGCCCCTGTGGAGTCCTGGGGAAGACAACACCAAAGGGATGGGCCTTGGCCTCTGGTTCATCTCTGGCCTGGGTGAGGGGTTGGGGGGTACTTAACCTTTCACAGGCTGGAAAGAGGAGGTGCAGAGGGCATGCGGCAGAAGTCGGACACCAGGTACCCAGGCTTCTCCTCTCTGCCTGTACACGTGAGCCCTCATGCACATGTGTACCTCAGTGGAGGTGGTGGGGAGTGGGGAGGGGCTTATTATGGACGGACGGTGCAGAAAATGTTCAAGGCCCTGCTGTTGCCATCCTGTGGAGAGTTATGGCCACTGTGAGAGGGCGCAGCTGGGGGTGGGGGGGAGACTTCGGGACTGAGGCACACAGCTGTTGCTGATGTCAGAAGCTGCCACTGACTCAGGGAGGGGTGCTGGTGGCCTCCCCCAAGGCCAAGGCCCTTTATCCTCCCTCATCCTTTCCAGGACGAATGACTAGTTAACTCTCACTGTCCCTCTGAGCAGTAAGGTGGGGGGACAGGTCTGGAATTACCTCTGGCTCTAGGAGTCGTCTGTGTCTGGCTTTGCTATTTGAGGAGGGCAGAGCCCCCAAGGAAGGAGACCAGGTGGACACAGCAGGCCAGGGAGAGAGGCAGGGCCTGGAGAAGAGAGGACTCCACTCATTCCTTCAACGCCCCCTTGCTGAGTGTCCACTGTGCACCCGGGGGTCAGGTGGGGAGCCTGGGGGCTGCAGTGGGGAAAGCACAGGTGTCCTACTCTCGGTCCCAGGCCCGCCTCTCGCTTCGTGATTGCGAGCCACTCACTACTTCCATCCGGACTCGCTGATCTGTGAAATGGGGATATGTTTTCTTTTTCTTTTCCTGGGTGTGACCCAGCTGAAATCAGGTGATACGTCAGGAGCCCACAGAGTAAGTCCAGACTTCTTAGCCCAATCTCTGGGCCCTCCAGCTTGGCACCCTGGCTGTCTTCTCCGGCAGGGCTCAGCAAGTTCCTCAGGGGCCTGCCCTGTGCACACCTTCATGGCCGGGTAGCTCACAGCATCACCTCCCCTCAAAGATCCCCCTTGGGCCCCACTCACTCTGCTCTTTAACTAGAATTCAATACTTTTTCCTTTGGACCCTCTTGGTAAATGTGTAGCACAGTATCAGTAAGACCATTCTCCCCCACATACACCTTTTTAAAGTTATTTGAGTACTTTTCACTTCACAGCAAAATTGAGAGGAAGGTACAGAGATTTTTCATGTACCCCCTGTCCCCACACGTGCAGGCCCCCCCCCTTTTTACATGTCTGTAAGCTCCATAAGGACCTGTAAACTCTAGGAGAATTTGGCTCTTTTGCAGGTTCTTGAATCCCCAGCACTTAGCACAGTACCAGATAATGACGAGATCTTGAATCAATGTTTAATGAATGATTAGAAAGCATGATTAGAAAGAACTCTATGCTTTCTCAATAAATACTGATTTGTAAATTCTCAATAAATACTGATTTTCTTCTACTTCTTAAGGGTGATCAGCCTGGAGGTGAGGACAAACCCCGGGCTGCTTATAGGGTAAATGCTTATTCAGTATTGAAAAAATGTGGTGTTTTCCTCCATAGGCGCCACTGTGAGAGGGAAGCAGAAAGTTAATGCAAACTTGACTTGTTGGACTTGAGGTAATTATGGGTATAGTCAGTACTTAATTCCTTAATTCAAGTTGGTCACTGGTATTTCACAAGGTATCCTTATTTGATTCTTGTTTTTAAATGAAAGAGGAATCAATTTTCTTTTTTTAAAAAATATTTATTTATTTTTGAGAGACAGAGAGAGAGACAGAGCACGAGTAGGGGAGGGGCAGAGAGAAGAGGGAGACACAGAATCCAAAGCAGGCTCCAGGCTCTGAGCTGTCAGCACAGGGCCTGATGCGGGGCTTGAACTCACAAACTGCGAGATCATGACTTGAGCCGAAGTCAGACTTTTCACTGACTGAGCCACCCAGGTGCCTCACAAAGTATCCTTATGTGTACAAAGAAGACTGCTAAGTATCAGTTCCTCGAGGGTATGGCATCTATCCCAAGAATCCAGCACATATCAGGTATTGAGCGGATTATGGTAGCTGATGCTGAGCACTCTTTCTGTTCCAGGCACTGTTCTAAGCTCTTTACCCATATTAACTTACTTTATTATTCTTACAACCACCACCCAAGAAGTTGTTACTATAGTCATACCTATTTTCCAGATGAGGAAATCGAGGCACTGAGGTAAGCAACTTGACCAAACTTAGACAACTATGAAGATGCCGGTATGCAAAACCAGACAATCTAGTCTGTGCTTTGTTATACAGCTTAACCTTTTTTTTTTTTTTTAAGCTTATTTACTTATTTTGAGAGAGGGAGAGGGAGCACAGGCAGGGGAGGGGCAGAGAGAGAGAGAGAATCCCAAGGAGTCTTGCTTTTGTCTGTCAGCGCAGAATGTTCGATCCCATGAATCGTGAGATCATGACCTGAGCCGAAACGAAGAGTCAGATGCTCAAGCAACTGAGCCACCCAGGCACCCCTACAGCTTAACCTTTTAAAATCTCAAGTTTCTCTCTGAAAACCAGGGCCAACTATTAAGTTATACTTGGTCCCTTGTTTCCCTTTCACTCTCCATCTCCCCTACAGGTGAGCCAGACTTTAGGTCACCTTGCCCAGGGATTTGGGCACAGAAAACAAAGCTTTCTGCCTTTTGGAATAGCTTAATCCAGAAGAGCAAACTGAAGGTGGGTGGGATAAATTTAACCTTCCAGATTTTTTTGACCTGTACACTATTTTAAGAAAATTTTGAATGAGTTGCCAACATAACTATAGCAACAACAGATAGACCAGTGGCTGGCTGCCAGGGGCTGGAAAGGAGGGAGCAGTTAAATTCAAAGGGCCAGGAGTATTGGGTACATAACTATATGCAGTTGTTAAAACTCCTAGGACTGTGTACATTGAAAGAGGGGATTTTACTGTATGTAAATGATACAGCAAAAAATCTGGTCTTAGAGATAAATCCCCAGGCCATCTGGATATCTGACCTTGAAATACACTCAGCACTGAACCCTCGCTCTTCTTTTTGTCCTTGCTAGGGGCTAGCTGGCTGCCCAGAGCAGCCACAGTTGAGGCCATTTTCTACCCCTGGGTTTAGCCAAGTGACAGCAACCGCTATTGAGTGGCTGGAATTAGGGGGGAAAATTTTTTCTTTTAAAAAGGGGAATGGGTACAAAAAGGGGAAAAAGAGGCAAAGTGGTGAAGAGAGATAGGAGAAAAGTAAAAGAAGAACTTGATTTTATTCTCTACTTCCAGAGACCCCAGGCAGAACCGGAGAAGCAGAGAGGCAGGGGAGTCCTAACCAAGTGCACCCACCCAGATGAGTAAACAGCCAGCCTCCATTTCCTAGAGTTGGTTTTCTAATTCTTTCAGGCTAGGAGATCAAGGGATGGGATAGGAAAAATTACTTTTGATTTTGGATCACCTAACTGGATACAAGACCTGCTTAGTCGGTAAAAGCAAGTGCCCACCAAGCAGTCTCTTGCTCTTCTTATCTGGGAGCTGCTGGAGGGTAATATGAAAGATGGGGGTGGGGGGGCGCCTGGGTGGCTCAGTCGGTTAAGCGTCCGACTTCAGCTCAGGTCACGATCTCGCAGTCCGTGAGTTCGAGCCCCTCGTCAGGCTCTGGGCTGATGGCTCAGAGCCTGGAGCCTGTTTCCGATTCTGTGTCTCCCTCTCTCTCTCTGCCCCTCCCCCGTTCACGCTGTCTCTCTCTGTCTCAAAAATAAATAAAAACGTTAAAAAAAATTAAAAAAATAAAAGATGGGGGTGGGGCATGGCAGTTGGGAGGAAGACAGGCTGAAAGAAGAGTATGTTCTTTCCTTCCAGCAACCTTGACGCGTCGTCCCCTACCTGCAACCTCATGTTTCCCTGGGATGCTCTTCCAGACATTTTTACATCAGTTCTCTCCACTCTTCACACTTGGAAGGCTGTAGTCTAAGGTAAGAGCACATCTCCATATTCAGTGTAAGGGTCTCTACTAATCACTCCTGCTGGTTGTTCATTGGCTCCAGCTGTCCACATGTTGAGTCTCATGGGCAAAAACCTGACCTCTCTTGGATTTAATGAACAGTTGACCCTAGAACAGCAGGTGTTTGAACTGCGCAGGTACATGTATACGTGGATATTTTGATAAATAGATACATACGGTACAGGATGGTAAATGTATTTTCTCTTATGATCTTCTTAGTAACATTTTCTCTGGCCTTTCTTACAAGAATCCAGTATATAATACATAGAACATACAGAATACGTGTTGTTTATGTTATTGGTAGGGCTTCTGGGCAACAGTAGGCTGTCAGCAGTTAAATTTGTGGAGAGTCAAGAGTTACACGGGGATTTCTGACTGTGTGTGTGTGTGTGGGGAGGCTGGGGTCCCTAACCCCTGCATTGTTCAAGGGTCAACTGTAGTTGTTTTTTTTTTTAATTTTTAAAAAATGTTTATTTTTGAGAGAGAGAGAGAGAGACAGAGTGTGAGCAGGGGAGGGGCAGAGAGAGAGAAAGACACAGAATCTGAAGAGGCTCCAGGCTCTGAGCTGTCAGCACAGAGCCCGACGCGGGGCTCAGACTCACAAACCATGAGATCATGACCCGAGCCGAAGTCAGATGCCTAACCGACTGAGCCACCCAGGTGCCCCTAGTCAACTGTAGTTCTAACAGGTTGGGGGGTCACCCTTAGGGATCAGCGGCATTGGTAGAGCATGTGTGCATGTGACCTTTTATCACAGATGACACTCTGCTCAGCTCATAATAACTCCAAGGTGACAGACAGCTCAGACTAGACTCTCTTGCTACTTTCCTTCATTATGAGCAGAGTGTCGGTTGTAGCTTAAAGCTGCAGGATTGTTTCCACACGAGAGCATCGGCCTGTAACATCTGCAACCAGGATGCCTTCTTTCTACCTGAGAACCCTGGCTTCTAATGGGAAAGGAAGTTGGATGGAGCTCATCTGGTAACATGCCTTTGGAAAGGTGAAAAATGCCCCACAGATATGTACATACATAGAACTTCTTTTGGGGGAGAATGGGGGTGTGGAACTGTTTGTTAATTGCTTCTCCTCTAGTATTTTCTTGTAAGGTAGTTCCTGGGATTGGTTCCCTGACCTGGGCAGTGCTATGAATCTCACGTATGGCTCTGAGGCTACAGCTTGCCTGGTGCGTCTGCTGTCTGTACTGCACTCTGCCCGAGCCTGCCAGCCCTATACTCTTGGGAGCAAAATGAGACCACTTTCAGCCATCTTCACCCATGTAATACCTCTGGGTTCACGCTGACAGGGCTTCCCTGAAAAGCCCTGCACAATGAACAGTGTGAGACTATCTGGCTTTACTAAATATCTAGGACGTGTTAGTTTATCAGAGCCAGGGGAGGGGAGCAGATACTGTGGTTTAAATTAGCTAAGAGCACGCAATATAAGGTCAAGGGCCAAGGAAAGGGAAAAAGAACAGCTGGGAAAGAGATACGCTGCTGTACTCAATGTCATCAGAATAAAGATGGACAGGAAAGGGGCTTTGGTAGATTATCCTTGTCTCCCTAGAAGGCAGCTTCATGGAAACCCCTATTGGAAGAAAGTATTAAAGATAATAGAAAAGTGTGAACTGAGGTTGATTCCGAAATCCAATAATGGAAGAGAGGGCTAGCAATGGCCCAGGAGAAAAAGCACCAGATTTCAGTATCTGCAAAAAGGCTGGGCTGGGCAGAGCTGAGGGCGAGCCATTGGGCCGAGCAGCCTGGAGACCAAGGAAGGAAGCAGGTAGTTGTTTCATCCTTTGGGTCAAACTCTTAGCTGCTGGTTGTGTGACAAAAGGTCAGAAAGCAATGATCAAAACTTGCTAAGGCCGGGAAATTCTATTGTGGAAATTAAGTCCCTTTTTCTCATAAACGATAACTCGTTACTGCATTCAGAATTGTTTGAAGGAGGCCGAAAAAACAAGAAAACCTAGTGAATCCAAATTTCTTGAAGGTGTCTGATGTTCTGATGCAGTGGTGCTCAGAAAAAGATGCTGTAATTCTTGTAGAGATACACAGGTTTTCCAAAGGTTGGTGATGGTTTTTTTTCCCCTTTCTGTGTTAATAACAAATTCTGGTTATTAAACATTAAGATTAGAGGCAAAACACTAGATAAATCATTACGTGCAATAGTTTCTTCACAAATTATCTACTTTAAGGGGGCACCTGGGTGGCTCAGTCGGCTGAGCGTCAAGACTTCAGCTCAGGTCACGATCTTGCTATTCTTGAGTTCGAGCCCCACGTCAGTCTTGCTGCTTGTCAGCCTGTCAGCACAGAGTCCGCTTCAGATTCTCTGTCCCCCTTCTTTTGCCCCTCCCCTACTTATACCCTCCTCAAAAATAAATATTAAAAAGAAAACAAAAACCAAAAACCAAATTATCTACTTTAAAATCAGTCCAATGATGAATAGCTCAGCAGTCAAATGGTTTACAGATATCTGGGGCAGTTTTAAAAATACCTGAACCTGTAAAACGTTAAGTATATTTAATACTGTCAATACATACGGATTGGATACAAGTATCTAAGGAAAAGTTCTTTGCTCAACAGACTACAAAAAGGAAATTATCTGGAGTAATTCCACATTTAAAAAAAATGGAGTCAGAGAGATTAGCAGAGAGAACAGAGTTATCAGCCAGTGTGTTTGAACTCCTAGTTCAGTACGCTGCCCATCACACTACACTGCACTCTCAAAACACGGTCTGTTACACTCCCTGTACAATCAGCACCATGCCAGCAAAGTGGCATCCGCATGGGTTGTTAGCCGGGAATAACCTAGATTACCAGCCACTGAAACACCACTTCATTTGTGCTTTTTGAGGACATAGAAGAGGCTCAAGACTCAATCCGAAGAACAGGAAAACCTCATGAAATTAACAGAAGATTTAGAGAAGTCACCTTCGTAAAGTGCTGTATCTCATGGGAACACAGTTTGGAATAGCTGTTGGTGAAGCAGGACAGCAAATACAGTTGGGATGCTGTTTCTCAAAACTGAGGCTTCTGTTCTCATCAGTAACTGCATACCTGGACCGAAAGCTCCTTCCTCAAGCCTGAAAATGCATTTTTCTTACCAGACAAAAATACAAAAAGGGAAGAGGGGTGGACCTGAAAATGTTCCTTCACAACTAACTAGCAACTTGGAACTCTCACAGGACGGAGCAATCGCAGTCCGTGGACAGCATTTACCATTGGGAACAGAAACTTAATTTGTCAATTCACTGGCGGCAACTCAAACTTGGGAAATAACATGAGTTTGGAGATTCATATTTTATTTACAAGTAAATGAAGAATGTCTCCTGTGAACGCTAATTTGGAACAAGAACAACATAAAGAAGTAGTTGCTGGCTCCACAGTGACGTGTGAAAGGAGTCCTTGCTACTGGTTTTTCTTAAACAATGATTTTGTCATTAAAAAGGAAAAAAAACAACAAAGCCATGTGATTTCTTCATGTTGCACACGCGAAAGAATTCAAAATAAAAATGACTTTCCAAACTCTACAGTCTCTAGTCAAACGTGTGAGGAGACCAGGATGTCACTTTCATTCAGTGAGAGCCCCTGCTTCCCAAGAGCCATGGCCTCTGAGCAAATGACTTAATACTCATCAAGAGTATCTGCTCGAGGAATGGAGAGACCCCGATCCTTAAGAGCTTGAACTTTCAGCTTCTCGGCTTCCAGCTTGGTCTGCTGTTCTACCCTTTGTTCTTCTAGGATTTCTTCAATAGACACTTGCTGGAGGGGTGTGTCACTCTCCTTTTCCAAGTCCTACAAAATAAGCAGGGTTGAAAAACTTCCACTGACGACCAAGAATAGAAAATATTATAAATCTTTAGATAAATGGATTCCTATGCCAGGCTTGGGTTATTTTTCATGATTGTGACACGGCTGAAATATCCTTCTCCTGAGGACAGAGAAGTTTCAGAGAAATGGCAACACTACTACAGAATACATACTTAGATGAACACAGTATTGGGGATCAGTACCAGTGTGTATAGAAAGCTTTAAGTTATCTGAAGTCCTACATTACTCAAGTACTGTTTTTCTTAAAAAGATGACATATATGCATATATATGTATGAATATCTATTTCCCCAGCCCCAAAGGACACAAGAGAAAAGTTACTGAGGCCAAGATGGCTTTAGATAAGTTTTGTATTTTTACATGATCAAAGTCAGCTTAATTTCTGGGGGTTGTGGCTCACTAAGGTAGAGAACACTGATTCAAAGACGTACCCCCACCCAAAGACAACAAGTCTTCTAGGGAAAACCTCATTAGACCAGTTAGGTTACTAAAAATCAGCTTGGCTCCACTATTTTAATTTAAAATATTTTTGCATTAAAAAAAAAAAAGTTATTTTTCCCCCTATTTTATTTTTTAAGTAGGCTCCACCTCCAGTGCAGGGCTTGAACTCACGACCCTGAGAGCAAGACCTGAACTAAGGTCAAGAGTCAGACGCTTAACTGACTGAGCCACCCAGGTGCCTCATTTTTCCCCTTATTTTAAAAATACACACTCACTGTATGAAATTTAGAAAACAGACCAGAAGAAAAAAAATTTTTTAAAGATTATCTATAATTCCAGTATAGAACAATATTTTGGTGAACATCCTTCCAATTTTTCTATGTATATACTGACTTCAAAAAAACCTACAATGCAAACATTAACTGTAATTTTTTCACTTACTCTGGCATCATATGCTTAATATTTTTATGTCTGAACACCTTACAAACATTTGATAACTAACTTTTCATGCAGAACCTTGCTATAAAAGTATCTCATTATCCACAGATTGTTTATTCTCCTTAAACAATTCTGTGTTTCTGTAACATGGAAGGCCAATACACACAGGTATTCTTCTCTTCCTCTATGATTTTCAGTAATAAAATTCTGGGAAGGCATCAACACATCGACGATGTGCTCCAGATGCTCCAGCCTACCCCGGATACTAACACTTCATGTGCCTGCCAAGGCCTCGAAAGCCACAGGCAGTGACAGCAGATGGAAGATTCTCACCAGAGAGGTTAGAAAGAAAGCCAAATAAATTACACAAGTCCTGCCCTGGGTCAAATGTTAACTGTACTGGGCAAAATAGATCTAATCAAATGTAACCTGCCCTCACAATCTATGGGTAGCAGCTGCAGGGAAGATAAGGTCTTAGGCCGGTGTACTGCTTTTTGGACTTTTCAATATGCTATTCATCAAGCTATGCATGTGGTTATGATGATGCCAATTCCCAACAAGCAGTCTTATTACTTAAGGCTGTGTGCATTACTGTCCTTGAGGCAGAATCCAGGGACTTCTTAAACAAGATGTTCACAGAATCTAAATGGTTTCTGGGTATGAGCTTCCCTAGGGCTGGTACTTAATTTCTTCACACTGACTATTGATTTCATAAGCTGTGTACGGTTCAACTTACTTGAACCGTTAAGTGTTTAGTGGTACCACTGTAGAAATTTTGCAGCATCCAAACAATTAACACATAAGAGTACTTTCTCCACAAAAGGGCCCCTAGGAAACAATGAACCTTCAAGAACAAATGCAAGGTCATTCCTCCCCACACACATATACATCTACACAGGGGTACATTTGTGCCAACGTTAACTGGCACACAAAGCATTTCTGTGGTGTTTACAACTATAAAACCAAAGCAGAGTATGTATGAATATTTTAACTTAAATCTTTTCCTCTGATAGCAAAGTAGTATGTTTCCTCTTTAAACAATAGATTGAGAAAAGTATAAACAAAGGAAAAATAATCACCCACACTCCTACTGTCCAGAAAGGGGTTAGCTCTCTTAATATACTGGCAACAACTTAACATTTACTAGTCCCACTCCCCACACCCCAGGATACCAGAGTGCTGTATTTCAACTTTTACATATTATGACGGGATGACAATTTCTACTGCTGAACAGTGCAAAAAATGATCTAATGGACCAAAAATAGCAACCACAAAAACATTTTAAAAATTAGAAAAAACCATTTCATACATTTCATAGCAGCACTTAGCAATACTGCTATTTATTGATAATACTGATTAGTAATCTCTAGCTGTTTCAACATGAGGTCTCTAAACCAACCTGATCCTGGCAGAATTATCTTCTTACTTTCTCAAATGGCTTATTATTGAAAATTGCTACAGACCAAACCACTCCACTCCAAAGACTTATGTAAACCTAACTTAAGATGTGGGTAGGTATTGAGAAACTACATTGAAAACAAAATAGGAAAGGATAAAATTAAGCAAATGCCAAAGTTTTTTAGTTTGATTTTCCTGACAAACCCAATAATCAGAAGCAAAGTCAAAAGTTTTAGAGAAAGCATTTTTAAGTAAATATTTTATGTAAAACATGAAGTCAAGTTTTATCTTCTTTTAAAAATGTCTGTGAATCACTGTATTGTACACCTGAAACTAATATAACAATCTGTTAACTGGAATTAAAAACTTAAGGGGCACTTGGGTGGCTCAGTCAGTTGAGCATCCGCTCTTGATTTTTTGGCTCAGGTCACGATCTCATGGTTGGTGAGATGTAGCCCGATGTCAGGCTCCGTGTTGGAGACTGCTTGGGATTCATTCATTCTTTCTCTTTCTCTCTCTCTCTCTCTCTCTCTCTCTCCCCCCCCCCCTCCCCCATGCTCACTCTCTCTCTCAAAATAAGTAAACAGACTTTATAAAATAAAATAAGGGGCGCCTGGGTGGCTTAGTCCGTTAAGCATCCAACTTCGGCTCGGGTCATGATCTCACAGTTCGTGAGTTCAAGCCCCGTGTCAGGCTCTGTGCTAACAGCTCAGAGCCTAGAGCCTGCTTCAGTTTCTGTGTCTCCCTCCCTCTCTGTCCCTCTCCTGCTTGTGCTCTCCTTTTCTCTCAAAAAATAAACAAACATAAAAAATTAAAAATAAAAAAAAATTTAAAAAGCTAAAAAAGTGTGAGTATTTCTAATAGTTATATATGATTTTCTAATAGTTTTGTATGTATATATGCTTACATATATGTATATGCACAGTTATGTATTTACACACACAGATCTACAGTATAACAGGTTAGAAGACTTAACTTTTCACCTGCCAACTGGTCTTCCTGGCATAGATACACAGCTACCTCTTTAGTTGTGAGCTAAGAATCCAAGTGAAGCCGAACTCTATTCTCAGGACTGGTAACAGATGGCTTCTCCTACAGCCATTCTTTCCCCTTCCCCCCTTAAAAAACAGGGACATCATATTGTACATGCAATGTGTCTTTCCCCCAAACCCTGCTCATTAGCTTTATGTCATGAAAACCGACTTGTAACCAATTGTTTAAATGACTGCAAAATATTCCAGTGTATATAAATCATTCTTTATTGAACTATTCATCTCTTGTTAGGTATGAAGTTTTTCAATTTTCTGCTATTAAAGATAACAGAAATAATATATTAATGAACATATTTGTACCAGATGGTATTTTTGTATCCAGTAAAATCAATGATACTTTGCTGCTAATGGGATCAAAATCTTTAAAATGCCAAGAGGCACTGAAACAAAGTTAATTATTCTCTGTAATTTTCCTTTTACCACTCTAGCTTTCCTAAGCTAATTTGGTGGTTTCCTATGAGAAGCTGGGAGAAACGTGAAAAATGTATTTTTTCCTTCTTAAAAAGACAAAAAGAAACCTAACTAGCATGATTATCAAGACCCACAGCAGCTTAACAGTTTTCACTTACTATTTCTCCTAGTAGGACCACATTTTCTCCTCTGACCACAAAAATCCCTCGAGGAATATCACCGTATTTTTTGCCCACATGAATACGCTCCACAGTCTGATGTAGCACTAAATTAGCTATAAGTGTATAGGGAAGAAACAAAGATATTTAGTTCAAATTATTGGGTAAAGGTCCACAACTCAAATAATCAGTTGAGTAGAAAAGATTTAGCTAAACATGATTTTAAAATTTTCTAATTCTGGTCAAAAGCTAAAATTTGAAATAGTCTTCTCCTATTTCACTAAGACATACCACTTGGGAGAGACTTCTAAACAACTGCAAACTGAGAGAGTATTTGGGATTATGTTGCACTGATGCATGAATGTTGGTGGGAATCAGTCACAAAAATTAACTTCCTTTATCAGTTAAATTGAAAGTTATCAACATGACTGTAAGAAAATACAAAGGAGTAGGGCACTTGGAAGACTCTAAAGCCTAAACAACTGCAGAGATCAAAAATTTTTAAGACAAAAGCAATCTCTCTATGTCGTGTGGGTATGTGTATATGACGATTTACCAAAGATTTAACTTTGTTTCAGTACTTAGGATTCATTTAACCCAGTGCAGGTATCCATGGGTTATGACATACAAAAACTTTTTTTCACACTGTCAGATAACCATACCTGGTAAACTGAGAATAAAGCATTTGCTACTTCCCCCCCCCCCAAAATAATTAGACAAATTTGACTTAAGATTCAGAACTCTAATCTGTTAAGAGTAACTACTTTTCTTTTAAAATTGGTACTATTTGTCTTATTTGAAAAAAAGCAAATATCTATGTTATCTTCCCCAATTCCTATAAAGTGTTTCAATTATGTTACTTTTCCCCATGCCCAAATCCACTAGCAGAAATCCAACAAATGTTGGTATGAACTGAGAAGTTCCTTGAAACAGAAGCAAATATAGATCTCTTTAGAAAAATGCAAGGTGCAAAACAAAGATCGAGACTCTTGAGTCTGATGTATCCCTAAAGTGTAAAATCTTGAACTTAACGTTGGGATCCCTAAAAAGCTTCCGGAAATACCTTCTATCCAACTTTCATTGGACAGGGAGGGATTACCTTCAGTGCAGGAACTGCTTTGAAGAGTAGTGGCACCCAAGCCAATGTACAAATGAGCAGCTTTTTCAGTGGACTGAGTTTATTTCTATCATTTGGCTCCCTCTACTGGGGAAAATAAAAAAACAGTCCAAAACATTGTAATCGTATGTTCTAGTGAAAACCAGTTTTAGAAATATGAACTTGTAAATACTAGCTTTTGAATCACCTAATCATAATTTAGAAAACAATGATGTAATGACTCAAAACAGTATTCCATTATGCCAGACACTTGAGAAAGATGCAGGTAAGTCAATTTCAACATGAATTAACACAAAAATACATAACAATGGTGTCTCTCATTATCCAGAGGATAAGACTCCACAACTAGTACATACCGAATTGATCAATGCTTCTTAAAAAACCTATAAGTGTCCTTCCATCTCGAAGCAGGACCAAATGCTTTTCTGGGGAGAGGAAAAAAGATTTTTAAAAAATGAGAACTGTTAGCTTCAGGATTAGTTTACAGGATTAACAATAAAAAAAAGTTAATAGCAATTTAAGCTCCACCACTTCCTCTTCCAATGTATTTATGGCAGAGTTCATTGGGAAATTAGAAAGAGGACCAAGGTATTCTGGGGTTTAGATGACAAGAGTCGTGGTGAAAAGGAGCAGAAGCGTGTGGCAGAGTGGGCAAAGGACTGGGTGACGAGCACGGAAGCATGACTCCCAGCTCTAGATGTTAATGTTGGCAGTTAAACCCTCCCAGTGTCATGTCAGTTTCTACATCCACAAATTGAGAAATTTAGTCTAGATGACCTCTGTGATCTTAATTCCACAATTATTTTCCTCTCAACTTAGAAGAGCTTCTATTTCACCCTTTGGAATCAGGGAAGGTTTTAAATACAAACAATGCCTCAAGTGAAATAAGGATGCTGACAATCAGCTAGAGAAAAATTCATGAATATTTATTGAAAGCTATGTGGTGTTCCGGGGCTGAGATATACAGTAGAGAAGACTCAAAGTGATCAACCTTATCAACTTATATTCCTGGTGGAGGAAGGCAAAAAACCAAAAAACGACCTACTGTGATTAGTGCAATGGAATAACAAACAAGACAGCAGGATAGTATGATGAAGACAGAGAGAAAGTAGCTAGGAAAAACCTCTCTGAAGAGGTGACTTTCAGCTGATACTGAAGAATGACAATAAGCCAGTTGCTAGAATAGGTAGCAAAATTCATTAATTTCTTTAATGCCATAAAGTACTTACTAGAAGCATAACAGAGAAACAAGACAGTGATTCTTCCCTGAAGGAATCTGTAGTCTTCTTTGGGCTATAATTAAGTATTACAAGAAAGCAAATCTTAATTATATGAAACTGAGAGAAACTATTTAGCTGGAGGAAGTATCTGAGTTCAACCTTGAAAGGTAGATAATTTTTGGCCTCTGGGAAGAGTGACAGGGAAGGGGAGAGAGAAAGGGAAATCTGTAATTTAGGCAGCAGGAAAAAAAAAAAAAAGGTCTGTATGTATCCATACGTTTGGCTAAAAGTTGGGGGTGAAGGGAAGTCACAGGAGATAAAGTCCAAAAAGTACCAGAAGCAGGTTCAGCTCGCATTATGCTTCTGAAGACTGAAGACTGAAGACTGAAACGGCAGAAAAGGGAGAGCAGAATGTGAGACATGAAAAAGAAACCTATGCCAAGGCCAATGGAAACGGAGAGGCAGAGAGAACTAAGACTGTGTGTGATCCTTTTTCTTTTTTAGAGAAAGAGAGAGAGAGACAGCACCAGCATGCATGCTGGTGAGAAAGGCAGAGGAAGGCAGAGGAAGAGAGAGAGAGAATCCTAAGCAGGCTCCACACTCAGCGAGGAGCCTGATGTGGGGCTTGATCCCATAACCCTGGGATCATGACCTGAGCTAAAATCAAGAGTTGGATGCTCAACCAATTGAGTCATCCAGGCACCCCAACACTATGTAGTTCGAAATGATGGGACTGGTCAGCTGAGTTTGTAAAGGTGTGGGAGGGTGGAGGGGGTGAGTGCTGAAGAGAGGAGTTAAGGAAATGTAGGAATTTTGAGTCTTCACGTCAGGGCGGGTCATTTATCAAAAGTTGGGAATAAAAGAAGCTTAAGGTAGAAGACTATTTAGCTATTTGTGATTCTGAAGTGCTAACCAGGACACCTATGTAGAGATGTCAACAGGCAGTTGTAAATGTTAAGACTGGAATGTCAAAGAGGTCAGAATTAGAATTTTGGATAAGTCCACAGGGAGGTGATATAATTATTAAAGTCCAGGAACTCTCTTAGAGATTTAAAGAAAGAAGCACACCAAAGACAGAACCTAAGGGACCACCTATTTTAGGGAATAGTGAGAGTTAGGTAATAAAATCACCAAGTATCAATCTGGCGAAATCAAGAAAAGAAAACAATTAAGAATCTAGTAGTAACAGTATCACAGTGCTGCAGAGGGGAGGGAAGAACCCAGAAGAAGGCATCAGACTGCTGCCTTTCAAGAATACAGCTTCAGGGGCACCTGGGTGGCTCAGTCGGTTAAGTGTCCACCCTCTTGATTTCCACTCAGGTCATGATCTCACGGTTCCTGAGATTGAGCTCTGCTTTGGGCTCCACGCTGACAGTTCAGAGCTTACTTGTAATTCTCTCTTTCTCTATCTCTCTGCTCTTCCTCCGCACATTCTTGCGGCATGCTCTCTTTCAAAATAAATAAACTTAAAAAAAAGAATGCAGCTTCAGCGGTATGATGACAAGAAAAATCAGACTGCAGGGGTAACGGAGGTGCTCAGGAAGTAGAGTCAAATGGAGAAGATTCAAAAGGTTTGGGGGTAAAGATAGGAAAAAAGGAATGGGAGTCTGCTGAGGAGACGTAACTGAGAGAAAATATGAGATGGACACACAAGAATATAAATGAAGGAAAGAATTTAGGGGAAGAGAGAAGATATGAGAGGAAAAGGGTATTAATGGAAGAAGCAGTGGGAAGAAAGAGGAATAAAAGAGACTGAAAGGGAGAAACACTTCCTACTCAGATGAGACAATGAATGAATATGCAGAAAGACTGAGGAGAGAAGATGAAATTGTATGTGTGGTTGTGGGGGTAGTGAAGGGTGCATAAGAATTGTTTCAAACTTTTTAGTAAAGGAAGGGGCTTGGAATCTACAAAGAACGGGTTAGAGGGCTTTACTACATTATTTTTAGTAAAACAGCAGAATGTATTAGGGGCCTCACATAATTCAGATATACAAAACGAGAGGTGGAGGCAAAAGGGCATCCACAGACGACAGAAATTGAAGATTTCATTACATATTACAGATAAGCTTGTGCAGTTCTTATTCATATATGAATATGGTCCAATTCACACTACACTTTCTTTTGACAGCAAAATCACTAATTTTGATTTAAAAAATGATTTCAGACAATGATAGAAAGAGAATATGATCATGGACTCACTTTTTATTTTATTATTATTATCTTTTAATATTTAGTTTTGGGAGAGCACAAGTGGGGGAGGGATGGAGAAAGGGGGACAGGATCCTAAGCAGGCTCTACACTGACAAGTTGACAGCAGTGAGCCCCATATGAGCTTGAACTCACCAACCACGAGATCATGACCTGAGCCGAAGTTGGACACTCAACTGACTGAGCCATCCAGGTGCCCCTTATTTTACTATTCTTTAAAGATTTTATTTTTAAGTAATCTCTACACCCAACATGGGGCTCCAACTCACAACCCAGAGACCAAGAGTCGCATGCTCTACTGACTGAGCCAGCCAGGGCCACACAGACTCACTTTTTAAATCTGCATACACAGTAACTGTGATTGTTGTGACTTGTTCAAAACCGTGTAAACCATTCTACAGCAATTACAAGTTAATGAGACAGATCACACGATTAAAATTATAAAATGTCGCTTGAGGAATAATTCACAGATGAGAGCGTAGAAAAAAGGAAAGATAGGACAACTATTAAGTTGGCTCCTCTTTTGTGCAGGACTGTACTCATCTTCAGGACAATTACTGGCAATAAGAGATGTCTTATTAGTAGGAATAAAAGAAAATTGTCGAACAGAAAAAGAAAAAAAATTGGAAGTGATTCAGCCTTTCCAGAAAAGTCAAGACCTTGTCTGACAGCGATCTCTACTATCATAACCTGAAAGTGCTTAAGACCCTTACGGTAGAAGAATATTGCAATGACTACACAGCATAAAGCCTATGTTTAGTGTCAATTACGTCCAACCACTGTTGGTCTTAAATTTTTCGTTTCTTAATGAATCCTTTCTCTATTCTGATTCATCCACCATTAACAACCTGGTACTTCGATATATCGCAGGTGGGAGATAGTAGACGGGGGGAGGGCAATTTTCGTGTTTGGGCCTCAGTAGCCGCGTCCTTCCACAGCAGGACTTAAATTCTACAGCTTATGGCTTACCGACCCCGGGATTGGTGGAGGCTGCGAGAGGCAGGGCAGAGGTAGACGGCTAGGGGGTGGGCAAACGGAGCGTCTTGCGGCTCTTCACTCACGTGGGGGATGTCAACGCCAAACACCCTGAATTGTGTCAAAAACACACTCAACCCGCCCCAGACTCATTCTACGAGCCCCTTCCCGAAGAGATACGCGCCCAGGAGGAAGGATCTCACCCCAGACTTCATCCAGGGGAGATGAGCTACTCACTGTCGATGTCCTCGATGAGGCTGGCGGTGCCGGGCATATAGTTCATTTTGAGCTGAGATAAGGCTGCAGTGTACAGCGGCGGTGGCCCAGCGTGTCCAACACCTTCCTCCGACCGCAGTCGCCGCCTGGGCGGGACTGGGACAAGGACCCCGACCAGGAGCAGCACTCCTGCCCCGGCTTTCAGCAGCCGGGGCCTGCCGGAAACGCCTCCATATTATTCCCACCCACTTCCGGTACCACGTGCCCGTCCTCAGGAAGAGGCGGGACTGTCGTGCGGTCCCGAGACAACATTTCCCCATCCCTGATAAAAGGGGAAGAGGAATCTAGATTGACTAGATGGCAGGGAAGACGTATTCTACCTATTGAGGAACGCGGTGCTGCCGCCTGCCTTCTTACTTCCCAGACCCCAAAGTCACGGACCTCCGTTCCTCAACTGTCGGCACTCGACAGCCGAAGGGGCGGGACCGGGTCTGGGATTGGCTGTTGTCGGCCGACCCCTTTCACTGCTGTCCAGTTCCTCTCGCGGGCAGGCGCCTGCGCAATGGGACGGTCGTGGGGGGCGGGAAGCGCTTAGGGGCAGTAGAGCCCCATGTCGGCCTTGAGGCGCTCGGGCTACGGCCCCAGTGACGGCCCGTCATATGGCCGCTACTACGGGCCAGGGGGTGGAGATGTGCCCATGCACCCACCTCCGCCCTTGTATCCTCCTCGCCCTGAACCTCCCCAGCCTCCCATTTCCTGGCGGGTGCGCGGGGGCGGCCCGGCTGAGACCACCTGGCCGGGAGAAGGCGGAGGAGGCGATGGCTACTATGCCTCTGCAGGCGCCTGGTCAGAGACAGGTCGAGCTGGAGGAAGCCACCAGGTAAGCTTTGCGCCATCTGTCCCAGGGGGTTCCGATAAGGGGAGTCTTGGGTGGGGGGTGAGGGCCATCGGGATTGATAAACCTCCAGAGTTCATAATGGATCAGGTTTCATATTTGTTTTCCTTATGGGAGGATTGGAGAGACGGAGACCGGAATCGTGGCGGGGGCGGGGGGATATGCTTGTGTTCTCTTTGCTTTTCCTTTCCTGCTTCGACCATAGTAAATGTGTCTATTACCATTAAAAAAGGAAGAAAGATACTGCGCTGACTTGCTAAGCTAAGTAGCAGGCTGCGGAGTCTCTCGCCTTGAATTGATGTTGGGCCGGAGTGACCTGGGCAAGCTTTTCGAGCTCTGACAATTTATCCTGCGTGGCTCATATGGCCGGCTCTCCCCAAGAAGGGAGGTGGCTGCAGCCCCCGCTGTCACTCAGCAACCCCTCCCGCCGGGAAGGAGCGGTGAAGGAAGAGGAGGGATCCGGCATTTAGCCCTTTGCCCCTAATACTTTGCCCAGGATTGAATCACCAATAATCAGTGTTAGAAAACACCTTTACTTGGATTATTAACTTAATCTTCACTGCGGCTGCAACGTAAATGTCATCACAGTCTCCCTATTTTATGCTTAAATAGTTGGCTCTGAGAGGTCAACTCACTTAACTTGGTCAATAGAGGTATCCCCGGCTTTTTGAAGCTTCACCTCATTGCCACTTCAGGTTTTTCAGGAAAGACCTACATTAGTGCCTGTTTTTACTTAACGAAAAGAAATCTGAAGAAGAGTTTTGCTCTCACGAAAAAAGGTGAAAAGCGAAAATAGCTTCAGCGTTTGTTTTGCAGCAAGCAGTTGTAGAGGCAGTGCGCAACTGGGCAGTGAGAGTGGCACCCCCAAGCTTCTTCCCTGGGAACTGCACTCCGCATCTCAGTATCATGCTGCCATAGCTTTGAACTGTGTCTGTGAGCATCTGTGTTTTATCTCGATTTATTTTGTGCATCCATCAGCAGGATATGTCCTAAGGTATTAGAAAAGCCTCAGAAAGGTTATTTTGAAGGTCTGGGATTGCGCAAACGTTTTTCATAAAAATTAATGGTAATCGCTTTTTCGCCTTATGCCATTTTGGCTTGCAAAAGATTTCATAGGAATGTCCTACTTTCAAGATAGCAGGGGAAACCTGTACACTCGGATTTACAGCATTTTACTCCTTGTATTCTTGCCAGATATATACTCTCTTTTGCTAATTTCAGTATTCTTAGTAGAGAATTATTATATGGTGAGGCGCACACCTCTGTTTTTGTTCAGTAATTAATAGCATCTTCATGGGTTGAAAATGTAGTAGTGAAATTCTCATACATTGCTGGTGGGGATGTAAAATGGTTCAGTGCTTTGGAAAATAGTTTGGCAGTTCCTCAAGCATTAAGTGTAGAGTTAGTATATTATTCAGCAAGTTTGCTTTTGATTATGTACCCAACAGAACTGAAAACATGTCTACGTAAAAACTTGCATGTTTTTATGACCAACAAGCATGTTCGTGGCAACATTACTCAGAGCAGCCAAAAGTGGAAATAACCCAAATGTCCATCAACTGATGAATAGATAAAATATGGTTCACTTATACAATGGAATTATTTAGCCATAGGGAGGACATAAGTACTGATACGTCCTATGATGTGGATGAACCTTGAAAACATCATGCTACATGAACAAAGACAGTCAGAAAGACCACATACTGTATGAGTTCATTTATATGAAATGTCCAGAATAGGCACATCTGTAGAGAGAAAGATTAGTGGTTGACAGGGGCTAGGGGGACTGGGGACTCTGAGGTGATGATAAAGGGTATGGGGTTTCTTTTTGGAGTGATGAAAATATTCTGGAATTAGATAGTGATGATGATTGCACAACTTTGAGTATACTGAATATACTAAGAATTTTACCCTTTATTTAAAAAAAAATGTTTATTTTTGAAAGAGAGAGGGAGAGGGAGCACGCGCACATGGGAGCGGAGGAAGGACAGAGAGAGGAGACAGAGGATCCAAAGCCAGCTCTGTGCTGAGAGTGGAGAGTTCAGTGTGGGGCTTGAACTCACGAACGGAGAGATCATGACCTGAGCCCAAGTAAGATGTTTAACCGATTGAGCTGCCCAGGTGCACCTGAATTGTACACTTTAAAAGGGTGGGTTTTATGCTATGATAGTCCTATCTTTAAAAAAAATTATGCGAGAAACAACATGTTGTAGTAGCGGTTAATTGTGAAGAAGGGTTATATATTTTTTTGTCTAAATCTGGAATAAGCAGGCTATGGAACTTTAGTTCCATGGGATCAGAGTGATGAAATGCTTGGCTTATAGGTAGGCAAACTAGACCGAAGATCAGGGGAAAGAAAAGAGAGGACCGGTACACTTCTCCTTGGACTTGCAGTATTCTGAAAACAAAAGTGTGTTTTCTGGGCGAGGTTAGAGAAGTTAAGATTTTAGAATTGTGTAGGGTGTTGTAAGGTATGGTTGGAGCATAGGTGTGCGTGTAAGATGGGTGATGGTGCTGGAGTAGGAGTGGTTGGTGATGAGGCTGGAATGTGTTATGGGTATTTGTAAGCCATTTCAAGAATTTATCTTTCATGTTAGGGTTCTGGAAACTTGAAAAGCATAGGATGGCAATTTCTTACACAGCAATAGAAAATTGATGCAAAAGATATGCATGTTGTCAGATGTTGCAAATTCATTTTCCAAATTCATTGTCTTTTAACTTAATGTGGTTTTTGACATATAATACGTTTTACATTTTTATATAATCAAATATGTCAAAAAACAAAAGGTATAGGAGGGGGCGCCTGAGTGGCTCAGTCGGTTGAGCATTCAACTCTTGATTTTGGCTCAGGTCATGATCCCAGGGTTGTGGGATTGAGCTCTGCATTGGGCTTCATGCTGAGTGTGGAGCCTGCTTGAAATTCTCTCCCCCTCCCTGCCCCTCTCCCATGCTCATTAACGTGCACACGTGCGCTCTCTCTCTCTCTCTCTCTCTCTCTCTCTCTCTCTCTCTCTCTCTCTCTCTCTCTCTGTCTCTCTGGGGGCTGGGAGGTATATATAGGAGACTTTTGAATCTTACTACTCAAAAAATGCGGTCCATGGACCAGAAGCTTCAGTGTCACCTGGGGGTTGTTTGAAATGCAGAATCTCTCCTACTCCATACTTAATGCTGCAGTTTAGTAAGATCCCCAGGTGATTCTATGCTTATGTTTGAGAAGCACTGCTGTATAGAATTAAAGATACTGAGGTGATGTTGCATTGAACCACTACAAGGACTTGACTCTGTATTAACATATGCAGGGGAAAAAAATGGAAATCTAACTATCCCTGTTTTCTTTCTTTCCTTAACTTGTTAGTTATACTTACAGCACCTTCCCTGAACTAGCAGCATCTGCATCCCTTAAGAGCTTGTTGGAAATTAGGTATGTTAGGCCCTGCCCCTGCCCTCCAGAATCAAGTGTGTATTTTAACAAGATCCCTAGGTGATCTGCATGTTACCCCAGAATGAGTCATCAGAGAGAGAGAGAGAGAGAGCTGAGATGGAAGCTGGAAGCTGCGGGGTTGGTGTCTTACAACCCAGTCGTGGAAGTGATAGACCATCACTGTGTGCTCTGCGTCATAGAGACCAATTCTGCTGTGTGCTATGGTCACAGAGACCAATTCTGGTACAGTGTGGGAGCCATCGCCACAATGGTGAAAATACCACACTAGGGGATCATTGGGAGCCATCTTAGAGGGTGATTACAATGGGAAGGACTGGGGAAACAGCTCAGTTATGCTCTCAGAGTAGTTCAGAGGAGAGGTAAAAAAAGGCAAGCATTTGAACAATGAATGTACACAGCTTTTTTTCAACATTTTGTTACAAAAATTTTCAAACATACAGAACAGTCGAACTACACAGTGAATACCTATGTAGCCACCAACTAGATTCTGTAATTAGCATTTATTATATTTGCTTTATCATACCTATGTAGCTTACTTTTACTTTTTTTTAGGTTATATTTTTTTTTAGTAATTTCTACATTCAACATGGGGTTCAAACTCAAAACTCCAGGATCAAGAGTCACATGCTGTTCCGATTGAGCCAGCCAGGCACCTGTATCTTACTTTTTGAATGCATTTCAAAGCAAGTTGCATAGATTTGAAAGACACTTTTAAAAGTGTATGTCAATTGGAAGTGAGGGAAGCTGGAGAAACAAGGTGATCCTGAGGTTTTAGTATTTCCTAGGAGTAAATATCCCATAGTAATAAAAAGGAAGAGGAACAGGTTTGTGTTTTTTTTAACTTGTTTTATTTTTTATTTTTTTAAAATTTACATCCAAATTCGTTAGCATATAGTGCAACAATGATTTCAGCAGTACATTCCTTAGTGCCCCTTACCCATTTAGCCCATCCCCCCTCCCACAACCCCTCATGTAACCCTCAATTTGTTCTCCATATTTATAAGTCTCTTCTGTTTTGTCCCCCTCCCTGTTTTTATATTATTTTTGTTTCCCTTCCCTTATGTTCATCTGTTTTAGTCTCTTAAAGTCCTCATATGAGTGAAGTCATATTTTTGTCTTTCTCTGACTAATTTCATTTAGCATAATACCCTCCAGTTCCATCCATGTAGTTGCAAATGGTAAGATTTCACTCTTTTTGATTGCCGAGTAATACTCCATTGTGTGTGTGTGTGTGTGTGTGTGTGTGTGTGTGTGTACATATATATATACCACACCTTCTTTATCCATTCATCCATTGATGGACATTTGGGCTCTTTCCATACTTTGGCTATTCTTGATAGTGCTGCTATAAACATGGGGGTGCACGTGTCCCTTCGAAACAGCACACCTGTATCCCTTGGATAAATACCTAGTAGTGCAATTGGTGGGTCGTAGCGTAGTTCTATTTTTAGTTTTTTGAGGAACCTCCATACTGTTTTCCAGAGTGGCTGCACCAGCTTGCATTCCCAAGGAGGAACAGGTTTTTATGGGAAGATAATAGTTTAGTTTTGTACCAGAAGAACTAATGATTGTTTAATAGAGAAACTTAAAAAAATACAAAGACTTGGCAAGGGTTTATGTGCTACATTTATTTCATTTCTGTTGGAAGCCGGTTACTCATGGTGCTTATGATGTGCCAACCTCTGGATGCAGTGTATATGATTGATTAGAGAGAAGTTTATGATTTTGTTTTTGTTTTGGGTTTTTTGATGTCACCTTTTTTTTTCTTAAAGATTTTATTTTTAAGTAATCTCTACACCCAACATGAGGCTTGAACTTAAACCCCCAAGATCTAGAGTCACATGCTTTCCCGGTTGAACCAGCCAGGTACCCATTGATGTCAAATTTTAGAGTCTGGCATCCAGGAGTTGTTGGTAGGACAAAACAATAGATGTGGAGTTAGGTGACTGATGGGGGATGGCCATAGTGATTTGAGAGTTATCAAATTGAAGCATATTCGAGGTACTAAACTGGGTAATGTTCCCGTGGGAGATCTTTAAATAGTGATCTAGAATAGTGACAGAGAAAGAGGATTCCAGAAGGAGACAATCAGAATATGTGGAAAGACAGTAGGGAAATCAGGAAAGTCATGCAATGCAAAGCAAGCAAGGACGTAATATTGTTTTGCAGGTAAGTGGTAATGAGAGCTGAAAAGACGCTGTTGGATTTGGCAATTAAAAGGGCCTTGTTGATTTTAGTGATGACAATTTAAAATCGTATTAAAAGTAATGAATGGGAGGTTTGGATGAAAAGACAACCAGTGTAAAAACTGTACTTCCAGAAGTTTAGTAAATGAGAAAGTTAGTTGATTGCAAACCAGGATTGAGGGAAGAATTTTTAGGATTAGGTGATTTTGAATATGTTTGTAAGCAAAGGAGGGTAACCTTTGAGAAGAGAATGAGAAGAAAGATGAGAACAAAAGAATAGAATGTGGCTTGTGGAAAGAGGAATTAAGAAGTGAGGAAAAGGGACACTTAGGTGGCTCAGTCGGTTGTCTAACTCCTGCTCAGGTCATGAACTCACGGTTCATGAGTTTGAGCCCTGCATCAGGCTCTGTACTGACAGCTCAGAGCCTGGTGCCTGCTTCCTGTTCTGTGTCTCCCTCTCTCTCTGCCCCTCCTTTGCTCGCACTCTGATCCTGTCCCTCCCCCCCACCTCGAAAATAAATAAAACATTTAAAAAAAGAAAAAAGTGAGGAAGAGCTGGAAAACCATCCAAGCCAGAGGAAGGAAACATTAGTTTGGAGTCAGAGTGGAGGAACATTGAAGGAGTTTATAGCTCTTGGTGTCCTTGATGAAGTAGGAGGTGAGGTCATCTGAGAGGAAAGGAAATGGCAGGGATTAAGTTGGGAACTTGATATGGTGAATATTTGAAACAGGTGCTAGGGGAAAGTGGAAAATTGTAGAGAAGCATGGGAGAGACCCAAATGAGATTGAGAAAAAAATTTTTTGATGGTGGTCAATACAGGAACATAAAGTGCTTTTGTAGTGATTTGGACATGGATAGCTATAAAAACCATTTTTAATGTACTTTTCTAATTCTTTTTGTCTAATTCTTGTTAACAAGGTAAACAAATTTGTAAATGGAGTTTAGTAGCAGCACTAGTCAGCTTCCTCTGCTGGTTAGATTTGCTTGGGCTGGGGTCATATTTTGGAGGCATGTTGGTAAGTCACTTTGTAAATTTAATCTTGTATCCACTTCTTCAACCCTAGTTTTCTGTTTGTTAACTAGTTCTAAGATAAACGTGAAAGGAGTTGACTCCAGCCTTCATCTACGATTTAAGTATTTCTTCTCAAAAGGGAAGTAAATTAATTTATTCTTGCATAATTTTGATCAAATTTCCAGTGCCATAAGAACTTTAATTCACATTAATTACTACCTCTTGTGAAAGCCTTTTCTTACCTCTGTCTGGTTTATATCACCTTTTAGCACCTTTGTCTAGTTTCAGACAACAAATAAAAAGTTTGGAAAGAGTTAAGCATGTGATAAAATTGGCGACTCAGTTTATAAAACAGAGATCAGCTTCAGCCAGCTTCCTGTGAGACCAAATGCTATTTCATAGAATTAGTGTTGTGTTAGGAGGACCTTGAGCTGCAGACTTTCATCATTACTGGGGATATTTTTAGATTTGTTCCATTTTGTCCAAAAGGGAGGAAAAAAAGAAGTGAAGACAATTTTTTTATTAAGACTTAATAAAATTAATAATAGTTCTTACTACTTCATTGAAGACCTTCTCCCATCCAAGTACTAATCAGGCCTGAACTTTCTTAGCTTCCGAGATCAGACAAGATTGGGAGTATTCAGGGTGGTATGACCATAGACAACATTTTTTTTTTTTTCATTTTTAAGATTATGGTATAATTACATTCTGTAAATTGTACTTTTTTAAAGATACAGTTCTGTGAGTTTTGACAAACGTATACAGTTATGTAACCACTACCATAATCAAGGTATGGATATTGACTTTTTTTTTTTTTTATTTTTTTTTTCAACGTTTATTTATTTTTGGGACAGAGAGAGACAGAGCATGAACGGGGGAGGGGCAGAGAGAGAGGGAGACACAGAATCGGAAACAGGCTCCAGGCTCCGAGCCATCAGCCCAGAGCCCGACGTGGGGCTCGAACTCACGGACCGCGAGATCGTGACCTGGCTGAAGTCGGACGCTTAACCGACTGCGCCACCCAGGCGCCCTGACTTTTTTTTTTTTTTTAACATTTACTTATTGTTGAGAGACAGAGACAGAGTGTGAGTGGGGGAGGGGGCAGAGAGAGAGGGAGACACAGAATCTAAAGCAGGCTCCAGGCTCTGAGCTGTCAGCACAAAGCCCAGTGTGGGGCTTGAACTCACAAACTCGGAGACCATGACCTGAGCTGAAGTCTGATGCTCAACTGACTGAGCCACCCAGGTGCCTCTCTCTCTTTTTTTTTTTTTTTTTTTTAATGTTTGTTTATTTTTGAGAGAGACAGAATGTGAGCCGGAGAGAGGCAGAGAGAGAGAGGGAGACACAGAATCGGAAGCAGGCTTCAGGCTCTGAGCTGTCAGTACAGACCCCAATGCAGTGCTCCAACTCAGGAACCGTGAGATATGACCTGAGCCGAAGTTGGACGCTTAACTGACTGACCTACCCAGGCGCCCTTGACCCATCTTTTAAAAAAAAGATTCCCAAGAGAAGATGGAAGATTTATGGGGCACCTGGGTGGCTCAGTCAGTTTAGCGTCCAACCTCGGCTCAGGTCATGACTCATGGTTGGTGGGTTTGAGCTCAGAACCTGGAGCCTGCTTCAGATTCTCTCTCTCTCTCTCTCTCTCTCTCTCTCTCTCTCTCTCTCTCTGTCTCTCTCTTCCCCCCCCCCCCTTCCCTGCTTGTGTGTGCTCTCTCTCTTTCTCTCAAAATTAAACTTAAAAAAAAAAGATGTAAGATTTAGTTTTCATTCACTTCTAAACCCTATTAAAATTATAGGAAAGTAACTTTCTTGTTTGTTGTTTGAAGTATCATTATGATCTCATTTGCATAACCTGAATAAGTGTATGTATACACATATAAAATATATTCAGTATTTTCAATGCGTTTCAAGCAGTTGCAGTCATTTGATTTCTATTGCTTAAATGATCTCATATCATGCCAATGGGAGTTCCTTCTTCTTAGCTTCTGAGTCCTTTTGACATGACCCATTGATTTTTGTCACCTTCTGTGATTTCTGGTACAAGATATGCCAGGCTTATTTTGTATATATTCTGTCCAGACATATAATCAACCATTCCTTTAAGAAGCCTTGATTTTTTTTTTTTTTTTAATGGAGAATTGTTTTCAGAAACATTTATGTCAGGACCTAGGCAGGAAAACAGAACCTACTTTAATTTATTTTTTATTTTTAATGTTTACTTATTTTGAGAGAGAGAGAGCATGAGGGAGTGGCAGAGAGAGAGAGAAGTAGAGAGAGAGAATCCCAATCAGGCTCCATCTATACTGTCAGTGCAGAGCCTGTTGTGGGGTTCAAACTCACAAATTGTGAGATCATGACCTGAGCTGAAATCAAGAGTCGGACACTCAACCGACTGAGCTACCCATGCGCCCCACACTAGTTCTTTTAAAACAAAGAATTTGTTTTAGGAAATTAGTTAAGTGGGTGTTAGAGATCTCAAAAGGCAAAAAGAGAAAAGGGAGGTAACACAGAAGATGGTAACTGCAGGAAACAACTACAGTTCCTAGGGCTGGAAAATAAGAGAAGAGGTAAGGTTATTAGAACCAGCAAACTTGGAAGAATGGCCTGCTGGAGCTGGAATCCAGGAAGAGGCACTGCCTAGCTGCTGCTGGTCTCTCTGAGGGAGTTCTGGAAAACCAGAAGAATCTGGAGATTGCTACTAACTGCTGCCTCCAGGTTGAAGGGCATTGCTGGGCTGACACAGAAACAGCAAACAAGCAAACAGGAAGGAGCAAATCTCTTCTCTCCTCCTCTAACCTAGTGCCTCCTATGGTAGAACTGAATAGTAATAAGCAAGCAGCAGAGGAGAAATGTTCCAAATCCTGCATCACAGAAAAGCACTGCATTTGTGGAGTTGAGGGACAATAGCTTAATAACTGGTACAGAAGTTAGATTTGGGTGCCAGGTATACTGATTGCAATTGTGTTATCACTGCTTCTAGACCCTTTCAATGGACAGAGTTGTGAAATAGGTTTTTTTAATGTTTTTAAATTTTTATTTATTTTTTAATGTTTATTTTTGAGACAGGGAAACAGAGCGCAAGTTGGGGGGGCAGAGAGAGAGGGAGACAGAATCTGAAACAGGCTCCACCCTCTGAGCTGTCAGCACAGAGCCCGATGCGGGGCTTGAACCCATGAACTGTGAGATCATGACCTGAGCCGAAGTCGGACGCTCAACCAACTGAGCCACCCACGTGCCCCAAGTGTTTTTTAATTTTTAAATTTTTTTTGCAAGATATTATTTTTTTAGGGGCGCCTGGGTGGCGCAGTCGGTTAAGCATCCGACTTCAGCCAGGTCACGATCTCGTGGTCCGTGAGTTCGAGCCCCGCGTCAGGCTCTGGGCTGAAGGCTCGGAGCCTGGAGCCTGTTTTTGATTCTATGTCTCCCTCTCTCTCTGCCCCTCCCCCGTTCATGCTCTGTCTCTCTCTGTCCCAAAAATAAATAAACGTTGAAAAAAAAATTTTTTTTAAAAGATATTATTTTTTTAGGTAATCTCTGCACTCAACACGGGGCTTGAACTGATGGACGGCAAGATCATGACCTGAGCCAAAGTCGGGCACTTAACTGACTGAGCCACCCAGGGGCCCCATCCAAGACCATTTAATAGAGGGAAAGAACAGTCTATGGCACAACATACAATACCATGGCAACTGGATAGCCATATACAATAAATAAAGTTTGGACTCTCATACCATATATAAAAATTAGCTTAAAATGGATCATAGACCTAGATGTAAGAGCTAAAACTATAAAATAAAACTCTTAGAAGAAACAAGGGGTAAATCTTCATTACTTGGGATTTTTGGAGTGGTTATGTTACGGAGTGTTAGATGGAAAAGGAAGGAAGCCTGGATTCTTTTCACTGCCATAGTAAAGAGTTACAGGGCAGCAAAAGCAGGGCAAAGTTTCGTTAAGTACACTCAAGGGAGGAGCGGACCAGTGAAGACAGACAAGGGCCCTGCAAACTCCGGGGTGTGAACTTGTATCCGTTTTTTCTTTTGGGTGGGTTCTAGGGTCACAACATAGGCCTGGAATACATGATAATTAGTCAACTATGTATTTCCTTTCCAAGAAGTATTGGAAATGCCTGCATGGGATAGGAAACGGCAATATTATTTGTATTCTAGAAACATAGGTCAGATAAGGACAGGCACAACAAACTTAACTCTTTCTCTGCTGTGATAATGTAACCACAAACCGACTGCTAGATGAGTGGAATAAGGTAGTCCCTGGGCGGTCCTCAGTTGGGGCTGTCTGTCAGGACATGTAAGGTCCATTCTCCTGCTGCTCATGCCTAGCTTCCTGCCTAACAGTTTCTTAGATAAGACACCAAAAAGCACAACCAACAAAAGAAAAAAATAGATAAATTGGATTTCATTAAAATGAAGAACTTTTCAAGGGACACTATCAAGAAAGTGAAAAGGAATAAAATGTTTGCAAATCATATATTTGAAAAGGGACTTGTATATAAGATACATAAAGAGCTCTTAAAACTAAACAGTAGGGGGCCTGAGTGGCTCAGTCGGTTAAGGGTCTGACTTCAGCTCTAGTCATGATCTCATGGTTCGTGAGTTCGAGCCCCGCGTCGGGCTCTGGTCTCAAGAGCCTGGAGCCTGCTTCAGATTCTATGTCTCCCTCTCTCTCTGCCCCTCCCCCACTTGCACTCTGTCTCTTGCTCTGTCTCAAAAATAAATAAACATTAAAGAAAAACTCTAGGGGCGCCTGGGTGGCGCAGTCGGTTAAGCGTCCGACTTCAGCCAGGTCACGATCTCGCGGTCCGTGAGTTCGAGCCCTACGTCGGGCTCTGGGCTGATGGCTCAGAGCCTGGAGCCTGTTTCCGATTCTGTGTCTCCCTCTCTCTCTGCCCCTCCCCTGTTCATGCTCTGTCTCTGTCCGAAAAATAAATGAACGTTGAAAAAAAAAATTAAAAAAAAAAAAAGAAAAACTCTAAACAATAAAAATACAAATAACCCAATATAAAAATGGGCAAAACATCTGAACAGATAATTCTCTAATGAAGACAAAAAAATGGCCCATGAGCACAAGAAAAAAATGTTCAACATCATTAGTCATGAGGAACTGTAAATCAAAACCACAATGAGATAACACTTCACACCCTCTAGGATGGCTATAAACACAAAACTACAGACAAACTATTTCTGAGGATGTGGGGAAATCGGAATTCACACATAGCTAATAGGAATGTAAATTGGTGTAGCTGCTTTGGCAGTTTCTAGTTCCTCAAATTGTTAAACACAGTTATCATATGACCTAACAATTTCACTTTTAAGGCATATACCCAGGAGAACTGAAAATGTATGTTCACATAAAAAATTATTCATGAAGGGGCACCTGGATGGCTCAGTCGGTTAAGCATCCAACTCTTGATTTCAGATTAGGTCATGATCTCTCCATTTGTGAGTTCGAGCAGGCTCTGCGCCGACAGTACAAAGCCTGCTTGGGATTCTCTCTCTCTGCCCATTCCCTGGTTGTGTGCGTGGGTCCTCACACTCTGTCACAAGATAAATAAACTTCTAAAAATCTTTAAAAAATTTCATGAGTGATTACAGCAGCATTATTAAAATATATATTAAATATTCATTATATTTATATATTATGTAAATAAGTATGTAATATATGTTAAATATATATATTAAATATATTTTATAGTATTATATTAACATTAACATAATGTTATAATAGCCAAAAGGTGGCAACAGACAATAAAAATGTCTGTCAACTGATGAATGGATAAACAATGGAATTTATACACAATGGAATTTATACACAATGGAATTTATACACAATGGAATACTATTTGGCCACACAAAAAAATGAAGTAGTGATACGTGGTACAACATAGTTGGACCTCAAAAATGTTATGCTAAGTGAAAGAAGCTGGCCACAAGATATCACATATATGATCCCATTTATATGAAATATCCAGAATAGTCAAGTCCATAGAGATAGAAGTACATTAGTAGTGGCACAGGGCTGGGAGAGTGCAGAGGTAGGAGGGTATAGCTAAAGGGTACAGTGTGTCCTTTGGAGGTTTTGAAAATGTTCTGAAATTGGTTCTAGTGATGATTGCACTTATCTGTGAATCTAAAAACCGCTGAATTGTACAACTTAAATGGTTAAATTGTAGTGAATTATATGTCAGTAAAGCTGTTAATAAAAATAATAACAGCAATGTTATGACTAACAGTTAACTAATGAGTGCAATTTTAGGTTTCTTTGCAGTTGAGCTTATCCCTAGAATATATTCCACTGAAGATGTATAGTAAAAATACTGCTATTTAAAAGTCATTTGAAATAATTCTTTCTGTATGGTTTTGTTACCAACTTGGTATTTAGTTATCGTATTCCTGACTTTTCCTGTAGTAAAAAAAAAAAACACTTCAAGAATTGTGGCTTCCAACAGTAAACATTTATTTCTTGCTCATGTTCTGTGAGTCTGCTGTAGTGACTCTTCTCCAGGCTCCAGGTTGGGTTTGGTTTGCTCGTGTGTCTTTTTGTTCTGGGACTGAAGCTGAAATCACAGCTCCTGTATGGGATATGCTGGTTTCATGGTGGAGGACAGGTATGCAAAAGAGTTGCTAGAGTTTGCATTAATTCCTAAATCCTTTGTTTGGAAGTGGCACACACACACATATTTGTTTCTTTTGCTTAAATGGTGAAAATACATTTTTAGGGGCACCTGGGTGGCTTAGTCAGTTAAGTGTCCGACTCTTGATTTTGGCTCATGTCATGATCCAGAGGTCATGGGATCAAGCCCTGCATAGAGCTTAGCGCTGAGTGTGGAGCCTGCTTGGGATTCTCTCTCTTCTTCCCTCTCTTCTCCACTCCCCTCTCCCCAAAATAAATAAATAAACTTAAAAAAATGTTAAATTACATTTTAGAATATGTTTATACTTGTATGTCTAATTCAAATCCACTCTACACAATACTTCTGATGTTTCTCCATTTAATATATTATTTTTCTTTTCTAGTGTGAAAATACTGGTTCCCAATACCATTGTTCTATTTATTTCCTCTATTCTGAAATACAAATAGTTTAAAAATTAAAATGCTAATATCACTACTGAGAATATTCTACATAAAGTTTAACATTTCTTTGTATTTATTTTGCCTTTAGAATGTATACCACTGAGGCTATCCATTCAGAAACCTGTTCAGGAGTTACTTGAATGAATTATTTTTTGTGTGTGGTTATCCAATTTGTTAGTTTTTTAATTTATTTATTTTTTAATGTTTATTTATTTTAAGAAAGAGAGCACAATAGCATGATGGGGCATGAGCAGAGAGGGTGGGAGAGAATCCCAAGCAGGCTCTGTATCGTGAGCATGGAGCCTGAGCTTGACCCCAATCTCACAAACTGAGATCCTGACCTGAGCTGAAATCAAGAGTTGGATGCTTAATGGACTTAGCCACCCAGAAGCTCCAGGAATCAGCTTTTAATAGGACCAGAGGCACTTCCTTCACGCTTTCTGGGAAGACTATGGCAGATAGGGTGCATTCAATTTAGTTAAGTAGGAAGATGGCACTTCTGATTCCTTTTTCCTATTTTTTTTTAAGGTGAAATATGAGATAAAGTCAGTTGAAAAATGAGGGATGGGCTAAGAGGATACTGGTAGATTTTTTTTTTTAATGTTTATTTTTGACAGCAGAGACAGAGCATGAGCGGGGGAGGGGCAGAAAGGAGGGAAGACAGAATCTGAAGCAGGTGCCAGACTCCAAGCTGTCAGCAGAGAGCTTGATGTGGGGCTCAAACCCACGAACTGTGAGATCATGATCTGAGCTGAAGTCAGGGCTCAACCAACTAAGCCACCCAGGCACCCCAGGCTAAGAGGATATTAGAATTTGAGGGAACAAGAAGAGTGGAACTATTCTGGAGAGTGAGATGAACATTCTAAGGAAGTGTGGTCTCTACTTGAGATTTATGGCCTCTAAATACGTGAAACCAGAGCTTGTGTTTCTCCACCAGTATTTAGAGGAAGTGCAGATGCGAAGTCAGTGGACAGTTGGGTTTAGACAGGGCTGGGTTTTTGCAGGGTGAGTGTATCTGAGGGAAGCAGTGGCAAAGGATTAGGTGTTGGTAAGCTGAGGAAGGAAGGAAGTGAGGACCTGGGCAGGGTGAGGGATAGGAGTGTGAAGTAGTGGAAATGTGGGTACCTCAGAGAGTCAGTAGGAGAGAACAGGAACCCGGTTCCTGCTAGAGGAACCTAGTTCTGGAGATTTAGGGATTAGTTCACCACTGCCTGGGTGAGTCAGCTTCAACTCTTGTCTTTTCATCTTTACTCACAATTCATGTTCTTGGTAGAGAGAAATCAGTTAGTCAAATGCTTACCCTTTCACCAGGGGAAGGAAGGGAGGGCATTAATTGGGGGCATCTGCCTGATTAAGAAATTCGGTAGTTAGAATCTGAAGTATGCCTGTGATCTTTTTTTTTTTAATCTTCTCTAATTTCTGCGTTATGTAAAGGAGATGCTGCTTGCCCAGCTTGTATAATGTCTTATGGAAGAGTTTCGTGCTTTGAAAACAAAGCATTATGAAACTGATTAGTGCAGTTAAGCTAAGATGGTGACAAACTCAGTGATTACAACTGCCAGTGAATTTCTTTGTGAAACAATTTGAAGATCTTGTTTAAGCTTAAAACTAAAACTATAAAGTTCAAAGGGAAATAACTTCTAGGAACAAGTGTATACATTAAATAGACTAAAATTTTTTTGAGTTGATCTAGTCTCTTAGAGTTTATTGGCTTATTGCAGATCATTAACTCTGAGTTGTAGTGCACAGCTGTAGAGATTAATGTCATAGCTAGATTTTCTTCTTGGAGTGGTAGTTGTTCTGTATCAATTCCTGATGCTGGAGTTAGTTGTAGACTGCCAGCAGAAGGTGTAGCCATATCAGAAAGCAAAGAAATATGAAAAAACTAGTATGGCAGGCAAACGAGTATTGAAGTTGTATGTGTTTGAAGTAAAGTTTAGTGGTAATATTTTCAAGCTTCAAAGTTGTTGAGATAGGCAAATATTACTCTTTAAAAACAATTTTTTTATGTTTATTTTTGAAGGCGAGAGAGCATGAATGGGGGAGGGGCAGAGAGCGAGGAAGACACAGAATCTGAAGTGAGCTCCAGGCTCTGAGCTGTCAGCACAGAGCCTGACTGCTGTGCTTGAACTCACAAACTGTGAGATCGTGACCTGAGCTGAAGTCAGATGCTTACTGACTGAGCCATTCAGGTGCCCCTGGGCAAATACTATTCTTAACAGTGGCAAAGAACTATATTCTTGTTGTGCTAATTAAATTGGTAGTGATAGGATTGGTGATTGGAGAGGGACAAAGGAATCTAGGTATCTGGTTTTGATAATCATCTTAAAATAGTAGATTTCCTTTATATGTCATTTGGTATCATAATGCATAAGAATAGACCTAGATAGTCAATAATTGCTTTTTCTAGGGCATGTGACTTACAATATAATATTCAAGCATCAATTTAATAATGAGTGATTTTATAGTAAAGTTCTCTTTATTTTTTATTGATTTTTTTATTTTTTAAATATAGTTTATTGTCAAATTGGCTAACATACAGTGTGCTCTTGGTTTTGGGGATAGATTCCCGTGATTCATCGCTTACATACAATACCCAGTGCTCGTCCCAACAAGTGCCCTCCTCAATGCTCATCACCCATTTTCCCCTGTCCCTCACCCCTCCAGCAACCCTCAGTTTGTTCTCTGTATTTAAGAGTCTTTTACGGTTTGCCTCTCTCCCTCTCTGTTTGTAACTAATAGAGTTGTTGTTGTTGTTGTTGTTGTTGTTTTTTGATTATTCATTTTGGGAGAGAGAGAGAGTCCATGTGCAACTGGGGAGGAGTAGGGAGAGAGAATCCCAAGCAGATTCTATGCTGTCAGCATGGAGCCCTACACAGCATGGAGTCCCATGCAGGGCTTGAACTCATGAACTGTGAGAACCCTGAGATCATGACCTGAGCTGAAACCAAGAGTTGAATGTTGAACCAACTGAGCCATGCAGGTGCCCCATTTTATAGTAGGGTTCTATTGCCTTTTTTTTTTTTTTTTTGATAATTATACTTGCCTCTATCAACTTTTCAATATGATGTAAGAATATTATTAAAGGTGACTTTTTTTTCCCTCCTTAGGACCAGCCACCATATCCTAGCTACAATTCTAACTATTGGAATTCTGCACGACCTAGGGCTCCATACCCAAGTACATATCCTGTAAGACCGGAAATGCAAGGCCAGGTATGGTCTAAAATTGCCAGACTTTCTGAGTTTTTTCTTAATATACTGATTTTCAAAACATGTGAGATTTCATAATAATGATGTGTGGGTTTTTGTTATTTAATGGACTCTGTCTTCATGTTTTTGTCTCAGAGATAAAGAAATATCTAGGCAAATATTACCCTTAGCAAAAGTAGTTTGAAGCGTAATAGATTATTTCTTAGGACCTGGAAACAATAAACATAAAATGTACTTATTTTTCTAAGTTTGACTTTTTTTTTGAAATATAATTGACATGTAATACCATATTAGTTTCAGGTATATAATGTAATGATTTGATATTTGTGTCTATTGTGAAATGATCACTACAATTAAATCTAGTTAACATCTATCACCACATATAGTTACAAATTTTTTCTTCTGATGAGAACTTTAAAAAATTTTTTTAATGTTTATTTATTTTTGAGACAGAGACAGAGTGCAAGCAGGGGAGGGGCAGAGAGAGAGGGAGGCACAGGATCTGAAGCAGGCTCCAGGCTCCGAGCTGTCAGCCCAGAGCTGCATGTGGAGCTTGAACTCATGAACTGCGGGAGATCATGACCTGAGATGAAATCGTCACATGCTTAACTGACTGAGCCCCCCAAGCCCCCCGAGAACTTTTTTTTTAATGTTTTTTTTTTTTTTTTGAGACAGAGAAAAACAGAATGTAAGCAGGGGAGAGGCAGAGACAGAGGGGGACACAGAATCCCAAAGCAGCTCTAGGCTCTGAGCTGTCAGCACAGAGCCAGACGCAGGGCTCAAATCCACAAACCGTGACCTGAGCGAAGTCAGAAGCTTAACTGACTGAGCTACCCAGGTGCCCCCTGATGAAAACTTTTAAGATTTATTCTGTTGACAGCTTTCAAATATGCAATACAGTATTAACTATAGTCGCCATGCTGTATCTTACTTACTCATGACTTGCTTATTTTATAGCTGGAAGTTGGAAGTTTGTACCTTTTGACGCCCTTCAGTCATTTGCATCCCTGGCCCCACCTCTAGCAACCATGTCTGTTATCTGAATTTAGGAATTTTTATTTTTTATTAAAAAAAATTTTTTTATCTTTATTTATTCTTGAGAGAGAGACAGGGTGTGAGCAGGGGAGGAGCATAGAGAGAGGGAGACACAGAATCTGAAGCAGGCTCCAGGCTGTGAGCTGTCAGCACAGAGTCCCACGCGGGGCTCGAACTCATGAACCACAAGATCATGACCTGAGCTGAAGTTGGACACTCAACCAACTGAGCCACCCAGGCGCCCCGAATTTTTTTTTTAAGATTGCATATGTAAATGTGATCATACAGTGTTTGTCTTTCTCTGTCTGACTTATTTCCATCTGTGTTGTCACAGATGGCAACATTTCCTCCTTTTTTATGGCTGGGTAATAGTAAATTGTTTTTGTATACACCACATTTTCTTTATTCATCCATCAGTAGACACTTAGGTTGCTTCCATGTCTTGGCTATTGTAAGTAATACTGCAATGAACATGGGGATTCAGATATCTTTTTGAGTTAGTTTTTTTGTTTCCTTTGGATATATTGCAAATAGGGGCATTACTGGGTCACTCTATTTTTAATTTTTCAAGGAATCTCCAAGCTGTTTTCTTTCCATAGTGGCTATACCAATTCACATTCCCAACCAACAGTGCACAAGGGTTCCCTTTTCTCCATATCCTCACCAGCACTTATTATTGTCTTGAGAATAGCCATTTTAACAGGTGTGAGGTGATATCTCATTGTGGTTTTGATTTGTATATCCGTGGTGATTAGTGATGTTGAGCACCTTTCATGTACCTGTATGTCTTCTTTGGGAAAGTATTCAGGTTGTCTGCCTATATTCTAATTGGATTGTTTGTTTTTTTGCTATTGAGTTTTATGAGTTCATATATATATATGTATATATGTATATATATATATATATGTATATATGTATATGTTAGTTATTAACTCCTTATCAAATACATGATTTGAAAATATTTTCTTCCATTTAGTAGGTTGCCTTTTCATTCTGTTGGTGGTTTCCTTTGCCATGGAGAAGCTTTTTAGTTTGATGTAGTCCCACTTGTTTACCTTTATTTTTGTTGCCTTTGCTTTTGATGTCAAAAAAACTGACCTCTTAGGACAAATATTTAATTTTAAATATTTCAAGTAACTGAAAAATACAGAAAATATGTACATCTTTTTTTAATGTTGATTTATTTTTGAGAGCGAGAGAGAGAGCAAGGGAGGGAAAGAGAGAGGGAGACAAAGGATCTGAAGCAAGGTCTGCACCAATGCAGGGCTCAAACTCAGGAACTGTGAGATCATGACCTGAGCCGAAGTTGGATGCTTAGCTGACTGAGCCATCCAGGTGCCCCCGTACATCTTTTTATCCAGCACCTAGCTTTGTCAAATTTTTTTAATTAAAAAATTTTTACTGTTTATTTATTTATTTATTAAATGTTTATTTTTGAGAGAGAGAGAGAGAGAGAGTCAGAGTGTGAGCCAGGGAAGGTCAGAGAGAGAGGGAGACACAGAATCTGAAGCAGGCTACAGGCTCTGAGCTTTCCGCACAGAGCCCATTGCTGGGCTCAAACTCATGAACCGTGAGATAATGACCTGAGTGGAAGTCGGATGTGTAACTGACTGAGCCATCCAGGTGCCCCAAGCTTTGTCAATAATTAAGTTTGCCACATTTGTTTCAGATTTTTAAAGGGGGGTAAAATAAACCCAGTTGAAGTCACATATAACACTTCTTTCTATTTCCTGAAGTTATATTTTGATCTCATATGTGTTTTTGTGCTTGTACTACTTGTATACACATTTATATAATATTATTTAACTTGTTTTTAAACTTGATATCAGTGGTTTCATACTAGCATTCTCCTGCAGCTTGCTTTTTTACTCAACATTGCTTTCCATTTTTCTATTGGATACATTTGAGGAAAGAACTTTCCTGGAGTATGGAATTGTTGGGGTTTGGTATACATGCTAATTAAATATAGCCAAATTACTTTTCACCATGGTTGTATCATTGTGGAAATGAGGAAATGTTTAAAAAGTTAGTCACCCATAATCTGCCAACCCTAATAAAGCAATAATTGTCACATTTTTTTTTCTATTGAGGTACCATCTTTGCATATGCAAGTACTTTTTTTAAAAATAAGACTGTAGTATATACAAATTTAAAGCAGTTGCATTTTAGTAGCTTTCAAAGGATCTGAATTTAGATCCAGGTCAGAATTCTCTGTAAACTGATATTCTCTGCAGAATTAAATTTTCAGATCACCATAAAACATTAATATAATTCTTCTGATAGATTTCAAATAGTCAAATAATATGTTCAATTCTGTTCTGACTTACTGGTGATATGGAGGCTGAAATAATGAAAATAAGTTTCTTTGTGGGGCTGAATAATTAATTCATTAAAAGAATCATGTTCCTGGGGTGGCTGGGTGGCTCAGTCGGTTAAGCGTCCGACTTCGGCTGGGGTCGTGATCTCGCTGTTTGTGAGTTCCAGCCCCGCATCGGGTCTGTGCTGACAGCTCAGAGCCTGGAGCCTGCTTTGGATTCTGTGTCTCCCTCTCTCGCTGCTCCTCCCCCACTCATCCTCTGTCTCTCTCTCTCTCTCTCTCTCTCTCTCTCTCTCTCTCTCTCCCTCTCTCCTTCAAAAATAAATAAAAAACATTTAAAATAAAATTAAAAAAAGAATCATGTTCCCTTTTTTTCTTATCAATTTGGTTATATAATCCTTTAAGATTGATTTTGAGCCAGAAGAATTCATTGAAGTTAGAGCAAGATTTGCTTATTTTACTTAAAGAAAATCTAAAAGCAATTGATTTTTCATAATGATTATGTGTAAATCAACTTTAGGATAAGGTTGTAGGAGATCATGGAACACAAAATAAAGAAAAAACCATGTTACTACTTAATTTTTTTTCAACGTTTTTTATTTATTTTTGGGACAGAGAGAGACAGAGCATGAACGGGGGAGGGGCAGAGAGAGAGGGAGACACAGAATCGGAAACAGGCTCCAGGCTCCGAGCCATCAGCCCAGAGCCCAACGCGGGGCTCGAACCCACGGACCGTGAGATCGTGACCTGGCTGAAGTCGGACGCTTAACCGACTGCGCCACCCAGGCGCCCCTTAATTTTTTTTTTTTAATGTTTATTCATTTTTGAGAGACAGAGACAGAGCATGAGCAGGGGAAGGGTAGAGAGAGAGGGAGACACAGAATCCAAAGCAGGCTCCAGGCTCTGAGCTGTCGGCACAGAGCCAGATGCAGGGCCTGAACTCATGAACTGCAAGATCATGACCTAAGCTCAAGTCGGACACTCAACCGACGGAGCCACCCAGGCGCCCCAAAACCATGTTACCACTTATCACAGACTTGTATTTTACTTCTGTCATCTGCATTCCTGTGACTGAAATTGAGAGGCACACATTGTTATTGCTTAATGTGATATGCTTATGGTTTGGCCATATATCATAAAATTCACCCTTTAAATGTACAATTCAGTTGTTTTTAGTCTACTCACAAGATTGTGCGACCGTCATCACTATCTATTCTAGAATATTTTTATCAGCCCAGTTAGAAACTGTGTACCTATCACCCCATTCTTCTCTCCCCCTAGCACCTGGCAACTTTTAGTATACTTGTTATCTCTATGGATTTGCCTATTCTGGACATGTCATTAAACTGAATCATATAACATATATTCTTAAATGTTTATTAATTTGAGAGACAGAGGGACCGTAAGTAGGGGAAGGGCAGAGAGAGAGAGGGAGAGAGAGAATCTCAAGTAGGCTCTGTGCTGTGAGCATGGAGCCCAACATGGGGCTTGATCCCACGAACTGTGAGATCATGACCTGAGCTGAAATCAAGAGTCAGATGCTCAACAGACTGAGCCACCCAGGCACCCCAGGAATCGTATCACATTTGATATCTTGTGACTGGCTTTTTTCTTTTAGCATAATGTTCATCCATGTTGTGACAATGTATTGATACTTTGTTCCTGTCTGTGGCCAAGTACTATCCATTCTATGGATATACCACATTTATTTTATCCATTTATCAGTTGATAGAAATTTGAGTCTTTTTCACTTTTTGGCTGTTATGAATAATGCTGTTATAAACATTGTTTGCTAATTTTTATGTGGACGTATGTCTTTTCTGTTGGTTATATATGTAGGAGTGGAGCTACTGGGTCATGCGGTAGGTAGTTCTGCTGTGTTTAACACTTTGAGGAACTGGCAAAGTTCTAACAAAAAATACTGAAGTCCTTTGATAGGGTTCTGAATTGAGAAACCATGATACAGAAAGACACTGGTCAGAAATTTCATTGAATTTGAAGGATAACTAGGTTGTAAACTACAGCCTATTAAAAACTGGTCAGGAGCTCCTGTGAGACAAAAATTGGAAAAGTTCTATAAATAGAGGAAGCAACCTGTGGATGATCATAGATTTGTTAGTTCCAAAAATGAGTATTAGAGAAATTCAAGTTGATGTCGACTGCTGAAGATTATGACTCTTGGAGCACTTTTGTGGTGAAACTTTCCATGTTTTTCAAGAGAAGCACAGTAGGAGGAACTGTGTTGCTGAAAGGTAATCTGTTTTTGCTTGGATTAGGTCTGGTTGCTGTAGAATGGAAAGGGAATCCACCGAACAGTGTATCGCTGTCTGTGTGAGAGACTTGACCACTTTTCTCCTCTTTGGATTCTACATCTATACAACAGTCCATCAACTGTGAAATTGACTGTTGGAAGAAGTATTCATATGGGTGATTTTTAGCTTGCAAGGAGACGCCAGGTGATGTGATGTTAGTTTGACTTTTGAATGCTAGGTAATATCTATATTTACATCTAGAACAAGAGTAGCAACTGGGATTTCTGAGTTTCCAGTCTCTTGATTGCTTCTGGAAGCCAGAATGAGACTTTTACAGAAATTTAATAACTGTCAAAGATTTTACTTAATTCTTATAGTTTCTCTTTCAGATTTTATCTGTTGCTGTATCAGCTGACAGTTTTCAAATTGTAACTTCTTTTCCTTAGACACAAGTTTCCCTTCAGTAAAATAGTCTACTTGGACACTGATGAAGTTGCTCTGGTCCTGGCAGCCTGCTGGATTCTAGACACACTTGGGATTTCACGACATTTGTAATAGCATAAAATTTTTTTTTTTGCTACAAAAGTAATACAACTTTATTACTAAATATTTGGGAAATAAAGAAAAGGAGGAAAATACTAATTTTGCCATCCTAAAAGATCTATATTTTGGTAAATTTGTTTTTGCATTTTTCCTATTATGTTTACACAGCTTTAAACTTATTGTATATAAACTTTTTTGTATGGCTTTTCATTTATCATATGTACTCTGCATGTTATAGGGTAAAATAAGAGGTGAAGTTTTTTTTTTTTTAACATTAAGGAAATTTTCAAACATAATCAAAAGCAATGACAGTAGCCCACTAATCTCCTATGTACTCATTTAGTTTCAGTAAATATCAGTGCACAGACTTCTTGTTTCATCTGTATCCTTGAGTTATTTTGAAGTAAATTCTGGACACCATATTATTTTACTTGTAAATACTTAAGTATATATCTTTAAAATGTAAAGAAGATTTAAAAACATAACAATGTCATTTTTAAAACTTAAAAAAACTAAAAATAATTCTTTAATATCATTAAATGTCTGGTCAGTCTAACAGTGAATTTTAAGACAATAAAATTCCCTCAATGAATAGCCTGTAATGTACTTAATCATTCCATTATTACAGGAAATTTAGGTTGTTTACAGTTTTGTGTGATTATAAATAATGCTGTGTTGAACAAATTCATGCCTATAACTTTTTCTGTAGTTGAATCTGCTCCTTAGGAAGAATTTCTAGAAGTTGAATAATAGTACAAAAAGCCACATGATGTTTTATCAAGTTTCTAACAGCATACATTGTATTAAGGATTCTATTTTTAGGCACATCTAGGTGGAAGATCTTAACAGCCCTCCAGTGGCTTTAACAAGGGGTGGTTCAGTCATCCCTCTGGTTAGGGAATGCCTTGCTGGATCTTCCAAGCACCTGTCCTTGCATGGAATTTTTTGGCCATGTGGTGATAATACCCTGTCTTTTATCCTCTTGCCATAAAAATATGGCTAAGATTTTATTTTCTACAGAATTATGATTGTCCTGCCACTTTGATCCATCTCATTTTAAAAAAGAATTATTTTGAGAGACAGAGAGCCGCAAGCACAAGCTGGGGAGGGACAGAGAGAGAGGCAGGGAGAGAGAGAGAATCCCAAGTATGCTATGCACTGTCAGCACAGATGTGGGGCTTGAACTCATAAACTGTGAGATAATGACCTGAGCCAAAATCGAGTTGGGTGCTTAACTGACTGAATGACCCAGATGTCCCGATCCATCTCATTTTTTGATGTGTTAGACTAGAAATCAAATTTGACTATTATTTTTTCGGTTATTAGCAGCTGTCTTTTTAAAATTTTTTTTTTTAATGTTTTCCTTATTTTTGAGACCGAGAGAGACAGAGCATGAGCAGGGGACAGGCAGAGAGAGAAGGAGACACAGAATCTGAAGCAGGTTCCAGGCTCTGAGCTGTCAGCACAGAGCCCAATGCGGGGCTCAAACTCACAAATGGCGAGATCATGACCTGAGCCAAAGTCAGACGCTTAACCGACAGCCACCCAGGCGCCCCAGCTGTCTTTTTTTTTTTTTTTAACTGAGGTGTAATTAACATGTAACATTGTATTCGTTCTAGATGTACAACATAATGATTCAATATTTGCATACATTGCATAATGATCACCACAGTAAGTCTGGTTAACATCATAGGATTCTTTGCTTGTTTTTCTACCCGAAGTGGAAAAGATTATGTAGTCTTAGACAATTACTGGAAAACTTGATTCTGTGTTTTTAGCATTTAAGAAAGATGAAGCAGAAGTTAATTGAAACATTAAGATAGTCATTTAAATGTAAAGTTTGGCTGTAATTCATTTGGATATCTAACCTAGGATTCTGGGTGCCAATAGTAGTGTGGATGGGTGATTTAAAACTATAATGAACAGGGCGCCTGACTGGCTCAGTCAGCAGTGCATGAGACTCTTGATCTTGAGGTTCTGAGTTTGAGCCCCACATTGGGTGTAGAGATTACTTAAAAATAAAATCTTAAAAAAAAAATGACAGCAACACATGAGGAATTTGCCTCTGTAGTCTTTTTTTTAAACATTTTATTTTATTTTTTATAATTTATTTATTGTTTAATTTACATCCAAGTTAGTACCATGTGGTGCAACAATGATTTCAGGAGTAGATTCCTTAATGCCCCTTACCCATTTAGACCATCTCCCCCCCCCCCCCCAACCCCTCCGGAAGCCATCTGTTTGTTCTCTATATTTCAGAGTCTTTTATGTTTTGTCCCCCTCCCTGTTTTTGTATTATTTTGCTTCCCTTCCCTTATGTTCATCTGTTTTGTATCTTAAATTCCTCACATGAGTGAAGTCATATACTTGTCTTTCTCTGAGTTATTTCACTTAGCATAATAGCCTCCAGTTCCACCCGTGTAGTTGCAAATGGCAAGATTTCATTCTTTTTGATTGCTGAGTATACTCCATTGTGTGTGTGTGTGTGTGTGTGTGCGCACACACACACACCCCACATCTTCTTTATCCATTCATCCATCGATGGACATTTGGGCACTTTTCATACTTTGGCTATTGTTGATAGTGCTGCTATAAACATTGGGGTGCTTGTACCCCTTCAAAACAGTATACCTGTATCCCTTGGATAAATACCTAGTAGTGTAATTGCTGGGTCATAGGGTAGTTCTATTTTTAATATTTTGAGGAACCTCCATACTGTTTTCCAGAGTGGCTGCACCAGCTTGCATTCCCACCATCAGTGCAAAAGAGATCCTCTTTCTCCGCATCCTCGCCAACATCTGTTGTTGCCTGAGTTGTTAACGTTAGCCATTCTGACAGGTGTGAGGTGGTATCTCATTATGGTTTTGCTTTGTATCTCTAATGATGAGTGATGTTGAGCATTTTTTCATGTGTCGGTTGGCCATCTGGATGTCTCCTTTGAGAAGTGTCTATTCATGTCTTTTGCTCATTTCTTCACTGGATTATTTTTTGGGTGTTGAGTTTGATAAATTCTTTATAGATTGTGGATACTAACCCTTTATCTGATACGTCATTTGCAAATATCTTCTCCCATTCTGTCGGCTGCCTTTTAGTTTTGCTGATTGTTTCCTTCACTGTGCAGAAGCTTTTCTTTTTTGGGGAGGTCCCAATAGTTCATTGCAGCCTGTTGTTATTTACTTGGGAAGCAGAGTGGGATAGTACAAAGAACGTAGGCTTTTCATGGGCTTTGTACTTTTCAGATCTGGGTTCATTTCTTGATATTGCCATAATAGTAATAACAACAATGATATAAATAATTACTATCTATTGAGCATACCGAGTGCCAGACCCTGTGCTAAGCATTTATATATATATCAGCTCATTTAATTTTCACAGTAGTCCTACCAGGTAAGTTTATGATTTCCATTTTTCTGGTAGAGAAAAGCTCAGAGAGATAAAACACAAAGCCCATGGCAGAGCTTGGTCTCTCTAGTCTTCTCTTCTTTTTTTTTAATGTTTATTTTTATTTTTTTTAATGTTTATTTATTTTGGAGACAGCAAGAGACAGTGCAAGTGGAGGAGGGGCAGAGAGCAACAGAGACACAGAATCTGAAGCAGGCTCCAGGCTCTGAGCTGTCAGCAGAGAGCCTGATGTGGGGCTTGAACTCACGAACCACGAGATCATGACCTGAGCCAAAGTTGGACGCTTAACTGACTGAGCCACCCAGGCGCCCTGCTTTAATGTTTATTTTTAAAAGAGAGACAGACACAGACATACAGACATAGCATGAGTGGGGGAGAGTCAGAGAGAGAGGGAGAAACAGAATCTGAAGCAGGCTCCAGGCTCCAAGCTGTCAGCAGAGAGCCTGATGTGGGGCTTGAACCCACAAACTGTGAGATCATGACCTGAGCTGAAGTCGGATGCTTAGCCGACTAAGCCACCCAGGTGCTCCTCTAGTCTTCTCTTTTAGTTGTACCCTGGTTATTTTTTTCTGTGACTAGCCATCATCTTAGGTCTCCCAGGACCCCTCTCTAGGTGGCAGGCACAGGTTCTCCACTGTCAGTTGTAATTGTTGGGTATACTTACAAAAGTGTTTGGGAAGCACAGCCCTGAGGCCTTCACTTCCTCATTCATCACAATATACCCTGTCATTGCTACAACACAAACTCTACAGTGATAATCTGAGTTTAATATATGGTATATGGCCATAATACATGAGAGAAAGAATGCTTCACAGATTGCTTAGGCAGTTCATATTTTCATTAGTTACTGACCTTTGTCCCTTCCCAAACTTTTCAAAGTTGGGTATTAGGTCAGAGCACTTCAGTTCTTCTACTCAGTCACTTTTTTTTCTTCCTTTCTTTCTTTCTTTCTTTCTTTCTTTCTTTCTTTCTTTCTTTCTTTCTTTCTTTCTTTCTTTCTTTCTTTCTTTCTTTCTTTTTTTTTTTTTTTTAAACAGACTTTGAATTCTTACACAAATGGAGCATATGGTCCACCATACCCTCCTGGCCCTGGGGCGAATACTGCATCCTACTCTGGGGCTTATTACACACCTGGATATACTCAGACCAGTTACTCCCCAGAGGTTCCAAGCACTTACCGTTCACCTGGCAACAGCCCAGCCCCAGTCTCTCGTTGGCTGTATCCTCAGCAGGACTGCCAGACTGAAGCACCCTCTCTTCGGGGGCAGGTTCCAGGATATCCTGCTTCACAGGTGAGCAGTTATCTGTTGGGTTTTTATTTGTTTAATATTCTATGAGTGATACCATGTTTGTTTCTCTGTCCCTTCAAGGGGAGTTCTGATACATCTTAATTTGTTATGCCTTATAGCATATGGGTCCACTTATTTCTCGTATCTTGGGACAGATTTATGCTATAATTTAGCCATTGAATTTTAAGCCTTCTTCCTTCTGAGTTTGATTGTCTCTAAATCTGCCCCTGGTATCTTCAGAATGAAGTTTTTTTTTTTTTTTTAATTTTTTTTTTTCCAACGTTTATTTATTTTTCGGACAGAGAGAGACAGAGCATGAACGGGGGAGGGGCAGAGAGAGAGGGAGACACAGAATCGGAAACAGGCTCCAGGCTCTGAGCCATCAGCCCAGAGCCTGACGCGGGGCTCAAACTCACGGACCGCGAGATCGTGACCTGGCTGAAGTCGGATGCTTAACCGACTGCGCCACCCAGGCGCCCCAGAATGAAGATTTTTTTGGGCGTGAAGAAATGACTGCAACTGATTAGAGATGCTACCACTTAGCCTGGTAGCCTCCAAAGTACATCTGTTAAGGAGAGAGGAAGCATCTCAATCTGTTGATACTAGAGTTATTTTCATTACTTCGTTCAGGTTTTTTTGTTTTTGTTTTTGTTTTTGTTTTTAGCAGTGACCAGCATATTTCCTTCCTTTCAATCTAGAACCCTGGAATGACACTGCCCCATTATCCTTATGGGGATGGTAATCGTAGTGTTCCACAACCAGGACCAACTGTACGACAACAGGAGGACTCATGGGCTTCTCCTGGTGCTTATGGAATGGGAACCCGTTACCCCTGGCCTTCAGCTGCGCCCTCAGCACCACCTGGGAATCTCTACATGAGTGAGAGTACTTCATCATGGCCCAGCAGCAGCTCTCCTCAGTCCCCTCACTCACCACCACCCCAGCAGCCCAAGGTAAGAGGCCTTCTAAACATTGTTCTTTTCATGTTTGGGTAATTGAAAAGGCACAACATGAAACTTTCCTGCGTTGGTGTGTATTAAATGGGGACTAATTGCAAAAAGTTGGTGATTACTACCTATAGCTTTAGCCCAGTTTCTTCCTCTTTTTTTTAATACACTTTATTTTTTAGAGCAGTTATAGGTTCGCATCTTTTTTGTAAAAGACAGAAAAACGCTCATTTACTGTTTGTTGTAATGCTATCTGAATGTTAAACAAAATCAAAGATTGCATTTTATTACCTCAGTCAGTACACAGAAGACGATATCAATGTGAAATTGTATAAACCACAGACATAAACATCATCTGTCTGTGGCTACATTCCTTTTTAAGGTCTGTCTTAGGTTTTAACTCTTCAGAGGAAGACTATCTAATTCCTATTTATTAAGTCACTGGGTGGATTGTGAGGTGGAAAGGAGTGATTGTGAGGTGTTCATGAGGATGAACACTTCAGGGTAGATTCATTATACTCAGGAATTCTCTGCCTTTTACTTGACAGAGCACTCCTTTTGTCTTTTTAGGGTTGTGTTTTCCTCAAATTGTTAAGGAGGGATGCCTAGTTTTTTTAGTGGGGACTCTTTTCATGTACTTCACGGTCTGGTGAAAGATGTTGGCTAACCACTCTGATGTTGATGGATTGACATTAAAACAGCTCTTTTCCCCTCTTTGCTCTCCCACTCCAAGGACTCCTCCTACACCTACAGCCAATCAGATCAAGGCATGAATCGGCACAACTTTCCTTGCAATGTCCATCAGTACGAGTCCTCGGGAACAATGAACAATGATAATTCAGATCTTTTGGATTCCCAAGTCCAGTACAGTGCTGAGCCTCAGCTTTATGGTAATGCCACCAATGAACACCCCAGCAATCAAGATCAAAGTGATAATCTTCCTGAAGAGTGTCTATCTTCAGATGAAGGTACTCCCCCAAGTATTAAAAAAATCATACATGTGCTGGAGAAGGTCCAATATCTTGAGCAAGAAGTAGAAGAATTCGTAGGAAAAAAGACAGACAAAGCATACTGGCTTCTGGAAGAAATGCTAACTAAGGAACTTTTGGAACTGGATTCAGTTGAGACTGGGGGCCAGGACTCTGTCCGGCAGGCCAGGAAAGAGGCTGTTTGTAAAATCCAGGCCATACTGGAAAAATTGGAAAAAAAAGGATTATGAAGGACTTAGAACAAACGGGAAGCCTGTTACTAACTTGACCAAAGAACTCTTGATTTTGGTTAATTAACCCTCTTTTTGAAATGCTTGTTGGTGACAAGAAGCAATACATTCCAACTTTCCTTTGATTAAAACTTGAAAAACTGGTAAAGGACTTGAAAGAACATTTTAGTTATGAGTTGTTTTCAGTTTTCAGACCAATGAATGTAATAGGAAACTGTGGAGTTACCATTATTGCCAAGTAGACTCACTCCTTAAGAAATTTGTGGATATCTACAAGCTGCTTCTTATCAGCAGGAGGGAAACATGCTTTATGTAACAGGCTTATCAAAAACCTACCAGATGAGACTGGATATAATCTGAGGCAAACAGGCTCTGTTTTTTTAAACATCTGGATTACTTGTCACATTTTTGTACATTGTGACTGCTTTCAACATACACTTCATGTGTAAATTACAGCTTGGACTTTAGCCTTCTTGGACCTCTGTTTTGTTTTGTTATTTGCAGTTCATAAATATAGTATTATTCTCTACTTCTTGGTACGTTTTGTAGTAATATGTTTAATATAATTATTCAAGAGACTATATTGGTAGCCCGATAGTATGGCAATTCTGAATGAATTTCTATCTTTGCACCACTTGAACATATTGCAATGTGTATTGAGTTCCTGAGGTATCTTGTCTCCTTTTTTGTATAGATCTTTAGGGTAGAGTTTTACCACTCCTACTTTTCATGTTAATAGTGGAAGGCGAATTGGGAGATGGCAGGGGCATAGGAATGAGATGTTTGTGGCCATTTTCTTTTTTGCTTTTTTATTATACTTGGATAAAGATCCACCTTAAAATTTCCTTAATCCCCTCCCGCCCCCCCCCCCCCCATCGTCTTTTCACTACTGCTGCTTCCATGTAGAGCATTTTGATAGGTAGGGATGAAAAATTAAATGCCACAGTGAATAGAAATAACTGCAAAAGTAATAAATGTGACCATCTGGAAATGTGCTTCTCCATCTAAAATACTAGGTTCACCATCAAGATCCCTATGGGCAGATTTCACCTCAGTTGATAGTCAAAAACAGTAAGGATAAAAAAGGATTCATGCTCAGGGAATGAATCAGCCATAGCTAGAGTGGGAAATTTTCTTTTAAAGGCATATTTGATGTTTACCTTTATGTCCTTAGAGTAAATTGTTTTATAAAAAAGATGTTTATTACCATTAGTAACAGTCATTTCAGAGACAGAGTTAAGAAAGTGATATTGAAAGGGTCTTAGCTGGGCTTGCTTGGGTAGCTTCATGCTATGGTATGGAAGAGACTTAGGTAAATGACTTACTTTTCCTATCAGAAGTGAGTTCTAGTATACAGTATCTGTTATTGGAAAAACAGCTGTTTCTTAAGATATCCAAGTGATAACTTTTTTCTAGACTATCAGGCCTATTAGTGCTAATAAATCTATCCGCCATCTCCTCTCCTTTTAAACAACGCCAAACAAACGTATGATGAGAAGAAATGGAGTAAAGATATTGGCTGGGTCTGATGGATGGGATGAATGATTTTATGAAATAATATGGTGGCAGTTTTATTCTAGGATTTTTATTTTTGGCCTAAGGTAAGAATGTTAAAAAAGGTTTTCTATGAAAATTAGAAAATTGTACTTGATACTAAAAATTTAGAAGGGGGAGAACCTTAAAGCCAATTTAAAGGAAACCAGTGAGACAGTGACATTCAGGAGAGAATACTATTAACTATTTAAGTGAGGGCCCAAGATACCAATTTCCACAAAGTTTTGATTTTTATACACACACATACATTATGCACATATGTATGTGTGTATGTTTTTTTTAACAGATTTTTTTAAAATTTTGAGATAATTTTAGACCTCCTGAAGAGTTGTAAAATGAGTAGTTTATGTGCATCTTCATTGAACTTTCCCTTATGTTAACATCTTATACAACTATAGAACATTTGTCAAATTAAGAAATTAGCCTTGATACAATACTGTTAACAAAAGTAGAGAGTTTAAAAAGTAGAGATTTTCTTGGTCTTTTCAGTGATGTCCTTTTACAGTTCCAAGATCCAGTGCAGGATCCCACCTTGCACTTAGTTGTCATGTCTACATAGTGTCTTCCAATCTGTGACAGTGTATCATGACATCTGATGTCATAATGTATTTCTGGTGTTGTTAACCTTAATCACTGAGGTGGTGTCTGCTAGGATTCTCTACTGTAAAATTACTATGTTTTTCTTTGTAATGACTATTTGCTGGAGCTACTTTGAGACTATGCAAATGTCCTGTTTCTGCTTAAACTATTGCCCACTCATTTTCGCACCCATTGCCAGATCTTGCTTGTGTAAGTTACTACTGTGGTGTTCTAATGGTGACTTTCTATTTCTCTCATTTCTTCTACATTTATTAATTGGGATTCTTATGTAAGGAAGGGTTATCACATTCGGATTTATATTTTTAATTATAGTAAGATATTCAAGATAAGTACAAATTTAGAACTTAAAGATGTAAACCGTGTTAAAATGATTCCAAATACCAATATCAAAGAAAGGAAAGCTAAATTGGTAACCTGTTTGAGAAAATATAATGAACTTAAGAAGGAAAATAGTATTTATGATTTGTGGGTTTGGTTCAGTATTTGACTCAGTATCGAGTCCAGACTAAATTCAAAATTGTCTTGGAATTTCACATCTGGACTTTCTAGAAGTCTCTAAATTTATATTACTTTGGGGGTAGTTTTTGTCAAAAGCTTGAATAAAGTTACCAAGACCTGGCATGTTAAACACAGCTATGTCTTCTTTATAATAAGCCACTAATGTTTCAAATGTAAATGCCAATATAAATATTTAGACAGATATGCCCTAATGAAGTATCTGGTATGGTGGTTTATGCTTGTTTCTACTTTGTTGGTGTGGAATTCTTCTAAATGCTTTAAAAAATAGGGTTTTAAAAACAGTTCTGTAGTGGTTACTATAATTCTATTAATGATAGGAAGATTTTTTAAAAAGTTGAAGAATATAGATTAAATTGGCATTTACAAAAGGTTTTTGTTTTTTTGTTTTGTTTTTTAGTTTAATTTATTTATTTTGAGAGAGAGAGAAAGCATGGGTGGGGAAGGGGCAGAGAGAGGCAAGAGAGAGAATCCCAAACAGGCTCCGGAGTATCAGTGTGGAGCCCAATGTGGGGCTCAAACCCAAAAACCATGAGCTCATGACCTGAGCTGCAGTTGGACGCTTAACCGATTGAACCACCCAGGCATTTTTTGGGAGATGGGTAGTTGATGACTGGAATTTTTTCTTTTTCATCTTTTTTTTTTTTCGTTTTTAAAAAGTTGAGTTTTAAAGACTCAAATAATTCTATGGAGGTTATAGGGTTAAAGAGTCAATTCTGTGACAGGGACCATGCTCCTGCTCCCAGTCCTGTGTTTTCTTTTACAAAAGCAACAACTTTTTTTTAAATTATTTTTTTTTTTAAGTTACATCCAAGTTAGTTAACATGTAGTGTAATAATGATTTCAGGAATAGGATTTAGTGATTCATAACTTACGTATAACACCCAGTACTCATTCCAGCAAGTTTCCTCCTTAATGCCCCTTGCCTGTTTAGCTCATCCCCCTACCCCAAACCCCTCCAGTAACCCTCAGTGTGTTCTCAGTATTTAAGTGTTTCTTATGGTTTGTCTCTCTTCCTGTTTTTATATTATTTTTGCTTCCCTTCCTTTATGTTCATCTGTTTTGTATCTTAAATTCCACATATGAGTGAAGTCATATATTTGTCTTTCTCTAATTTTACTTAGCATGATACACTCTAGTTCCATCCACATTGTTGCAAATGGCAAGATTTCATTCTTTTTAATTGCCAAGTAATATTCCATTGTAGATATATACACCTCACCTTCTTTAAAAAAAATTTTTTTTAATGTTAATGTATTTGAGAGAGAGAGAGAGAGAGAGAGAGAGAGAGAGAGCAAGCAGGGGAGGAGCAGAGAGAGGGAGACACAGAATCTGAAGCAGGCTCCAGGCAAGCTGTCAGCACAGAGCCCGACGCAGGGCTTGAACTCAAGAACTGTGAGATCATGACCTGAGCTGAAGTCGGACACTCAACCCACTGAGCCACCCAGGTGCCCCTATATACCACATCTTCTTTATCTGTTCATCAGTCAATGGACATTTGGACTCTTTTCATACTTTGGCTGTTGTCGATAATGCTGCTATGTAAACATTGGGGTGCATGTGCCCCTTTGGAACAGCACTCCTATATCCTTGGGTAAATACCTGGTAGTGCAATTGTTGGGTTGTAGGGTAGTTCTTCTTTTAATTTTTGGAAGAACTTCCATACTGTTTTCCAGAGTGGCTGCACCAGTTTACATTCCCACCAGCAGTGCAAAAAGGTTCCTCTTTCTCCACATCCTTGCCAACATCTGTTGTTGCCTGAGTTGTTAATTTTAGCCATCTGACAGGTGGTATCTCTGTGGTTTTTACTTGTATTTCCCTGATGATGAGTGATATTGACCATTTCTTCATGTCTGTTAGCCATCCAGATGTCTTCTTTGGAAAAGTGTCTGTTCATGTCTTTTACCCATTTCTTCACTGGGTTATTATTTTTTTTGGGGGGGTGTTGAGTTTGATGAGTTCTTCATAGATTTTGGATATTAACCCTTTATCTGATATCTCATTTGCAAATATCTTCTCCCATTCTGTCTGTTGCCTTGTAGTTTTGCTGTCTGTTTGCTTTGCAGAAGGTTTTTATCTTGATGAAGTCCCAATAGTTCATTTTTGCTTTTGTTTCCCTTGTCTCCAAAGACATGTCAAGTAAGAAGTTGCTGCAGCCAAGGGCGAAGAGGTTGTTGCCCACAAGCAACGACTTTTAACTGAGGTTTTAAAAAATTATCCCTGTATTTTTTGTTCTATTGTTTAGTTCCTATATCATTTATTTTTGCTCTCATCTTTATTATTTCCTTCCTTTTGCTGGTTTTGGGTTTTGTGTTTGGTCTTTTTCTCACTCCTTTAGGTGTTATCTCCATATTTTAAATTTTTGTTTATATTTTAAAAGATTTTGTTTTCTTTAAGTAATCTCTACACCCAACATGGGGCTTGAATTTACAACCCTGAGATCAAGAGTAGCATGCTGTACTGACTAAGCCAGCCACATGCCTCTCCATGTTTTGTAATGACATAATTGTATTGCTTCTTTTGATTTATCAATTGTAGGTCATTTCTACTGATTTTCTATTACAGAGGGTGGAGGGTTAGGTTTAACTCTCTGCCCCTACAATACACACATCTCAGTCCTCATCCCCCCCGTACTCAAAATCCACCCCCCAATCTATGCGATGATTTTGTTGTACATTATTATGACCATGTAAATGCTAACCAGAGCTCAGTAATGTTGTAAACTGTGAATACATTTCCTTTTCTGAACAACTTCTTTTCCCTGCAATTAATCCTTTATCTTATTTATTGAGTTTGCTCATGTACTTATAACTAATTTGACCTCAAACCCTTCATCATTTATGTAAATCTTTTAAGATGTTCAGCCATATATTTTGTCAATTTCAAATTCCTGAAGAAGTCTACCCTGGAGCCTTCTGACTGTAGAACTGGTATGTTCCTAGTGCATATTGTCATTCTGGGATCTTCTACTTATCCTGGGGATTCTTTTGGCTTCTCCTGGTTTCCTTTTTTCTGTAATTTATGTCTTTCTCTTAATTTATTCCCCCATTTTTGTAGAGCATGTTCTCCAGTAGCTTCCTGCAAAAGGGTGCATGAGAAATAGTTTTTTTAACATCTTGCATATTTGAGAATGTGTTTTCATGACCCTTTGTATAAAATCCTTCTCTCTGGAAGCTTGTAGGATATTTTTGTCTCCTCTCTTATGAAATTTCCTAACAATATAGCTTTGGTGTGGGTCTGTTTTTTGTGCATTTTACTGGGCACCTTTCATTCTGGAAACTTATATCCTAAGCCCTATGACATTGTCTTGACTTTGTTAATTTTGGCCCTCCATCACCCTCATCTCTGTTAACTCTTTCTAGAATTCCTGTTTCTGTCTAGACCTCTTAGGCTGGTTCTTTGATTCATTTTGCTTTCTTTTTTATTTTTTGCCTTTTTTGCAGTATTTTGTGGGAGATTTACTTACCTTTATCTTCTAAATCTTCATTTGGAGTTTTACATTTTGACTATATTTTTAAATTTTAAGAATCTTTTTGTTCTCTGTGTTCCCTTATGGAATTCTGCTTTTGTCTGTGGTTGTAAGCACCTTATCTTGGAGGATTATTAATGATAATTTCTTGATGTTTTCTTTTTACTGAATAATGAATTTCCTCCAAAATGCATTTTCCTTTCTTTTTTGATCTTCAACTTTATCATGTTAGAGATATTTTCTTACATGTCTGGTGGTTCTTGGATTCTAGTGTTATACTGGAGACCCAAAATTACTTCTAGAAAGTGCTTCATGACCATTCTGTTTTGTTTTGTTTTTTTCATAATCTTTGTTAGAGGGGGATAGCTCTTTTTATTTTTAAAGTTTATTTATTTATTTTGAGACAGAACGCAAGCAGGGGAAGGGCAGAGAGAGGGAGAGAGAGAATCCCAAGCAAGCTCTGCACTGTTAGTAAGGAGCCTGATGCGGGACTTGAATTCATGAACCGTGAGATCATCGCCTGAGCAGAAATCAAGAGTTGGATGCTTAACTGACTGAGCCAGCTAGGTGCCCCAGGGGATAGCTCTTTTAAATCTGAAAATGGGAAGGATAGATTATCTGATCATTTTCATTCCTGTGTGTAAACAGGAGGGTTTATACTCCATGTGGCTTTTCTTACCAGGAGTAGTGGGCACATTTGTTGTCAGGAAATGTGAGGTGCAGGAGGTCCCAGCTGCTGAAAGTGAGGATTTAGGGGTTTCTGGGTTCTAGAGCACATTTTGTGTCAGCCAATCCTTAAATCTCCTTTTCTTTTACAATATGTACTCTGTCTTCATAAGCTAATGCTGAGTAGTATTGTCTGACAAATTATAGGACTCCTAGTTACATTTGGATTTCAGATGAATAACCTCATTTTTTTGAAGTTTTTTTTTTTTTAATGTTTATTTACTTTTGAGAGAGAGTGAGTAGGGGAGGGGTAGAGAGGGAGGGAGACAGATAATTCCAAGCGGGCTCCACACTGTCAGTGCAGAACCGATGTGGGGCTCAAACTCATGAATCATGAGCTCATGATCTGAGCTGAAATCAAGGTTAACCAACTGAGTCACTCAGATGCCCCAACAAATCATTTTTTAAAATAAATATATTCCAAATATTGTATGGGATATACCAATACTAAAAATGATTGTTTCCCTGAAATTCAAATTTACTGGGGGTATTATGTTTTCAAATTAAAGTTCTTATGTTAAGATAATTGTAGATTCACATGCAGTTTTAAGAAATAATGCACAGCTTTCATGTACCCTTTACCCAGTTTCCCCCAATGGTAATATTTTTGCAAAACTTACTGCAGTGTCACAACCAGTATATTGACACTGATACAGTCAAAATACAGAATAATTCCACCATCACAATTATTTTTACTATTGACCTTTCATAGCCACACCTACTTCTCTTTTCCCACCATTCTAAACCCGTGGCAATCACCAATCTGTTCTCCATTTCTGAATTGTGCCATTTCAAGAATGTTATATAAGTAGAATTGTACAGTATTGTAACCATTAGAGATTGGCTTTTTTTTTTCACTCAGCATAATTCTTTTGAGATTCATTCAAGTTCTCTATCAATAGTTCTTTTTTATTGCTAAGTAGTGGTCTATGATACGGATGTGCCACTATTTGTTTACTCACCTGTTGAGGACATCTTAGTTTCCAGTTTGGGGCTATTATGAATAAATCTGCTATGTACATTCATGTACAGGCTTTTGTGTGGACATCGTTCTCATTTCTTTGGGAAAAATGCCCAGGAATGCAGCTCTGGGTCATAGAGTGGTTGCATGCTTAATTTTGTAGGCTGTTACCAAACTTTTCTAGGACAGCTGCACCATTTTGCATTCCCACCAGCAGGTATGAATTTCTCTGCATCCCTACCAGTATTTGATGATGTCACTATTTTTTATTTAAGGTGTTCTAACAGATGCATAGTGATACCTCATTGTGGTTTAATCATTTTGCATTTCTTTGATGGTTAATGATGTTGAACAACTTTTCATGTGCTTATTTGCCATCTGTGTATTTTCTTCTGTGAAATGTCTGTTCTTTTGCCCATTTCTGGGGGACTTATTCTAATAAACTTATTTTAGAATAGTTTAGATTCACAGAAAACTTACAATGCTACAGAGTTCCTATATACTCCACACTCTATTACCACTTTAGTGTTATACATTTGACACAGTTAGTGGACCAATAATGATACATTTTTATTAACTAAAATGCATACTGTCTTCAGATTTCCTTAGTTTTTACCTGACATCCTTTTCCTCTTCCAGGATCCCATTCATGAAGAATACCACATTACATTTACTCATCATATAGTAAGAGCCTCTTGGCTGTGACAGTTTCTCAGATCTTCCTTGTTTTTTTTGTTTTTTTGTTTTTTTGTTTTTTTTTTTAATTTTTTTTTTTCAACGTTTATTTATTTTTGGGACAGAGAGAGACAGAGCATGAACGGGGGAGGGGCAGAGAGAGAGGGAGACACAGAATCGGAAACAGGCTCCAGGCTCTGAGCCATCAGCCCAGAGCCCGATGCGGGGCTCAAACTCACGGACTGCGAGATCGTGACCTGGCTGAAGTCGGACGCTTAACCGACTGCGCCACCCAGGCGCCCCAGATCTTCCTTGTTTTTGATGACTGTGACAGTCCTGAGGAGTACTGGTCAGATTTTGTAGACTGCCCCTCAACTGGGATTTGTCTGATGTTTTTCTCATATACAGTGGGGCTGTGGGTTTTTGAGAGGAAGACCACAGAAATGGTAAGTGCCCATCTCATCATGTATCAAATGCATATATACTATCAACATAACTTATACTGTTGATGTTAACCTTAATCACCTGGCTGAGGTAATGTTTGTTGGGTTTCTCCACATAAAATTACTTCCCCCCCCCCCCCTTTTTCATACTACACTCTTTGGAAGGAAGTCACTACATGACTTAAGAAATAGGGAGTTATCCTCCACCTTCTTGAGTGTGTTTATCTATGTAAATTATTTGGAATTTCCCTGCAAGGGAAATTTATTCTCCCATTTATTTGTCTGTGTAACCATTTTTATCAGTATGGACTCAAATGCTTATTTTATACTTTATGTTACGATCTAATACTACCTTATTTATTTTGTTCCTCCAATTCTCTTGTTTTGGCTGTTGGGAGCACTCTCAGTTGTGTCCTTTTGACATACCTCCCGTCGTCATTGTATGTGGCTTTTTTGACTCCCTTCCCTTACTTTCTGGTACTAGAAGGTTTTTCCAGGCTTGTCCTGTTCTAGTCCTAGAATCAGTTTTTTCTCCAAGAAGCCCTGGCTCCTATTACTGAAAAACAGTATTGAAAGCACACTTGGGCTCCATCGTCTTCCCTGATGAGTTTTGAGAATTCTTTGTTTTCTGGATACAAGTCCCTTATCGGATGTGTGGTTAGCAAATATTTTATTTTTGTAGCTTGTCTTTTTTTTTTCTTTTAATTTTTTTTAATGTTTATTTTTGAGACAGAGAGAGACAGAGCATGAATGGGGGAGGGTCAGAGAGAGAGGGAGACACAGAATCCGAAGCGGGCTCCAGGCTCTGAGCACAGGCTCTGAGCCTCAGCTCAGAGCCCGACGTGGGGCTCAAACCCACAGACCGTGAGATCATGACCTGAGCCGAAGTCAGACGCTCAACTGACTGAGCCACCCAGGCGCCCCAGTAGCTTGTGTTTTCATCCTATTAACAGAGTCTTTCCCAGAGCAAAAGTTTTTAATTTTGAAGAAAACCTATTTATCATTTTTTCCTTTTAAGGATTGGACTTTTGGTGTCAAATCTCTCAGAACCACTGGTTTACTTAACCCCAGTTCCTGAAGATTCTCTCCTAGTTTTTTTTCTTAAAGTGTTACATTTTTACATCTGTGTTTGCTACATTTACACTGGCTCTGAGGGGAAGAAAAAATTCTTCCTCTATTCTTAAGGTCTTCCATAGCTGAACTAAGAATTAAATTTACATGAGACAGATTAATAGGAAAAAAAACCCCAAAGTTTTATTACATGTGCACAGAGGCCCAATACTGAAATTGAGACCTCAAGAAGTGACCAAGGCAACCAGTTTTTATACTTTTTAGACAAAGAGACAAATTTGTGAGGAATTGACAGGACACAGAAAATTTAACTTTGGGAGGTTTAATTAGTAAGGAATTGTAAACAGAATTTGGGTTGGGGTAGTAAATAAGTAAAAAATAACAAGGGTTGTTTACACAACCTTCTTGGCTCTAGATTTCCTAGCTCTGGGTGGTAAGGATGTCTCTTTACCTCGTGGTGCAGCGAGTGTACCTTTCACAGGGGAGATTTGTTTCCTGTTTTCAGAGAGACAGAGGATAATCTGAGTGTCCTTCCTGCACAGCTGTTTCTTCAGTAACTTTTATTTTAAATAATCAATATGGGGGCGCCTGGGTGGCGCAGTCGGTTAAGCGTCCGACTTCAGCCAGGTCACGATCTCGCGGTCCGTGAGTTCGAGCCCCGCGTCAGGCTCTGGGCTCAGAGCCTGGAGTCTGTTTCGGATTCTGTGTCTCCCTCTCTCTCTGCCCCTCCCCCGTTCATGCTCTGTCTCTCTCTGTCCCAAAAATAAATAAACGTTGAAAAAAAAAATCAATATGCCAAAGCGGCCTATCATAGGCACCTGCCCTGGGCCCCTACAGCCCATTCTGACAGCCGTAGCCAACAGGAAGGAAGCCTTGATGGAAACCTCCCAGGGCTGGTGGAAAGCCAGCTTGCTGCACAGCTTAAACTGACATTCTTAGGTTATCGGCCTCTAAAACAGCTTTCATTGCAGGAAGACAGAGAAATCACAGGGAAAGTATGTATCATTTTCCTCAAAGTGAAAACATTCTAAGATTATTAAATTGAGGGCAGGAACTATTCATTTGGGGCTATGAAGTAATACAATGAATTTTCAAAACAACTCTTTTTTTTAATGTTTATTTACTTTGAGAGACAGTGTACATGTGTGAGTTGGGAGGGGTAGAGAGAGGGAAAGAGAGAATCCCATGCAGGCTCCATGCTCATACATTGTGTTTTCATGAATGGTTTATGGACTGACTTAACAAAAATTACCAACTTTGGGTTGGAAGAGAACATCACACTGGATATCAGTAAGGTTTCTTCTAGTTCTGACATTCTTTATTTTTTTTTTAATGTTTATTTGAGAGACAGAGCATGTGCATACACACACTCACATGTGGGGGAGGAGCAGAGGGGGAGAGAGAATCCTAAGCAGGCTCTGAGCTTAGCATGGAGCCCAACATGGGGCTCCATCTCGGGACCACAAGATCATGACCTGAGCCGATATCAAAAGTCAGACACTTAACCGACTGAGCCATGCAGGTGCCCCTAATATTATCTTATAAACAAAGGTAGTGGCATAGCCAAAATTCTAGCTCAGACCTTCTGTTTCTTGATTTAAGCACTTTGCCTCACAGCGGCTGCCTGTATATTCTTGGTTAAAATGTAGATTCAATGACCCCTCTGATTAAACTATTTTAGTTAATAAGAAGCTCTGGGTGTTGGATCTAAAAATCTACATTTTATTTTTTTTATTTAAATTTTTTTTTTATTTTTTAATGTTTAGTTATTTTTGAAGGAGAGAGAGACAGACTATGAGTGGGGGAGGGGCAGAGAGCAAGGAAGACACAGAATCCGAAGCAGGCTCCAGGCTCAGAGCTGTCAGCACAGAGCCCGGCGCTGGGCTCGAACTCACAAGAACTCACAAACTGTGAGATCGTGACCTGAGCTGAAGTCGGATGCTCAAACGACTGAGCCACCCAGGCACCCCTAAAAATCTACATTTTAAAGACTCTACTTAGCATATTCTTCCATTCATTTGAATTTGAGAACCACCATCACAGCCTGAAGCCCTGTTCTTGTTATTTTATAGTCAGACCATCCAAGACAACAGTGGAATTTTCTCCAGGATGCCTAGCTGTCCACTAGGTATTGAGGACTTCTGCCTCCAAAAACTATGTATCCTCTTACCTAATGCCTTGATAGGCACTCAACGCATACATTTTGATGCTGAAATATGGTTTATTTTGTAAAGACATGGGAATTCAAAATTGATGCCTAGCAGTTTTTCCAACTCGGGATATAAAATCCAGTTGTTTCATGACCCTTAGACTCTTGCTTTTGCTCTTTAGGCAGCTTACTGGCAATTAGCATTGTCTTTTGTACTAGTGCATGGAGTCAGCAAACTGCCTAGCACTGGAGACCCAATGTAACCCCTCCTTTTGCAAACAAAGTTTTGTTGAGACACAGCCACACTCATCTGTTTACCTCTTGTCTCTGGCTATTTTTGTGTTACAACAAGCGATCTAATTAGTTGTGGCAGAAACCTTATAGCCCACAGAGCCTGAAATATTTGTCTGGCTCTTCACAGAAAAAAGTTTGCTGCCTCCTGCACTAGACAATTGAAAGGGAAAGGTAGGGTTTGTTTCAGATTTTGCCTTTTTTTTCTGATAAAAGATCTGATATACAACTGTAAACAATAGCCAGTGAAATTGTATGTGTATGTGTGTTCTGAGCGATATACCATAAAATATTCTCTTTCTGAGCCTACCTACTGGGCCTTCTTGGGAACCTAAAATTTATCTGCTTAAGGCAGTGTTTCTTAAAGTGTAGATCCCACACTATCTGCCTCTAAGTCATCTGGAGTGCTTGTTTAAAATGCAAGTACAGGGGCGCCTGGGTGGCGCAGTAGGTTAAGCGTCCGACTTCAGCCAGGTCACGATCTCGCGGTCCGTGAGTTCGAGCCTGCGTCAGGCTCTGGGCTGATGGCTCGGAGCCTGGAGCCTGTTTCCGATTCTGTGTCTCCCTCTCTCTCTCTGCCCCTCCCCCGTTCATGCTCTGTCTCTCTCTGTCCCAAAAATAAATAAAAACGTTGAAAAAAAAATTAAAAAAAAAATAAAATAAAATGCAAATACAAGAATCCCATCAAAGACTGACCGAATGAAAATTTCTGGAAGTATACCAGGACATTTGATTGCTCCCTCCTTTGGAACTGTTCGTGTATATGGTATCTGTCTCTTAGGACACTCAAGATACATTAATTTATCTGATTGTCTCTTAAGACTGTAAACTCCTTCAGGGTAGGTACTGTGTTAACCATTATTTTTGTATTCTAAGCTGCAGGGTGGGCACATTTGATTGCTATGGTCCATGCAAGCTGGGGATCCTTTCAAGGATCATAAGATCAGTCCATTAAGCAACGAACTCTTGATCTCAGCTCAGGACTTGATCTCAGGGTCATGTGTTCAAGCCCCGTGTTGGGCTCTGGACTAGGCATGGAGCCTATTTAAAACGACAAAACTATTAATACTAAGATATAATTTGCTTTTTTCGCTGTTTTTTTTTTTAATTTAATGTTTTATTTATTTTGAGAGACAGAGTATGAGCCAGGGAGGGGCAGAGAGAGAGGGAGACATAGAATCTGAAGCAGGCTCCAAGCTCTGAGCTGTCAGCACAGAGCCCAATGTAGGGCTGGAACTTGTGAACCACGAGATCATGACCTGAGCCAAAGTCAGATGCGTCACCAACTGAGCCATCCAGGCGCCCCATTGCTATGTTTTTGACATTTGCACTGTTGATACAAAAGCAATGGTGGGTAAAACTGCTTGCGTCTTAGCAGGAATTGTGAAAACTGTTAGGATGTCCTTGGAACCACAGAAGGGACGGTCATCTTGCCAGAGCATCCCAAGGAAAAGCCCCTAGTAGCGTGCCAGAACGAATTGGAGGTCAACCAATCACAGAGCGACAGCACGACCTGACGCGAAAAAGGCCCACCGGGACCTAAACCCCCAACCGCTGCAGCTTAAAAACCCCACCCCTCCACACCTGGGGGCGACTTCCCTGACTCCTCTCTCTCTCCCTGAGTCACAGAACCTACCCCGAGACCTTAGTTCCCAAATAAAGCCTTTGACTGCTAAATTTTTTTAGCCTCTGACTCCTATCTTTACCCTGCCTTACGCCTGACCCTAACAAAAACAAATTGTAGTCGTTCATTGTATTGTGCACTGTCATGCATCCATAATAAAAATAGTGCATATTTCACTTAAAAATACTGTTCACGGGGCGCCTGGGTGGCTCAGTCGGTTGAGCGTCCGACTTCAGCTCGCAGTCGTCAGTTCGAGCCCCGCGTCAGGCTCTGTGCTGACAGCTCAGAGCCTGGAGCCTGCTTCCGATTCTGTGTCTCCCTCTCTCTCTGCCCCTCCCCCGTTCATGCTCTCTCTCTGTCCCAAAAATAAATAAACGTTGAAAAAAAATTTTTTTTAAATGTTAAAAAAATTAAAAAAAATACTGTTCACGAAGTACAAATTATTAATTTTATTAAATCCTAACCCTTGCGTTCACACCTTTTTCAAATTCTATGTGACAAAATAGTATGCATAAAACAGTTCTGTATACTAAAGTATGCTGGTCTCTTGAGGAAAAAGAAAGATTATTTGAATTGGTAACTGAACTAGCTACTCTTTTTTTCATAGAGCAACATTTTTATTTAAAAGTACAACAGAGAAACTAGGACTAGTCAGATTTAGCTATTTGACAGAGCTTTTCTTGAAAACAAAGTGAGCTGGTCACCTCAAGGAAAACAACTGACAGTGCTTCTTGCCTGTGATAAAATCTGGCCTCTCAAGAAAAAAAGCAGAATTTAGAGAACTTGTATTTGCTAAGAGCTTGACAGCTTCCCAATATTTACAGACTCTTCTAATGAGATTGATGGTAATTAAAAAATATATATATATACACATATATTGTATTATGAAATGTGTTAATATTCGGAAGACTGCACAGCACAGTGAACTGATATTTTCCAAATGACCAATGGTTGATCTCATAAATCACGTATAGGTAAAAAATCCACTCAAACTGCAAAACTGACCAATGGATTTTAATGTATCAGAGTATAAAAAATTCACTGATATGTTTTCAGATTCCATATTGTAACTAACCTTTAAAAAGCCACCACTTGTTGAATTTTAGTGTAGCATTAAAAAGAATAGCCACAATTATCTGAAGAGGCTATTAAAATACTTCCTCCTTCTCCAGCTACAGCATAGTTGAGGGAGGCTGGGTTTTCTTCACATACATCAACCAAAACTAAAGTTGTAACAGTTTGAATGCAGAAACAAATATGAGAATCCAACAGTTTTCTATTAAACTAGACATTAAAGAAATTTACAAAACTGTAAAGCAATGTCATTCTTTTCTCTGATTTTTCTTTCACTTTGGAAACTAGTTATTTTTCCATAAAAAATTTTACAAGAAATGGGCTTTTAACGTTATTTTAAATGAATTAGTAAATATTTAAATTTGTTTTAATTTCTAGTACAGTAAACAGTGATATATATAACTTACATAAGCAATACCCTATAGGGTTCTCAATAATTACAGGGCAGAGTTCTTGAGACCAAAACAAAATTGTGAACAGCTCGTATAGAGGATATGGAGATTTAGAGATGATCTAAATTCAAGTTCTAGTTTTGTCACTTAACGGACTGATTTTAGGTAAGTTACTTAGGTGGAGACTCTGAAGATAGATACTGTGTTTATAATTTTGACTCCATCACTTGCTGGTAGTATGACTTTGGGTAAGTCATTTTACCTCTGCAAATAGGGATAACCATAGTCTGTACTTCATCAAGTTGCCAGGAGGACTAAATGGGATTACACCTGTAAGATGCTTACAAGTCTACGTAGAATGTAGTAAGAGATTAGCAAATGCCAGCTATTAGTCTATGATATTAGCTAATCATCTGACAAGATCCTAGAGAATGGGACAGTTCTGGCATTCCTCACCCTCTTCCTGCAGAGCAGAAGCTATTTAGATGTTATAAATTTGAGAAGGTGTAAGTAAACTTGTGGATATCTGTGTGTGGCTATTGACCTGTAAGAGAATTAAAGTCTTGTAAGTTTTTTCTCGGTTCTGAAGAAATAAAACTAAAAAACATTCCCTGAACCCTTGCCCTATAATCTAGATAGAAAACAGGCAAGTATCTTACAGAATACCCAAAGGAGCCGACGTCTTCCATAAAACTAAATACTCAGGAGAGCAGGGCAGGGCCATTAGCTTCATGACTGTGGAAATTCGTTTAAACTTTTCACCTCAATTATGTCATCTTGTTTTGACAAAAATATCTCGTTTCCAACCTCTCGTGCAGCTTTTAAATCCGGTGAAGCTCACCTCTGCATTTTTTAGACATCTTTTTTGGCAGCCTTGAAATCCTAATAAAACAGAACGAGGAAGGGGAAAGCCCCAGAGATAACCCTTTTTTCTTTGCAAATGCCAATGGTATCCATTCTCCTGTGCACCCAGGAGTCTGGGTAGACGAAGCCGCTGCCAGCGCCCCATCGTTCTATTGCGTCTCCCTCGGGTTCCCGGCACCATTCCCGGCCCTTTAGTGCGGTCCGACATAGTACCGGGGTCAGCGGGCCTCTTTTCCCATTTAATCTACCAAGTGAGGAGGATGGGCTGATTAATCCCGAAGAAGCTTTGTCTTTCCCTGAAACTCAAAATGCTCCCTTAACCTGTCATCCTCCATCCCTGCCTTTCAAAGATTTACGAACTCAGCCAGAGACTCCGCGCGCCGGCTCAGAGGGCAAGGCACGCCCCCCGCACCGCCCGTGCGCCCGGCGCTCCGGCTCCCTGCCCGCAGGAAGGGGCCACATCTCGCGCGATTCCTTCCACTTCTCGCGACACTTCCTGCCAGTCCCCTGCTGCCTTCCTCGCCCCACCCATCGCTTCCACGCCGCGGTCCCGGCCACCTCACCTTTGCTCTTAGTAGCTTGGCTTGCCGCTCACCCGCTGGGAGCGCAGTGGAGACCGGTGTTGGGCACGAGCCTGGCGGGGCCGCAGGCTCCGCCCTGCTCCGCCCCGCCCCGTCCGGGCTCAGGGGAAAGGCCGCCGCGGGGACATGTGCCCCCCTCAGCGAGGACAGGAGAGTGTGAAAGGCAGCGGGGAAGCCAGGTGAGCCCGCGACGGCTTGGTGGGGTGGGCGCTGGGCTGAGGGAGGCCCCACTGGGGTGCGGGTTGGAGGCACTGCGGGATGGAGATGCCGGGGGCGGAGTCGGACGCGATGCCTGAGGCAGGGAAAGGGGGTGCTGGGAGTACCAGCCCGGGGGTGGGTGACCTCGGTCCTTAGGGAAGCGGTCAGGGCCCCCTTTGTATCGACTGCGCCCTGTAAGGCACTGGGAAATTACCTTGTTTCTGTTGGTGGTTCCGCTCCTCTCTGCAGGGCTGGAAGCGAGAGGAGGCAAGTCCCCGAGCTCTGAGGTCCCAGATCCGGGCTGCAGAAGGCCCAGGGTCGTGGGGAGAAGGGACACGCCAAGGTGGCCGAGGTAAGTTGGCGCTAGGAAAAAAAGATCAAAGTGGCCGATAGCCTCGAGAGCGTTCGCTCTGAGCGAAGCCGGGTGTTTGCCATCCCGCTGCGCTCGGTGCCGAGAGACCAATAACGTTGCTCACTCTCCGCAGAGCTTGAGTGCTCTTTGACGTGTGCGCTGTTCTTTAACGAGTGGGCTGAGTGTTGACGGGTAGGACCACGTAGGCCAGAGTCGCCTCTGAGGGAAGGAGGCTTTCGAGGTCGCTTGTTACTTTTCACCTGAGCTTTGGCAGGTGTGAGTGGGTGCGCTCTTGCGCGCAGTGGCTCAGACCGGGGTTCGTGTTTTCGGAATTTGTGCCCTAGTCCCCGATTAAGCACATTTCCAAGATCAATAAAAGGTAACAGGTTCTTAAGTGAATAGTTTCATTTTCAGTATTTTAAGATTCCGGTAATCATGTCAATGTATAATGATAGGGGTCTGGAGCCCTAAAATCCAGGAGTTACTAAGACAGTTGGAGTTATTTTTTTTGTCTTTATCAATAGACTTAGATTGAAATTGGGATCAGATGCTTTGCTGCCGTCAAGTTTTTGACCATGTGTTTTCTTCTGATTCTGGGTTTGTCTTCTAATTTATTGTCTGATTAAAACCATGTAGTTTTCTGAGAGGATTGGGAGATCAGTGTAAAGTGGTTGGTCTGACTATGAGAAACATTGTGTTTAAAGCTCCCTCTCAAATCCAGCTCTTAATTTAGAACTTATTTCTATTTTCAGTTTAGATTTAGATTTTTTTTAGAAGTGGTTCCTTAAAAATGACCAGGTATGTGTGTGTGAGAGAGAGCAATTTCAGCGTTAATAGAAGGAAAATAACTTTTTCCCGATAGTTTTCTTTCATCTTGTCTTTTAGAGAGCGAAATGTCATCAGTGGGGTCACACCAGGAACAATTGTCCCAGTCAGATCCATCCCCATCACCAAACTCATGTAGTTCCTTTGAGCTACTAGACATGGATGCTGGCAGTTTGTATGAACCAGTTTCTCCTCATTGGTTCTATTGTAAAATAATAGATTCTAAGGAGACATGGATTCCTTTTAACTCTGAGGATTCACAGCAGCTGGAAGACGCCTATGGTTCTGGTAGGATGAAAATGATGATTTGTATTAGATAAAGACATACTATTTCTCTCGGTCTGATGTAATAGTTCTTATACTGAGCACTATTAAAAAAAATAAGTTTTAGATTTTTTTCTGGTTGTCTCGATAGCATTTGAAAATACTTAAGAATTTGGTCTGTATTTGAAAATAGTAGTTACAATTTTTGCATAGTTATCTACTATTTCTTATGTTCTAGCTTATGTTTCAGTTTTTGTTTATGAAGAGTGGGGGATGTCACATTGCAAGAGAATGAATTAACTGTCACTTATTTTTTTCTTCTTTTATGAAACAAGAATGACGCTAGTAACCACTTTTACATCATGATGGTCATGGTCATTAATTTACCTTTTGGCCCCTCAAGCAAAAAATTCATAAAAAAGCCTTATATACTTTTTTTTTTTTTTTTAAATGAGACACTGTTCTCTCTCCTCAGAAAAAGAACAAAACAATGTTGGGTATTATTTTTTTCATGTATCATTGAAACCAGGAATGGTTTTGATGGTTTATAAAGTAGTAAAAAAATATTATTTCCATTTTGTTTAATGTTAATTTTTTTTAATGTTTTATTTATTTTATTTTATTTAAAAAAAAATTTTTTTTTCAACGTTTATTTATTTTTGGGACAGAGAGAGACAGAGCATGAACGGGGGAGGGGCAGAGAGAGAGGGAGACACAGAATCGGAAACAGGCTCCAGGCTCTGAGCCATCAGCCCAGAGCCTGACGTGGGGCTCGAACTCAGGGACCGCGAGATCGTGACCTGGCTGAAGTCGGACGCTTAACCGACTGCGCCACCCAGGCGCCCCATTTAATGTTTTATTTTTGATAGAGAGATAGAGTACAAGCGAGGGAGGGGCAGAGAGAGAGAGGGAGACACAGAATCTGCAAAGCAGGCTCCATGCTCTGAGCTGTCAGTACAGAGCCTGACAGGGGGCTCGAACTCGTGACCCATGAGATCATGACCTGAGCCAAAGTCGGATGCTCAACAGACTGAGTCACACAGGTGCCCCCATTTTATTTAATGTTTAGCCAGGTAGAAACAAAATTTGTATGTTTCATAACGTTATTTAGAATATAACTCAGAATTGTATTTTGGGAGGTTTATTTTAATATATCTACTTCTTTTCCCTTTTCCAATCCTTGATAGGAAAAGATTGCAATGGCAGAGTTGTCCCCACTGATGGGGGCAGATATGATGTGCATTTGGGGGAGAGGATGCGGTACGCTGTATACTGGGATGAGCTAGCATCAGAAGTGAGACGATGTACCTGGTTTTACAAGGGAGACAAAGATAATAAGTATGTTCCCTACTCTGAGAGCTTCAGCCAAGTATTAGAGGTATTCCCCTGACCCCATTTCACTTTTTTCCTTCTCTTATTTAATAATCTTTTCCTGTGACTCATTTTAGTGAAATTTCCAGAGTTTGGTTGTATCCAGATTACATTTATAGCATTTCTTTTTGCAAATTAGTTTCAAGATAAAGTTATGCCTTTATGCCTGTTATGTCTTTAAATTAAAATTTTTTTCCCCTAATGGTGATCATTGTTCATATTTAAACTATGACCACAGGATTGGTCATTTTAGCCTTTTATTTTTCTGGCTCTGGAAACAGTCTGGAATTTGCTTTCTTTAAGTTGGAGTAGACATTAATATTATTGAAAGAAGTATATCAAAATGTTAATGATTTTATCTAGTTTAGATGATAAAATCAGGAGTAATTTTATTTTATACTATTATCTGTTGCAATTTTGAAAGATTTTCAAATAATTTGATAAATGGGAGTTGGATCTTCTTATGTAGTGATTTAGCTAGCAGTATTCTTGTAAAAAAAAAGTTTAATTTTAATAGAAAAGCTATTAGAGAAATGTAATGAAAGGTGTTTTCTTTTAAGGAAACTTACATGCTTGCTGTAACTCTGGATGAATGGAAAAAGAAACTGGAGTCTCCTAACAGAGAAATTATTATATTACACAATCCAAAGGTGAAGCAAATGAAACCTTTCTTTCATGTGGGATTAAAGGTTAATTGCATTAGTAAGGAGAACTTAATTGGTTTCTTTTTCATAGGGATTCTACTTAGGCTAACCTATGGAAATTTTTATATTGCATTCACAATTATGAATCTTAAAACTTGTAGCCACTGCCATCATTTTTTTACCTCATTCAGCATATACAAAAGAATTTTCTTAGTGAAAATTATGCCACTGTAGATTAAGAATATCACACATGTGAGCATATCTTACATGTGTAGAGTACTATTGAAAGATCTGTTAGTCTGATGTATTTTTTTCTTTTTTGGCTTTATTGAGGTGTAATTGACAAAATTATAAGGTATTTAATGCGTAACACATTGGCCTATAATTTCAGGGTTCTCATTTCAGGCTACTGGAGTTGCATGTCAAAACTGTAGTTGAGATTTGACTATTATGTTTTGAAAGACATGTTCCTGTCCTTCACAAAGAGGGATAAATAGAGATGTCTATAATGTAGAATATATCTGCTATATATGCTTTGATCTTTTCTGTTTAAGCTTATGGTGCATTACCAGCCAGTTGCAGGGTCTGATGAATGGGGTTCAACACCCACTGAACAGGGTCGACCAAGAACAGTGAAGAGAGGGGTTGAGAACATCTCTGTTGACATTCATTGTGGTAATGTTTATCATTTATTTCTTTTCTTCTTTTTCTTTTTTTTTTTTAAAGTCTGTTTTGTGAGAGAGAGAAGGGGAGAGGCAGAAAGAGGGAGAGAGAGAATTCCAAGCAGGCTCTGTACTGTCAGCGTGGAGCCTGATGTGGGGCTTGAACTCATTAACCTGAGCTGAAACCAAGAGCAGGAAGCTCAACTGACTAACCCACCCAGTTTTTTTCTTCTGATACACTCATTTATTACTTAAATTGTGACCTTTTCCTGTGGATTTGGATTACCTCAAAACTTAAAAATGATTTAATCATATGGTCTTATGAGTTGAGATCCGCATTGCTTCATGTACTAAGAATCTTAATAGATCTAAATACTGTTTTAAAGTTGCTGAGTATATATTGTGGGATGGGTAAAATTTGGCAGTACTAATCAGGAAGTCACTAGCTACAAATGAACTGATTAGTCCTAATTCTAAAAAGTGTGATTCCACCTGTTTGATTAGAAACTTATTTCTAGGAGCACCTCAGTGGCTCAGTTGGTTAAGTGTCTGACTCTTCATCTTGGTTCAGGTCATGATCTCATGGTTCATGGGATTGTGCCCCACATCAGGCTCCTCACTGATGGCTTGGAGCCTACCTGGGATTCTCTCTTTCCCTCTATCTCTGTCCCTCCCTTGCTCATGCTTTCTCAAAATAAATAAATAAATAAATAACTTAAAAAAAATAGAAATTTATTTCTGGTAATTCCTGTCCTTGAAGATTTTTAGCTAAGGAAAAGTATTTGTCAGTAGGACGTTGATGGTTATCCATTGGTGTCCAGCTAGGTCCATTTATGGTTGGTTTTATAATATATTTAACTGGATTATAAAATTCCTTTTATCTTGCAGAGAAGATGGCTTATCTTAGACTTACTATACTTACAACATTTTAAACTTACTATAATTAAAAAAAAATTTTTTTTTTAACGTTTATTTTTGAGACAGAGAGAGACAGAGCATGAACAGGGGAGGGTCAGAGAGAGGGAGACACAGAATCTGAAACAGACTCCAGGCTCTGAGCGGTCAGCACAGAGCCTGACGCAGGGCTTGAACTCACGGACCACGAGATCATGACCTGAGCTGAAGTCGGCCGCTTAACTGATTGAGCCACCCAGGCGCCCCTAGACTTACTATAATTTAAAAAGATGAGTTTAGGGGCGCCTGGGTGGCTCGGTCGGTTAAGCGTCCGACTTTGGCTCAGGTCATGATCTCATGGTCCGTGAGTTCGAGCCCCGCGTCAGGCTCTGTGCTGACTGCTCAGAGCCTGCAGCCTGTTTCAGATTCTGTGTCTCCCTCTCTCTCTGTCCCTCCCTGTTCATGCTCTGTCTCTCTCTGTCTCAAAAATAAATAAACGTTAAAAAAAAAAAAAAATTAAAAAAAAAAAAGATGAGTTTAGCGGCACCTGGCTGGCACAGTTGGAGGAGCATGCGACTCTTGATGTTGGGGTCATGAGTTTGAGCCCCACATTGGGTGCAGAGATTACTTAAATAAAAACTTAAAAAAAATAAAAAGATGAGTTTAAACGTTTAGGGTTTATATACACATCACACATTGGAACAATTGATAAAAATGGAATATTAGATAAAAGTGTTCTACCAATGTTATGTTGCCTGAATTTGATTACTGTGGTTATTTAAGAAAATATGTTTAGGAAATACACATTAAAGTATTTAAAGGGCTAAAGAGGTATGATGTATGCAATCTGATTATCTACGCAACTGCTTCCAAATGATTCAGAAAAAAAATGTGTGTGTAACACATACACATAGAGAATAATAAAGCAAAAGTGATAAACGTTGAAGTGTTGAATTTGTAAAAAGTACAGGGAAGTGTCTATACTATTCTTTCACGTTTTCTGTAAGATTGTAGTTATTTCAAAATAGTTTAAAAAAGACTGAAAAGTTTTTTCACAGACTTATGTGAAGATAAATTAGAAACACAGTAAAATCCCTGTATTTTTACTAAGTAAGATATAGGTCTGTTTTATGTCCTTTAAAGTGATCTGCTTATCTTTATAACCTATTCATTGTGAATGTTTGATTTTAGAATATAAGACCAGGTATCTAAAATAATTTGTCTTTTTAATTTCATTTGTAGGAGAACCTTTACAAATAGATCACTTGGTTTTTGTAGTCCATGGGATTGGACCAGCTTGTGATCTCCGCTTTCGAAGCATTGTACAGTGTGGTAGGTTTGCAGAGTGTATAAGATTAAATCATTTTAGGGGAATATTAGTCTGTACTCCCATGAGCTGAGATAAAGTGTCTTTTTAATCTTTTGTCTTACCTGCATAATAAGATTTGGATAGCTAAAGACAGGTGGCAAGGTGGTAAATCTTCTTAACTTAGACCTAAAGTACTAGTAAATTCCCTAGGCTAATAGTTATATTCTTAACTAATAATTCTTGAATGAACAGGCCTTTAATTCTTATAAAATTATTTTATGATGTGATGGTCCTCTATTCCAAATTTAAAGGGAACCAAAAAATGATACAGTTTAAATGGATAACAGAACCTTTAATCAGTGTGTAATTTATAGTGTGATAAAGCTCTTGATGTTCTACTTGGAATATTTAGGTCGTTAGTATAACTTGATTTTGAAAGGTAGAGTCTCTAAAACTTAACAGTATATACTCAGAGTCTAATTGTCCCAATTTGGGAATCTTATCCTACTGGCTAATGCTTCTAAGCATAAACGTTCTGGAAAGTTAAGATTGATGTAGTATGAATTTCAAATAGTGTATATATTTTTTTAATTTAAAATATTGGATTGTGGTTGTTTATAAGAACCACAAAGTTAAGATAGGAATATAACTGCAAGGCCAATTTAAATAGTCATTTTTTTCTCTTTTATTAAAAAAAGTAAAACAGTCCCCATGACATAATAGAAATTTTGAAGTTAGCTTTTCTTTAGATAAAATGTTTTATATGGTAAAATAAAGTTCTGTGTTAAGGGAATAGCTCTTCCTATATGCACTGATAATATTCACTAAATACCACTTGCTCTTTGTGACTCAGGTAAATATGTGTTCTAAGCAAATGAAGATAGAATATAATTACATGATCTGTTGTATCCTAATTCTATAAACTGATTGCTTCCCTGGTGATGCATAAGTTCATTTCTTTTTCAGTTAACGATTTTCGCAGTGTTTCCTTAAACCTACTACAGACACATTTTAAGAAAGCCCAAGAAAATCAGCAGATTGGGAGGGTAGAATTTCTTCCAGTCAACTGGCATAGTCCTTTGCATTCTACTGGTGTGGATGTGTGAGTAATACCTTTCATATTTGAGTTGTTAACTATGATTGTAATATGTTTTCTGATCATTGATACGCTTGGTATGATTCTGCTTATAGCTGATTGTATAAAAATTTTTTCAGCAAGTTTTGTGTGCTTCTGTGCCTTTTCTTAGAGAAACATTTTAAAATGTTGACCAATCCCTTAGTTTATCCTGGTTAGGAGTAAAGAGCTGTGTGTATCTTCTAGTATGTTTTATTAGCTCATTACTGTTTACTATTACAGATATATTATTTCTTTAGCATTAAAAACAAACATTGCTTTCTTCCCATAGTATAAGCATTTCCTTCTTTGGACGTCAGAGCTAACCTACCTCAAGATTTATAAAGTATTTTATTGTATCGCTTCTCAGCCTTTTGGCTGAGATCAAGTGTAGTATCTGTTCTTATCAGTTTAATATAAAGTATTTTATTGTTCCTTTTGTGATCTTATTTAGATAACATTTGTCCACATTTGGGGGAAAAAAAAAAGGAAATCCCCAAACATTAAATTATTAGCATTTATTACTTGAAGTATAGTTGTACAACTTTATTTTTTATTTTTTATTTATTTTTTTGGTACAGCTTTTTAAAATTAAAGTTCATATTTATTTATTTTGAGAGAGAGAGCAAGCATGTGTATAGGAGGGGCAGAGAGAGAGGGAGAGAGAGAGAATCCCAAGCAGGCTTTGCACCTGCTCTGAACCATGAGAGCATGACCTAATGAGTCCAATGTCCAACCTACTCAGCCACCCAGGCTTAGTACCCTAATTAGTACAACTTTTAAGTGATGGCTGTTTTTCCTGATTTTGTTTTAGAGAAAGAGCACAAGTGGGGGAGAGGGGAGCCCTCAGAGGGAAGCTCCATGAGCCCAGCATGGAACCCAAAGTGGGGCTCAATCCCATGACCCTGGGATCATGACCTGAGCTGAAATCAAGAGTCAGATGCTCAACTGACTGAGCCATCCAGGCACTTCTTAAGTGATGGCTTTTTTTTTTTTTTTAAATGTTTTATTTATTTTTTTAAGCAAGAGCAAGCAAGAGAGGGATAGAGAGAGGATCCAAAGCGGGCTCTGTGCTGACAGCAGTGAGCCCAGTGCGGAGCTTGAACTCATGAACTGAACTGCAAGATCATGACCTGAGCTGAGCCAAAGTTGGACTTTCAGCCAACTGAGACTCCCAGGCACCCATTAAGTGATGGCTTTCTTAGGTCACAAGCCCAGTAGTTTTGTTTATAGATTTTATGATAATGTCAGAAGGTTGCCTTATGTTAAGGATATTCTAGAGAGCTATAGGCTCTCCAAAAAGAAGTGTGTTCATAATATAGTTCTAGGATAGAACTGGCAAATGCTTCTCTGGAAGATAAAGGAAGTAGTTTTACTTCCATGTTGATCTTGGAAATGGCTTTCCTAATTCTGCATCTCTCAGTTCTTAATTCTGTGTGATTTGAGCATATTGCATGTGCCCAATGTTGTATTATGTTGCTTTTACTAGGTATGGAGTTCATACTTATATCTGAACTGATACTAAGAGGTTACTAAGGGCATATTGCCCTCTCTAAACTACAGAAACTGTTGAGTCTTTGAGGAATCTTTATGGGTATCTTGAGAAAGCTTTAACGAAGTTGACTTAGATAATAATGTCTGCATGGTCCTTTGCAGGATGAGAGTTCTGTTTGCCTTCTTTCAGCTTTTGGAAATGATGCATTGAGAAGGGGAGCTGATCCATTTATCATTTGACTTGTGATCCAAAAACCTTAATGCTGAGAATTCTAGGAAAAGCCTCTGTATTATCTGTCTTTTAAAAAAACTTTTTTTATGGTAGAGAATTTTGTACAAAAAAGTAGCTTATATAATGAGTCTTCATGTACAGATTATGATTACCCAGCTCCAACAAGTCTCAACACATGGCCGATTCTGCTGTATCCATTATCTTCCTATCCCTGTCTACTGCCCATCCCTCCACCATGTTATTATTTTTTTCCCATCATATTATTTTTGAACCAAATCTTAAGATATTACATCATTTCATTTGTAAATGTTTGTATGTCTGAAAGGACTTTTAAAAATATATTAACCATAACACCATTATCACACCTAAAAAATTCTTAATATCAACAAATATACATATATGTATACATACACAAGCTCACACACACAGATTTTAAGCGGATCTAAATAAGGTCCATAAGTTGCAATTCACTGATATGTCTTTTAAGTCTCTTTTGATCTCTTGGTTACCTTTCCATCTCTTATTTATTTGTAATTTATGTATTGAAGAAACTAGGTTTGTCTTGTATAGGGTCTCACTCACTTTTGCTGATGAAATTCATTTGGCTTAATTAAACCTGTCTCTGAGTCCTCTGTATTTACTATAAATTGATTGTCTGTTGTATTTTTAAATATCTAAGTCTAAACTTGAAGGCTAAGCTGGATAATAGCTTAGAGGGGCTTTTGGAATGTATTAGGTTTTCTGCTTAAAATATTTTTCTTTTTTTTCAGAGATCTGCAGCGAATAACTCTGCCCAGCATTAACCGCCTAAGGCACTTCACCAATGACACAATTCTGGATGTCTTCTTCTACAATAGCCCCACCTACTGTCAGACTATTGTGGACACAGTTGCTTCTGAAATGAACCGAATATATACACTTTTTCTGCAGAGGAACCCTGATTTCAAAGGCGGTGTATCCATTGCTGGTCATAGTTTAGGTAACAAATGAGTTTTCTGTGACCAGAAAGGGCTATTATATATTAAGGATACCTGTTCTTTAAGTACAGTGTCTTTTATCAGTATCAGATTCAGAGGTCTAGAACTGGTCTTTGATGTACAATTTGGAAGGGGTTGGAAGGGTGGTGGTGGATTGGAAGGAAAGACTTCCTGCTGCATAGATTTTGCTACATGGGTAATTGGCTTAATAATTTTTGTATAAAAGAGAGCTATGTAGTGCCAATGCTTAGAAATTGTCCCTTCTTCTATTTTACTTATAGGTTCACTTATATTGTTTGATATCCTAACAAATCAGAAAGAGTCTTTGGGGGATATTGACAGTGAAAAGGTAATTTAGATGTACAGATAGATTCTCATATACTCTCTCTTAGTATGGATCTTTAGATTTTAGACTTTTAGTTTTTTGCTTAGTTTAGTTTCATACCATAACGTTGATTTTACATTTATTTTAATTTTAATAGACTTGTAATTATCTCTGTCACTTTTGGATGATAGAAGCAAGATAGTAATATGCTCCCACAAATATTTGTCATATTCTAAAATAACTATAGGTATCTTATTTTCCATTATAAATATTCACTTCTGTTCTATTATTAGAATTATAGAATCATTGAGCTGACGTGGAGTTTGCATATGATGTGGAAATGAAGAATAAATTGGATGCAAACTGATATAATTTATAGAAATTCTGTCTGAAAGCAGTGGGAGGACTTGATGTTTGAACATCTTTTGTAAAACAAAGTCCTATGAACATTTATCTATAGTGTTAAATTAGTACTTAGCATATGCTATCTTGTGTATTTTCTCTTTTTATGTAAGTATTCTACTTATATTGTTGGACTATGAGTTCTTCCAGGACAGGGGCATTGTCTTAGATTGTTTTATGTCTTAAACACTTGTTCCTTAATAAGAGCTCAATAAATGTTGTATTAATGAAGTTGAAAATACTTTGATAATGATTCATGCATTCATTTATTTAAAAACATTGTTTCAACTGAGGTTGCAAATTTAGAGATTAGCCACTTCTTAAATTTTATATAAATTACAATTTATTTAAAATTAAGTATATCTTTATGTGGAACTCTTATACATTTTTATTGGCAAATAGTAATAATAAAGGAAAATCTAAATAAATTCAGAGAATGTGAGCTTTACTATTTAATTTTTAGGATGCACCAAATATTGTCATGGATCAAGGAGACACACTGACACTAGAGGAAGATTTGGAGAAACTTCAACTCTCTGAATTCTTTAGTATCTTTGAGAAGGAGAAAGTAGATAAGGAAGCGCTGGTAAAAATAATCTTTTAAAACTTTATGCTGTACCATTTTTAGTATGTTTATTGCTTATCTTCATCTTACCACTTACTAAGAGCCTGCCCTTTGGAATCATTTTAGTCATAAATACTTTGTTATCATTAGTGATGTCCTTTAGCTTGTTTATGTGTTTTTTTATCGTATAAAGTGATCTTGCTTTGTGGAAGTGCAAGGTTCAAAGGAGCCATGTCGACAAACATAGTGGCAGAGCAAGGACTAAAAAGCAACACAGCTCGGATAATGTGAACATGAGTTAGAATAAATGACCGCTAACTATTCTGACTCTAGTTTCTGTTATACCTTCAAGAGCTCTTCTGCTGATATTTGCTTTTTATTTGTTTTTGTTTTTTGCCACCTTTTTGGTGCTTTTTCGGGTTTGCAATACATTCTTTCATTTAGTAGATATTTAGTGAATGCTTAATATGATCAGGCTTACTATACCAACTACTAGAGATAGAGCGGTCAGTAAGACAGATATGGTCTCTCATATCACTATGTTTATAGTGTAGCAGGGAAGACACATATTAAATACTGTACTACAATTATGGTAAGTTCTGAGTAGGAAAAGCACACAGTGGTATTTAAGAACTAACCTAGTCTGGGAGGGTGAAGGAAGCCTTAACCTCCTCAGGTAAGCAGCACTGAAGCTGCCATACTGATTGTTCATCTGTTTCATGTTCCACATTTGCTGTATGTTCTTATTGCTTGTGTCCATGAGTAGGGATATAGTATTTCTCAGGAATGTGACATCTGAGTCTGCATGGAAATCAAAGAGTGTTTTGTGTCATGCATTATCTACTCACTTCTGTAGGTTTGTTTTTTTTTTTTTTTTTGTAATAATGTCATCTATATTACTATAGCATTGATACCTTTTATTTTTCTCTAGGCTTTTATGAATAAAATACTCTCTTCTTAAAATTCTTAATGATGTTATACCACTAGGGACCCCTAGTAATATAAAGCAAAGAACAAGAATGATTAGGTCTTACTCCTCTCAGAGAATAGGACATGTAATTTATTTTATTTTGCCTAGAAATAAGAAGGATATTTGATTTTCTATATCTAGGCTTTATGTACCGACAAAGATCTTCAGGAAATGGGAATTCCCCTAGGACCAAGAAAGAAGATATTAAACTACATTAGGACCAGAAAAAAATCAACGGTATGTTTAACATAGCTTGTAGGATTAAACAGTTTTTGACATCCTTGTATCCTTATGCTTTGTGAGGTGTTTAGGCAGCTAAGAAATTTTGTTAACTGATCTTCGGCTTTCTTTTTAGATATTAAACACATTTTTTATATTGACATCCTTAAAAAATATTATTAGCTTCAGAAATCTTATCTTCCCTGGAGTCTTCTCACCATTCCGTTTTTTTCCTTTCATAACCTTTTTATTGAAATACAATTCACATCACCTACCATAAAATTCACCCTTTTAAAGTATATAATTTAGCCATTTTTAGTGTATTCACAGAGTTGTGTAACCATTACCACTATCTAATTTGAGAACATTTCCATCACCCTAGAAAGAAACCCTTTTACCCATTAGCAGTCACTCCCCATTCCTTCCTCCTGTGAATCACTGGCCTTTCTGTTGTTATAGATTTTGTTATTCTGGATATTTCATATAAATGGAATCATACAGTATGAGGCTTTTTGTGGCTGGCTTCTTTCACTTTACCATAATGAACTTGAGGTTTATCCACGTTGTAATCCTACTTCTTCTACGTTCAGTTTTTTTGGCCACTGAATTCCTTTCCATATCTTAGTAGTTGTCTTTCAACTTTGTGGCAGGCTGTTCAGTTCTTTCTTAAGGCCCAGTTCTTGGCCCACCATCTGCATAACTTTCTATACTCATAGAGACATTTTGCTTCCATTAAAAGGGCATTGCACTTGATTGAACTCCTTAGCAACCCTCAGCATTCTTTTTCATCATGCTCTGCTGTTGTTTTCTCTCCTAATGGTTGCCTGAAGTTTCAACTGCTGACCAAATGGCTGTGTACAGCTTTTACCATTTTAGAGCATGTATGGATGTTAGTTCATTATTTAAGACAATTTTTGTTTTCATCAGCTTTATCTTGTTTTTTGAGGACTCTTCCTAAAATTCAGAACACTCGTAAGCATCCTTTCAAACCAATAAAAAAACTGTATAAGCCTTTGGATATTTTTACTGTATAGCTTCACGGCATTGTATTATTCTTTAGGGTATTAATAGACCAATCCTGCAGCCAGCTTCAGGGGTGAATATATCTAACATCCCCAAAGAATTGGAGTTTTGCAATAAAACAGACGCTACTGGAAATGGTGACTATCTGGATGTTGGCATTGGGCAGGTAACAATTTTAATTAATTCTCTTTGGTCATTTTATTGCCTGCCATTGGTATGGTAGGAACAATTGTCACTTCTGTTAACAATGAGAGATATTTTTATATCCTCTTTCCAGGTGTCTGTAAAATACCCCCGGCTCATCTATAAACCAGAGATATTTTTTGCCTTTGGCTCGCCCATTGGAATGTTCCTTACCGTCCGAGGACTAAAAAGAATTGATCCCAACTATAAATTTCCAACATGCAAAGGTTTCTTCAATATTTATCACCCTGTAAGCATTGGACATGTTTTCACCTGAATATTAGGGCTCATTGGTAAAGAGCACATAATTTTCTGTTTCCTTTTTTTTTTTTTTTTTAATGGTTATTTCTTGATTTTGGGGGGGGGGAGGGGCAGAGCTAGGGAGAGTGAGAATCCCAAGTAGGTTCCATGCTGTCAGTGTGAGCCCAATTCAGGGCTCAATCCCGTGAACCACAAGATCTGAGCCAAAAATAAGAGTCTGATGCTTAACCCACTGAGCCACTCAGGTGCCCCAAGAGCATATAATTTTCTGTTGTGTTGATTTGCTTTTTTTCTATATTATTTTGTGGTAATGAGACAACTTATAATCGTTTGAATCTGAAAGTGATGAGGCAAAATAACTTTTTTTTTAATGAGCTTATAGTTATTCTTGCCTGATAGTTCCTAAGACTTTCTGAGTTTCTTCAGCAGAGGTATATATGTAGCTGTTATTTTTTTTCTATGTAGTTTGATCCTGTGGCCTATAGGATTGAACCGATGGTGGTTCCAGGAGTGGAATTTGAGCCAATGCTGATCCCACACCATAAAGGCAGGAAGCGGATGCACTTAGGTAAGTCTGAGTTCAGAACTTGTAATTCTAGACGGTCTGATCAGTGCAAACTGACTGGATCTCATTCACTTTATTTAACTGTGTTGGACCCTAAACTCTTTGTAAACCATGTAATGTTGTTATTCATGTATGTTTCAGAACTGAGAGAGGGCTTGACCAGGATGAGTATGGACCTTAAGAACAACTTGTTAGGTTCACTGCGGATGGCCTGGAAGTCTTTCACCAGAGCTCCATACCCTGCCTTACAAGCTTCAGAAACTGCAGAAGAAACTGAAGCAGAATCGGAATCGAGTTCAGAGAAGCTAAGTGGTCAGTGACACTGTACACTTTGATTTCCTGTATCACATCAGATAAGAGTAACTCCATGATGTGTAATTCTTCTTCTCCCAGGAGTTCTTACTTACCCGTTTTTCCCTTTTTATTGTATAGGACCAATATTATGAGTCCTAATGGGCTTTCAGCTCTGCTAGTCTTTTCTATTATCGAATAGCCACGAATTATGGAAAAACATTATTTGTGAGGAAAAATGTCAAGAGAAGCTAAGCACCTGGTCAAGAGGCGTTAAAAGACATTCCTCACTTGGGAATTCTGGATGTTAGATCCCTCTGTGAAGCTTTTTCAGGGGAATGTCTGTGTATTCATTAGTCCGTTTTATTTTCCTGGCTGGGCACTAGCTCGTGTATCTCCTCTTAATTTCACAGTTAACTTTGCATTCTTTCTGCTTTAATTTTCAACTGCCTAAAGATTTCTATAGGTACATTTATTTATAAACCAGATGCAAATGAATTCGCTATCAGAGGTACAGGAAAGAAAAAATGGGATTGAACAAAATCATTGTGACTTGAGGAGAAGCTTTAAGGGGATTGAAAGGAAGAAGGTGCAGAGAGCTTTCTGAACAGAGAGTAGCTCATCCCACTGTAAACTTAGCCATCTGAGGGGAAGTTAGGGTAATCTTGGGGGACTGGAAGCTTTTAGATGGTTATTGTGGTTCCTCCATGTCCAGATGTTAACACAGAAGAGGCCTCTGTGACCGTTAAAGAAGTTCCACCCATCAATGTGGGAATGCTGAATGGAGGCCAACGCATTGACTATGTGCTACAAGAGAAGCCCATTGAAAGTTTTAATGAATATTTATTTGCTTTGCAAAGCCATCTATGCTACTGGTAAGTGTTGTTTGCTTTTGTTTCTGGGGTGTGGGTTTTTACTTATTTATTTTTTTGGTCTGATTATTTTACAGATATTTGATAGATACAGAAAAGAGAGGATAGGCTAGTGTACATTTGGGATTAGAGTGATTTCTCATTTAGGTAATTACAAAATAACAATCATGTCATTTAAAGAAATCTGATTTAAACACGTTTTATTTTGTTGTTTGATAGAGCATGGGCAGATGATGCCAGCAGCCATGAGTTCAGTTAGTTTAGTTTTTAAAACCACTTTTTTTTTTTTTTAATGTTTATTTTTGAGGCAGACACAGAGTGTGAATGGGGGAGGGTCAGAGAGAGGGAGACACAGAATCTGAAGCAGGCTCCAGGGTCTGAGCTGTCAGCACAGAGCCTGATGTGGGGCTTGAACTCACGGAGTGTGAGATCTGACCTGAGCCGAAGTCGGATGCTTAACTGACGAGCCACCCAGGCTCCCCTAAAACCACTTTTAAAGTGGTGTCCTTTGGCTATTGGTAGGATAGGATGGGTATGTATGAATGCACTGGACAAATATGTTACTGTTGCTAAAAGTATTTTAAAAGTATAAACACTTTTAAATAAGTGTTTATAGTAGCTAGAACAGACTTTATTTTTTGTTTTGTTTTAACATTTTTTTAATTTTTAAAATGTTTCTACTTATTTTGAGAGAGAGAGATAGCAAGAAGGGGAGAGGCAGAGAGAGAGGGAGACAGAATCCTAAGCAGGTTGTGCGCTGTCAGGGCAGAGCCCGATGTGGGGCTCCAGCTCACGAACTGTGTGATCGTGACCTGAGCCGAAACCAAGAGTTGGACGCTTAACTGACTGAGCTACCCAGACACCCCTTTAATGTTTAATCTTTTAATGTTTAAATATTTTTTCAAGATTTAGAGATATAATTGACACATTATACAAGTTTAAGATGTGCAATGTGATTTGATACATGTACATATTGTGAAGTGGTTAACACAATAGGATTAGATAACACCTCCATCGCTGCACATAATTATATATTGTGCGTGCGTGTGTGATGAGAACATTTAAGATTTACTTTTAGTAACTTCCAGGTATATGGTACAGTGTTACTGACTATAGTACCTTGCTGTAATTAGATCCCCAGAACTTATTCAACAGAATTAATCATTATTAAATATAATTATCTGATGGATTGTAGAATGGATTAATGATGCTTTTTGAAATTCATCTATTAGAAAAGAACTTAATCATCAAATATTTGAAACTAAAGGAAAATACAACTAGGAAAATAAGACGGGTAGGGGGTAAGAGTTCAAAAAATAATGCTTTAACGTCTTGAGAGGAATTTTTCTATTGAGTCCTGATAAAGGAGATTATTATTTGATGGAGTCAGTTTTATCTCTAGATAATAAGTACAGTAGAGGCCATGACATATAATCTAAGTGCAACTCAATAAAAGCAGTCCTGTAAGAGGCCAAAATAATGCTCTTAAGAATGATCTCTGCTGATGTGGCTTGATAGAAATCTGAAAAAGGGTTGCTTTCTTTTTAAATTATGGTTCTTTATTATATTTTTAAGTTTTTATTTAAATCCATTTAGTTACCATACAGTGTAATGTTAATTTCAGGTGTACAAGATAGTGATTCAGCACTTCCATACGTCCACCTGGTGCTCATCACAAGTGCACTCCTTAATCCTCTCACCTATTTCACCCATCCCCCCACCCATCTCCCTTCTGGTAACCATCAGTTTGTTTTCTAGAGTTAAGAGTCTGTTTCTTGGTTTGCCTCTCTCTCTTTTTTTTTTTTTCCTATGCTCATTTGTTTTGTTTCTTAAATTCCACATATGAGTGAAATCATAGGTGTTTGTCTTTCTTTGATTTATTTCACTTAGCATAATACTCTCTAGCTCCATCCATGTTGTTGCAAATGGCAAGGTTTCGTTCTTTCTTATAGCTGAGTAGTATCCATTGTGTGTATATACTACCTCTTCTTTATCTATTCGTCTATCAATGGGCTTTGGCTGTTTCCATATTTTGGCTATTGTAGGTAATGCTGCTATAAATATTGGGGTGTATGTATCCCTTTGAATTACTGTTTTTGTATTCTTTGGGTTAAATACCTAGTAGTGCAATCACTGGATCACAGGGTGTTCTTTTTTTCTTCCTTTTAAAAATTTTTTTATTTTTTTTTAATTTTTTTTTTAACGTTTATTTATTTTTGAGACAGAGAGAGACAGAGCATGAACGGGGGAGGGGCAGAGAGAGAGGGAGACACAGAATCTGAAACAGGCTCCAGGCTTTGAGCGGTCAGCCCAGAGCCCGACGCAGGGCTCAAACTCACGGACCGTGAGATCATGACCTGAGCCGAAGTTGGATGCTCAACCGACCAAGCCACCCAGGCGCCCCATTCTTCCTTCTTTTTAGTAATTTTACTGATTTTATTACTTTTACTAAGCCATTATATCTTCCTCACACTCAGCGCAAAGAAATAAAACAGTATAAAGAAAAATACATCCTTGTTGTTATTCACAATAAAAAGCTCCTGGTTCATTTTAATTTTTTTTTTTTCAACGTTTTTTATTTATTTTTGGGACAGAGAGAGACAGAGCATGAACGGGGGAGGGGCAGAGAGAGGGAGAGACAGAATTGGAAACAGGCTCCAGGCTCTGAGCTGTCTGCACAGAGCCCGACGCGGGGCTCGAAATCACGGACCGCGAGATCATGACCTGGCTGAAGTCGGACGCTTAACCGACTGCGCCACCCAGGCGCCCCTCCTGGTTCATTTTATAGGACTGGGCATATTATGCAATAGGTAGCACTTAATGGCTCAAGTGGATCATTTTTTAATTTTTTTAAAAATTAATTTTTTTTTTTTTTTAATTTTGAGAGAGAGGAGAAAGAGAACATGAGAAGGGAAGGGGCAGATGGAGACAGAGAAAGAGAATCCCAAATAGGTTCCATACTGTTAGTGCAGAGCCCGACCTAGAACTCAAACCATGAATCATGAGATCATGACCTGAGCTGAAATCAAGAGTCAGACGCTTACCTGACTGAGCCACCCACGCGCCCGTGTAATTATTTTTTTTAATGTTTATTTTTGAGAAAGAGACTGGGTGCAAATGGGGAAGGGGGAGAGGGAGACAGAGGATCCAAAGCAGGCTCTGCACTTGATAGCAGAGAGCCCAGTGCAGGGGTCAAACTCACAAACCATGAGATTACTCATGACATGAGCTGAAAATAGATGCTTAAGCGACTGAGCCACCCAGGCACCCCCAAAGTACAATTTTGATTCTGACCCACTGAATAGAATCTCATGCGTAGTTGGTGACTGGCTAACACCATGAGAGCTGTGATGTATTGAACCATTTCTGTGGTATTCCCAGATCTCACTAAATAAGAAAATACCCTACGCATGAAAAGATAACAATATGTCCATAAATTTTATCTATAGCCTCTTTTTTTAGTGTAAGGTGGGAAAGAGGGCCCTTTCTTGAGTACAGGGATACAAGTATTATGGTCTGTAAAGATTGCTGGATTGATATATGTCTGTTATAAGGAAAGTTAAGGTGTACATCAAAACAACTGCCAGATTAACGTCCACAAGCTGTCTCAGTTCTTCAAATAATGGAGCAAGTTCCTTTTCTAGGTTGACAATTAGTCCTGTATTGGCATTGCTGCTGGCTGTGAAACTCACCACCAAAAGTAAACAATTGACTTGAACCACCCAGTAGGTGTTACAGTAACAGATGATACTTTCACTTTTTGGAAGTCCAAGTTTGCTCCTTTGGTTTGTTGGAAGAGCAAAAGTAGTTAAGAAACCAGGTCTCAAAGCATGCTCTGGAGCATTATCATTGGCCACTTTAATAACAGGCACTTCATCTTTATGTGACACAACAATAGCATGGAGCTCTTCAACAACCTGATGATTTTTTATACAACAATCACTTTAGGTCATCTACCATGATGAACCCCTTTCTCCTACAGTCTCCACTCCTGGCTTTCTGGGCTGCTGTGTTCTCTCAGCTGTAAATTCAGGGACAGCTTCAAAGACAGTCTTGATCATAGGGTAGTTCTGTTTTCAACTTTTTGAGGAACCTCCTTACTAATTTCTTCTAGAGGTCTATGTTATACATATATACCACAGGTGTGAATATGTGACTGTATTATATGTCTCTTTTAACGAATACAGAAGTATCATATTATAGGTATTGTTCTGTAACTTGCTTTTTCTACTAGCGAGTCTTGGAGTCTTTTGCCTATCAGGTATAAAGAGTTTCTCCATTCTTTTGTAGCTTTAGTACTATTCTGTAATTCATTTAAATAGTCTTTTATTGCTGGGTCTCTTTAGATTTCTCTACTCTAGAACTTTATACACCTTGTTTATGTCATTTCACCTAATCATGAGTAGATCTGCAAATACTTACAGTTGGAGTTGCTGGCATTATGCCATATGACTTTTTTTTTATAAATGGAATCCTATTATATATATCCTTTTTTGTATGGCTTCCTTCATTCTCCATGATGTGTATCAGTTTCTTTCCTTTTTATTGCCAAGTAGTAGTCTATTATATGAATGTACCCCAATTTGTTCATTTACCTGCTGGTGGACATTTGGGGTGTTTCCAGTTTTTGGCTATTACAGATAAAACTGTGAACATTCGTGTACAAGACTTTATATGGACATATTCTTTAGTTTCTCTTGGGAAAATACCTAGGAGTGGAATAATGGCTAGGTATTGTAGGGTAAAAGTATTTTTTTAATTAATTAATTAATTAATTAATTAATTAATTTTTGGGACAGAGAGAGACAGAGCATGAACGGGGGAGGGGCAGAGAGAGAGACACAGAATCGGAAACAGGCTCCAGGCTCTGAGCCATCAGCCCAGAGCCCGAAGCGGGGCTTGAACTCCCGGACCGCGAGATCGTGACCTGGCTGAAGTCGGACACTTAACCGACTGCGCCACCCAGGCGCCCCTGTAAAAGTATTTTTAAAAGTGACTGCCAGGGGTGCCTGGGTGGCTCAGTCGATTAAGCGTTCGACTTTTGATCTCAGCTCAGGTCTTAATCTCAGGGTCATGAGTTGAAGCCCCGCATTGGGCTCTGCGCAGGGTGTGGAGCTGACTTAAAATAAAAAAGAAACTGCCAAACATTGCCTGCCAGCATTTTCCATTCCCATCAGCAATGTTTGAGAGTTCCAATAGCTCCGTATCTTGAAGGGTACTCGGTATGATAACTTCATGATTTGTCTCTTAGCCTTTCTAAATGGGTTGTAATAGCACCTCACTATGGTTTTAATTTGCATTTCCCTAATGATGTTGAATATATTTTCATGTGATTGCCATTTATACGTTCTTTGGAGAACTGTTTCAATCTTTTGTCCATTAAGGAAAATAGATTATCTTTTTAAGTTTCAGGAGTTCTTTCTATATGCTAGTTACAAGTCCTTTTCAGATACATGTTTTTTTCTCAGAATGTGGTTTTTCATTTTTCCAGCAAAATGTTTTGAAGAGCAAAAGTTTTTGATTTTGATATAGTCCAATTTGTTGACATTTGTGATTTTTTAACATATTTAAGAAATCTTTGCCAAATCCAAAGTCATTAAGATATCACTTGTGTTCTAGAAGTTATATCATTTTAGCTTTTATATTTCGGTCTGTGATCCATTTTGGTTGAGTTAATTTTTTAATATGGTGTGAGGTAAGAATTGAAGTTCACTGGTTTGCATGTAGCTATCCAGTTGTTGTAGCAACATTTATTTATTCAGATGGAGACTGAATTACCTTGGTTCTAGGTTGTTCCATTGATCTATTTGCTTGTCTTTATGCCAGTAAAACATTGTGTTGATTACTGTAGCTTCAAAATAAGTCTTGAAATCAGGTATTGTGAGTCACCCAACTTTATTCTTCTTTATTTTAGCTACTGTAGGTCCTTTGCATTTCCACGTATGTTTTAAATTGAGCTTGTTAATTTCAAATAAAAAGCTTTCTGGGATTTTGTGATTGCATAATATCTGCAGATAAAATGACAGAATTGACATCTGAATGATATTGAGTCTTCAGCTCCACAAACACAGTATCTCTCAGTGTATTTTGGTCTTTAATTTCCTTCAGCAATATTCTGTAGTTTTCAATGTATGTATTTTGCACACTATAGTTTTTGTTGTTGTTGTTGTTTGTTTGTTTTTTTCAACGTTTATTTATTTTTGGGACAGAGAGAGACAGAGCATGAACGGGGGAGGGGCAGAGAGAGAGGGAGACACAGAATGTGAAACAGGCTCCAGGCTCTGAGCGGTCAGCCCAGAGCCCGACGCGGGGCTCGAACTCACGGACCGTGAGATCATGACCTGGCTGAAGTCGGACGCTTAACCGATTGCGCCACCCAGGCGCCCCATATAGTTTTTATTTTATTTTTAAACTTGGTTGCTTTTCTTTCTTTCTTTTTTTTTTTTTTTAAAGCCTGGAGCCTGCTTGAGATTCTCTCTTTCTGCTTCTCCCTCCGCCCCTCGCCTTCTTGTGCGTGTGCTCTTTTTCTCTAACAACAACAAAAAAAACCCAAAAAAAACAAAAACCCAAAAATGTCTAGCAGTATGTCTGGTAATGTAAAAAAAAAAAAAAAAAAAATTAGTAATAAATGGTCAACTGTTCCCTTTTCACAGAGCTCATTCTTGGGACAGTATGGGAAGAGCCATCCAGTTGGTCATCTTAGTTTTGTTTTGTTTTGTTTTTTACATTTTATTTATTTTGAGAGAGAAAATGTGAGCAGGAGAGGGGCACAGCGAGAGAGAGAATCCCAAGCAGGATCTGTGCTGTCAGCAACATGGGCTCTGTGCTGATAGCACAGGGTCTGCTTGGGATTCTCTCTCACCCCCTCTCTCTGCCCCTCTCCTGCTCATGCTCGCTCTCTCTCTCTCCCCCCCTCTCTCCCTCCCCCCCTCTCCCTCTCCTTCAAAATAAATAAACTTAAGAAAAAAGGTAACACTGGGGCGCCTGGGTGGCTCAGTTGGTTAAGTGTTTGACTTCAGCTCAGGTCATGATCTCAGGCTTATGATTTGGAGCCCCACATCGGGCTCTGTGCTGACAACTCAAAGCCTGGAGCCTGCTTCAGATTCTGTGTCTCCCTGTCTCTGCCCCTCCCCCACTCATGCATGAGTGCACTCGCACTCTCTCTCTCTCTCTGTCTCTCTCAAAAAGTAAAAAAAAAAAAAATTTTTTTTTTTTTCAACATTTATTTATTTTTGGGACAGAGAGAGACAGAGCATGAACGGGGGAGGGGCAGAGAGAGAGAGGGAGACACAGAATCGGAAACAGGCTCCAGGCTCTGAGCCATCAGCCCAGAGCCCGACGCGGGGCTCGAACTCACGGACCGTGAGATCATGACCTGGCTGAAGTCGGACGCTTAACCGACTGCGCCACCCAGGCGCCCCCAAAAAAAAAAATTTTTTTTTAAGGTAATGCAATCACCTGGTTCAAAATTCAAGATATAAAAGGGTATAATAATGAAGTTTCCCTCCCACCGGCTTCTTAACCACTAGTTCCCATCTTATGACAGTCAATGTTATGAATTTCTCATGCATCTTCCAGATACTATTCTGTGTGTGTCCCAGCAATTGCTCATATCCAGTTCATAAAGAAATTTGATTATATAAAATAACATCATATGAAGGATTGCCTTAAGGATATATAGCTCAGGGACTCCTCGGTGGCTCAGTTGGTTGAGTGTGCAACTTTTGATTTTGGCTCAGGTCATGATCCCAGGGTCATGGGATCAAGCCCTGTGTCTGACTTTGTGCTGAGCATTTATTTTGAGAGAGAGAAAGAGCATGTGTGAGCAGGGGAGAGAAGAGAGAGGGAGAGAGAGAATGCCAAGCAAGCTCCATGCTTCACAGAGCTGGATGCGGCACTTGATCTCACGACCCTGGGATCATGACTTGAGCCGAAATCCAGAGTCGGATACTCAAACCGACTGAGTCACCCAGGCGCCCCAACTTATTTATAACTGGAAGTTAGTATGTCTTAATTCCCTTCACCTATTTGCCCACACCCATCTCCCTTCTGGCAGCCACATTTGTTCTCTGTGTTTAAGAGTTTGGTTTTTTGTTCATTTGTATTTTAGATTCCACATATAAGTGAAATCATATGGTATTTGTGTCTGGTTCACTTCACTTAGCAACCTCCAGGTCCATTCATATTGTTGCAAAAGGCAAGATTTCATTATTCTTTATGGCTGAGTAATAAATATCCCACTGTAAAATGAACTTTTTATTGTAAAAAATGAACTTGCACAGTGGTTGTGTAAATGAGGTAGTATGTGTAAAGCATCTTTAAGTATGAACATTAGCTGCTGCTTTTTACAATGTAAGTTTTTCTCTTTACAGGGAGTCTGAAGATACCGTATTGCTGGTCCTCAAAGAAATCTACCAAACCCAGGGCATCTTCCTTGATCAGCCTTTACAGTAAAAATCAACTATGTATGGCTACTTAATGTGAGTTTTTAAATGTCACGTATGCTGCATGGTTCCTACATATTAATATGTTATGGGGAACAGTGTAGACTTGGGCTCTTTATAAATATACTTTTCTCTTGCCTGTCACCAAGATCTAGGTTATTATTCATTTTTAGAGGGACTCTGGTTAAAATTCCTGGGGGAAAAAGCACAATAGCCCACTTAGAGAAAGGTTAGTGTTCATTTACTTTGCTAGTGATTTGGTCCAATAACACTTAATCATTTTTAGGATCTAAACTCAGAATCTTAATAGTTCTGATCATCTGAGAGTTACCATGGCAGTAGTTAGAATTTTAATGATGAACAACACATCCTGAGATTTAAGTTACTCAGCCTTTTAGATGTGTAACGAGAACGTCCATGTATCAGGCTCTGGCATTCTGCTTGGCTGCCTTCCAGCTGTGACTGCATCGTGACCTCTTTCCACTCTTCCCTAGACAGACACTGAAGGATCCTTCCCCAGAAAATCTACCTGCTTGTTGCTGCCGTTTTCCTCTCAGCCACGTCATTTCTTGCATGTTACCTGCCACTTACCACTGGGGTCTTTGGAAGATAATCTTTTTTGGAAGTGAGTAGAAAAGCAAAGAGAAGACCGTATTGCTTTTTACCACTGGCTTCGTGTAAGCACTCGCCATTCTTCATAGTGGGGCGTGTTTGCATCTTTAATTCTTGGGTGACAGGTGCCATCCTTTATTTTTATTGCTTATTCCTTGAGACAGTATAAAGTCTGTTTTGAGTTTATTTTGGCTTGGGCAGACATTTTTCTAGGAGGTTATTGCTTGTCTTTAGAAAATCCTCTAGTTTGGAAACAGGCTTGAGATTCAGAAGGCATTTTGGGGTACACATGTCTCATTGGTGTTCTCTGCACTTGAAGGCTAAGTGGGTGTGTAAAAGACTGTTGAGCAAATTCTTTTGAGTCCACTTTTCTTTCCTACAAGTACTTTGTGAAGGACCAAAATGTAGCTGGGAGAGAGTTACTGTTTATTCTCTACAGCTGACAGTTGATCAGAGGAATCACTGATGCTGTTCATTATTTTCACAGCTGTTGGAGCTGCTCTCAGAGTCTAAAGTGGATAGTTTAGTTCACATTAGGTGCATCTTTATAAAGCAAAGATGTTCTATATCCTAGACCTGTCTTTTTATATCGTGCTTCAACTTAGGAGAGTTTAGATGAAATTTGACTTAGTTATTGGATAGTAGCTTCTTCCTTAAGTTGAGGGCAAAGTTATACAAGCCTTGACAGGCTGCTTTGGTTATAAATAAAAATATTTCAGGAGTACATTTGTGGTGAAATAGAATCTGTGACAGTCAACCACCATATCCACTTGGGTGAAGGTAGTACTGTGTGCTCTGTTTGAAAACATTTTGTAATCACCATTGCCTTCCTTGGTACCCATAATCCAGAAAATGTATTAGAAGCCTCATGGCACAAGCAGTGTTGGTTGGGCAGGTCGGTTTGGCTAGGGGGAAATGTTTCTTTTTCTGCAAGAAAAACCTACGCCTGTCGGGGCCAAGGAACAGCTATTGCAGTCATTGTCAGAGCATGCAAAGTGAAAGGTACCTTGAAGATGATGGGTGCGTGTAGACTAACTTTTTCCAGGCATCTGCTCACCACTGTGCTGTTTTCTTTCTCATTGGTCGGTTTGTCTTTGCAGTTCTCTTTGTGATAGTCCTTTACACTCCATAGGCCTATAACAATGGCACAGGCAGGCAAGCTGTGTTTTCGTTTTTTATAAAAAATGTTTTTTTGTAAACGTATCACGGTATCCAGTGCATTGGCATGTAACATTCACTTCAGCCATCCCTTCAACTGCAGTGGTCTTTATCCCTTTCCAGAGAGGAAAGGAAAAGGAAGTTAATCACTGTCACCTTAGAGATGGTAGAGGTGAGGTTGGGGTACAGGGTCAGTGCCTGGCCTTTCCTTGTCCATCTGCTTTACAGGCTAATGCTGACTTAGCCACTAAGAAGTGTCAGATACATGGAATACTTTTGTATATAAACTGAGTTTGAAGTAAGGGTTACTGAGAATTAAGTAGCATTAATTATATTTTAGAGCGGAAGCTTTTGTCAAGTTGTCTTCAAATTTAAGTTTATTCTTCCTATTAGCAGAATAGAGCGTATTTAAGAGTAAACCAAAGGACAGGCAAGGAGGAGTTCCTGTAACCAAAGATGAACAGCATACCCCTGGGATAGCTAGATCAACCACTGCTGGGACTAAGAAATGGTTCTTTCCTGATGGGGAGGGGCAGGCAGCTGTACAAGAGCTTGATGTCTCGTCTCTCCACCTGTGGTAGCATCATGGTTGCATATCACATAGGATGATAGGCTTGATTTAAATCCTTTAGTTATATATTATTTGCACTACTTTGGTCGTATCATGTGCAGTGTCTTGACCAAGACTATTTTTCAACTGTAGAGTATCATTTTCTACATATTTCCTGCTACAGAATTTGTATTGCTTATTTCAGCAACAGATTGTCTGCATGGAAAGATTAATAGTACTGATTAGCTTTCTAATATTTTGCACTTTTTGAAATGTTTGTTTTTTTACATGATTATATTTAAAAGTTTATGAAATACTGAAATAAAACCATATTGACCAGTTGCCTACTTTTACCTGGTTCATCCATTATACAGAAAGTTAATACAATAACCGTTTTCTCCCCGTATATATTTCTAAAGCAAATTAAAAAGATAACGTTTGGGCAAAGAACTAATATTTCAGTTCTTTTCCGGGGACTGGTGTTTTCTTTAGGCAGATACAGTAAAGCGTGGCAATTACAAAATAAATACTGAGACTGTTCTTCAGTAATTGCAGGTATCAGCCTCTACCACCGATAGTCGTGTCACTTATGTCAGATGGGGAATCCAGGGTTTTACTTTGGAAATGTTCTGGCTCTCGTGTGGTATTAAGGACCAAAAACACCCACAGTCACCATCTTCTTTGAATATCACATTTATTGAAGGAAAAAGACACACTGAAGACACAGAAACACGTAAGCCCAAGGTTATATTTAAAGTACGATTGTAAAGAGAAAGGTACTTGTAGGTCCTGTAGCATCTCCTGTAAAATTGTTCCTTGTATCCCATTTGAAGAAGGGTCACAGAAAGTTCATTTTGCCGCTAGATAACCACATCTGTAATTTTTCTTTCCTGCCTTAGCCAGTTGGCAGAGTTGATGCATTTGGGCAGGTCTTCAGTCATGCATGGAGAGAAGGAAACTAGTGAGCACAGTTTAGGAGTATGTTTCAGTACCAGCAACTGAGGGTGGTTTCCACCTCATTTGTCCTTACCATTTTTTAAAACTGTTTACTTAGTAATTCAATAAATAATTTATGTCCACAGTATTTAAAATGGACAGCAATATTTGACTAGACTCAGGTAAGATACATATGTAGGAAGGTAAAACAGCCAGAATTGGACATTTTCCTATATAAGGTTTGATGGATTGTCACCAGAGAAAGTAAACAGAACCAAAATTTCAGTTGGTCATGCCCTGGATTTTAAGATTTTGAGCTATAGAAAATGGAAATTCATCTCTAGCTTCTAGGATATGTAGAGGCTTCTTTGTAAAATCTTTTTTTCTTATTTTAGAGCCTGAGAGAGCAGGGGAGAGGGGCGGAGGGAGAGAATCTTAAGCAGACTCCATGCTCAGCACAGAGCCCGAAATGGGGCTCAATCCCACAACCCTGAAATCATGACCTGAGCCAAAATCGAGTCGGACGCTCAACTGACTGAGCCACCCAGGCACCCCTTGCAAAGGCTTCTTTGTGAAAGATCCTTCCCAGAATGGCATTTAAATGAAATGTAAAATGCTGTAGATATTGAGATACCAGCTGGTAGACTACTGTATGATCTTTTTACCAAATGTGTGGCACAGAGCAGTGAAAAAGAACCTTGAACTTTGACTCCATGATAAATCCATGTGAGCAAAACTGCATAAACATATGGAGGCAGAATGAAGTGCTGATGTCCTCACTTGTACCTCTTAAGAGACAAAAGGTCAGAAGTTCTTGGGCAGTTACGAAGGGTGATTCACCTAATCTCCACTGAGGTAGTTCCAATTTCTAAATACTAAAATGATAAGGATCACCAGGCTTCTGTGCAATGGGAAGTACAAGTCTGTCCTGAAATGGTTTATGGCATTCTGCGTCAGTCAGCGGAGGATAATACTGCCTGTAGCAGACATAGGCAAATGTCAGGCCAATCATGGATCCAACTAGTACGTCTGAAAGAGAAGAGATAAGGTCTTCTCTTAATCATATTAGACTCGTAAATCATGTTAAAACACCACGCGGTGCTGGCATACTGATACTGCGAGTTCAATTGTAGATCACTGCAGTAAAGCGAATGTCTCAATAAAGCAAGTCAGATGAATTTTTTGGTTTCCCAGTGCAAGATGAAAGTTACGCTAATACTGTGCCGTAGTCTATTAAGTGTGCAATAGCATTACATATTAAAAAAAAAAAACATATACCTTAATTAAAAAATACTTTATTGCTAAAAAAATGCTAACCATCATCTGAGCTTTCAGCAAGTCATAACCACTGATCACAGACCACCATAACAAATATAGTAATAATGAAAAAGTTTGAAATATTCAACAATTACCAAAATGAGACAGGGAAACACGAAGTGAGCAAACGTGGAAAACTGGCACTGAGAGACCTGCCTAGCGCAGCATCGCCACAAACTTCAGTTTGCACAAGACAACGTTATCTGTAAAGTGCAATAAAATGAGGTACGTCGGTACAGAGACCTCGGCCCTTCAGGTTTCTCTACTTGTTTGGGCTGCAAAAAAACCTCAATTCCAGGTTTATGGTTTCTTTAGGCTTTCTCAGTTTTGTTATATGAGTAATAGGATTATCATCAGGTTCTTTTCTAAACCAAATCAAAACACATCTTTAGTTAAATAAGTGTAAATGAGCCTTTTTCCAAGTATACCAGATTGAATTTTTTAAAAATTCGGAATAACGTTTCACTTAATGATATTAACCCCTTTTTCATCATTTAAAGAGTTCTAGAGGAAGCAATAAACTCCTCAGGAGTTGCCTTTCTTTGCAGGAAAAAAAAAAAAAAAGTTTATTCTTTAGGAGCCTTAGGGCTCCTAAGGACTTTTAGGAAATACTGTCAGGTTTTTTTTTTGAATTAGGACTTTTCTGGGAAGGTACTCTGTCACTTGGATGTTTTGCTTTGTCATTCAACTTAAATTTCTTTGGTTTAACTACAATTTTATGTTTTCTTGAACTTTAGTTTCTGAACAAAAACCTCATGACAACAAACTTGATTTTTAAGACCCTAAGTGAATTGAGCTTTTGAGATTTGTGGTAAAAAATTTCTTAGAGAAAAATGAAATTCGTAGTTTATTCTGAACTTATGATGCTTCAGAGTAATGGAAAATTTAGGATATTTCTCCTTAAAAGGAAACTGTGCTTTCCCATGCTCCATACAGCTGGTTCAGAAACCCAGACCCTCCCATACCTATTTGTTTATTCATTTAGCAGACACATTCAGCGTCTCCTCTGTGCCAAATGCTTGGGGTAAAATGGTGGGTGAAACGTGCGAACTTGCACGGCACGAATACCTCGCTTACCTTGCCAGTGATGCTTATAGTCACAGGTGCGGGAAAGTGCAATCACAGCTGCGAGGAGGAGAGGCGACAGAAAGGCACAGAACCTCCAAGACTTCCCACGGCCTTGTGGCGCGAAGCAATGTAACTTCCCCGCCAGGTAGAAGGAAGCAAAGGCCAGACCAGCAAATGCAACTGGAAGAGGGAAAACCTATAAGTGTATGTCTCTTAAAGGAAGCGCTGTCATCCATCTGCAAATAGGTGGCCGGGGGGGGGGGGGGGGGGGGGGGGGCATGCATGTTTTATTCTTTCTGGATACCCTTCTGGTAGAGATCATTGATGATGGAGGAGGAGGAAACAAAAGGGAAAATGAAGGACTTTATTTTGTGTCCCAAAGTTAATATTTATTCTGAGAATAGTTTTTGGAATACTAACAATTGGGCAGGTTATTTAACTTCTCAATGCCTTCGTTTCCTCATGTATAAATGGGAATCATAAAAATAATACTACCCACCTCATTGTGCTATTTTGGTATTAAATGAGGTAAGAATCAAAAATGCCTTCCAAAGAACCTGACGCATAGTAGTCCTTCAGCAAAGGTTAATGCTTTTATAACTAGTACAAGATTGCAGGATCTAGGCAAATAATACAACGATCCTAAAACGTTCCAGATCTCATGAAGGTAAACTACTTCCTCTCTCCTCCCTGATTTTTGAGGCTCAGACTTGTGAAATCTTGGGGTTATTAAAGAAGGGGGGGGGTTCGCTAGTTTCTAGATACAAGAACAAAACTAGTGAGATGATCCCATCCTCACACATTTCCTAGGTTAAATTCAGTGGCCCCCCAAAAGGCAGAGATGTCAAGTTCACATCGTACAGGAAGAATGTCCACTGGGGAAGCTCTTCCGGCCCTCATTCACCACGTCCTTGTCTCCTGTGCACTCCAAGTCAGAATGGGCTTGCCCATCCGGGAAGCAGCGGTAGAAGAAGTCTGGGCGTGGCCTGAAAAAAGCATGATCTCAACACAGATCGCCTGACAACGCCAGAAATTATTTTTTGGTTTTATCAGACATCCGTAATCTGTAATCCATTTACTCTCGGTCAAATGGTGTCCCAGGCAAAATAATGGAAGTGGATTAGGACAGTCACCATTAAAAGAAAAGCATTATTTCCAGGGTCAGCATTTAAATCGGGAGGTGGGGGGTGGGGTGGGGTGGGCGGGAGCCGGTCCAGCACATGATAAATTGTTAGGGCAAAGAGCAAGTCACCCTGCAGCTTCAGCAGGTGCTCTAGAGGATGTGGACCCTGCTGCGGCTGTCAGTGGGAAATGCTGTTCAGGGCAGCGAAGAGCCCAAGTGTCACCTGCAGGACAACCATAGGGAAAGGGAGGAAGAGTTAAGTGAAAAAAGCAAGGTCAGACAGAGGAGGAAAGGATAAGGAGGAAGCTGTGTGGTGCAGCCATGAACCACCTCCTGTGGGGGGGGGGGGGGGGAGGAAGGGCTGGCACCCAGGTGCGGACCCTGCTCACTCACCTGCCCACTATCAGTTTTATTGTGTTGGTAAAGACACCGTTCAGAGCCAGGGCAAGGCTGGCAGCTGGAAAGCAAAGAAACTTACTGTTAGTTTCTGCCTCAGAGGCGCTGCATGGTCATTGTCTCTTGAGAGCAGCCATGTCTTTCTGAGACAGGAATGGTCAGGCTCCAACCGGAGCGGAGCGTGGAAATAATTCTCTTAACGTGTTGCACAGAGAGAACTTCTGCACTAGGCTGAAGATGTTTCTGGGGTACAAATTATCCAGTGCATATAGGCACTGCTAGGAAGTTACGTTCTTAGAGTGCTAGTTTTCGGTGTCATGGGTGATAGCACGGGTACAGGGGAGATAGAGGACGACTTTAGGAATGCAGAACCCCATGGTCTCCACCTGCTGAGGTCACACCTCCAGTGGCTGAAGCCCACAACTCCCACCTTCTCATTCCAGCACCAAGGAGGTAACCCAGCCAGAGACCGCTAGTTCTTACCCAGGCAGGCCTGTCTGCTGTCTGTCCCGCCCGCCTTCTTGAGACATCTGGCCAGGAGGATCAGAGACAGTGGGGAGAGAAATGCAATGACCTGAACCAGAACATGGCAGAGGTTAAAAAATCAAACCCCGAGACCACTAGTTGTTAAAGGAGCTCCCACAGGGAAGAGGGGTGGTAGGGACAGCAGAACTCACATGTCAGAGCTCCCTGTTCCCCTGTCAATATAAGCAGCGTCAGACTGGGCACTAGCAGCTCCACCAGCAAGTAACACCATCACCCCATTATTCTAAATGACCAGTTCCCTCGGGCCATCCCCATCCTAAGGAACAGAGCTCAGAACATGGCCCTGGAGCAAAAACTGACATCTTGCTAAATTTGGATCCTGATCATAAGGAAACAAAATTTTTAGCACATCAAGGGGGACAGTAAGTTTCCGTTTTGGAGCCAAAACGACCACCTCCTGCTGCTTCCTGGCATTAAGCTCAGTAACAGGTACTAAGGGTCAGAAGGAAGGCTAGTTCTCCACGCACAAACATGGGCTTGGTAGGGAAATACTCTGCTTCCACATACGGATTCCGGTAAAGCCACATCTCCTCTGGTTGGATCAGCCGCTGGAAGGGAGGGAGAAGCTCTGTTACCCTAAAGGAGAAACAAAAATGTGCAGAGCCTGTCGGCGGCTTGTTTCCTGGAACGGCCGGGGCTTCCCACCTAGGGACCCCGGACCTTGGCCCGCGGGCGGCGCTCGAGGAACCCCAGGCCGAGGCAGGGGCTGCCTGCCCGCCTCCTTTGGGGTCGGCAGCCCGTCTGGAGTGGGGTCCGACCGCAAGACGCTTACAGGAAGGCCGCGAACAGGGCGATCCGCACGCCCAACTCGGCCCCGAGGGCCGCCGCCGCCGCCGCCTTCTCCATCCTGCGCTCGGCCCCGGACAGACGCCGCGCTGACGTGGCTGCCGCTGCGGCGGCTGCGGGGCGCGCGCCCGCCCCCTGCAGGGCCGTCCCGGGAGGCCGGGCCTCGGCTGCTCTCAGAGCGGGCTAGCGGGCGCCGGGGGAACTGCGCGCGCAGAAGGCGGGCGGCCACCTCGCGGCCGGGGCGGGTCGGCAACCCCGGGAGCAGGAGGGGCGGCTCCGGCGCCGTCCCGAGAGCAGCACTTCGCCAAAGGAATGGGGAGCAAGCGGGGCCGTTCTAGGGTGCTGGGCAGGGAGCTGGCTCCCGGTGCCCAGCCAAGCAGCAGTTTCTCCACGGAGTCTGAGAAACCGACCGGATGAGAGGGACATCTATCCCCGTGGCGCCCTTCGCCAACCAGTCGGTGCCTCGATATTCTCCTACCACGCCAAGCGGGGAGCGACATTCTCCAAGGACCTCACCTCTATGAAAACCAAACCAAACCCCACGAGTGCGGCCCCACGTTTATTCGCAGCGCAGCGGCGGGGACATCCCGAAGGGCCCTGCAGTGCTGCGGACTCACCGCCGCCCCCCTCCCCCTCAGGGTGCACATCTTGGGCCATTCAGCCCTGCGCCGGGTCCCCTCCCTCCCATTATGACCCCTTGTCCAGTAGTTGGGGCAAGAAATGACAGGCAATGAACAAGTCCACAATTTAATTTGTAACATACAGGACAATTTATTGAAGTCAATCTCAAGCAAAATCTGAAATCAGTGGAATGTCATTAAGAACCTTTCCAAATTAATCCTCACGGAAGCAAAAAACACGTCTGAATTCCAAAGTAGTTGTCAAATAAAAAAAGGCAACATCTCAGTAAATATAATGTACAAAAATTTATGTTCCTACCAGCACACACAGTAGTTAGAAGCTTAAAATTACAGGCAATCCTAAATGTACTGTAACTAGTCACCAATAAGCTATCTATATACAGGTTAACCAAGCTTTACACGTTTCACACTATGCAGTAAAACATAGGTCGATCAACAAAATCCCCAAAATATCATGTATCTTGAAGTCTATGTGGCAACATCAAGTCATTATACAGTAATGCCCTAGTGGAACACCCCCCAGGGAAAATGAACACTAATCCCTTAGTGTCAAGAGCTTCTAGCCAAGCCACAGAAACCCAAAAGAGATTGACTTTAGTGAATATTGATGCTCTGTTATTAAAGACTCAAATCTCAAGTGATTTAGGCAAAATAACATTTCACAGGATCTACAAAGTTTATTACAGATAAACAAAGTACAGAAATAATCAATCTACAAAGGTCATTATCATAGATAAAGATCACAAGAAAATGAAAACAGAATCTGTAGGTATCTGTGTTTGTTGTGCAATATCACAAGTGGTTACAAATGAATTTCTCATACCAATTCCAATTATGCACACACCCCTGTATATAAAAAGGACCTAATTATTAGCCAGTTGTAATCATCATTCAGCATCTTGGTCATCGGAGGCAATATGATGTTCTTTTTTGACACAGGGTATGTGACAGCACAAATGAGATAAAAGTAGAAAAGTAAATTTTATCCAGTCCACTCCTAAACTGACAAGAATACCTTACGAATACCTTATCTCGGGGATCTGCTGGCTGCTGAGAGCCACCAGCTCGAGTCAGAGGTCCGCAGCAGGCAGGGAGAGGGCGCACTGGCACCCGAGGGTGCTTTCTTGCTAATCCGCAGAGGGAGAAGGTCACGTAAGAAAACTAGGGGCTGAATAAATGACTTTGGCAACTGTTTATCTTTTCCCTTTGTCTTACACGTAATGGACTTGCACGGGCTACTGAGGCACAGGTCGCTCTCCTCCTCCTCCCCTTTCACACGTATGTGCCACAAGCACCTGAACTTGTCACCTAAGCAATGGACTGACATGAAAAGAACGGAAATGTTTTTTGAAACACGCAGGTTACACCCTGCATTTCAGGAGTGCAACGTAAGTGCAAATTTTTGTTTTTTTCCCTACACAGGCATATATATTAAAAGGAAAGAGGAGGTGCACGGGGATAGGGCTGACAAAATGACAAAATAAAGAACATACATAGGAAATATTCATAAAAATGCTGCTGGTATTTCATGCAAGAGTCTCTTCCTCAAATGCATACATGAAATCTGAGATATCTGCTGTGGACACCCTCTCCCATTTGCAGAACTTTGCCTTTAATCCAAGCTAAAGAGGATAAGAGACTAGGCTATTTGTTTTCAAAACAGTATACAAAACAATGCTTTCTACTTCATAAATTTAAAAATAACTGTAAAATAAGGGGAATCTGAAGAGTTTCAAGTACTTAAAAAACCTGAATTCAATGAGGCAGAGGTCTCAATGTTAAAGTGACTACTTCGTACCTGTGGTAAACATGATCAGTCCCCGCCCTCACCCTATTCTACCCCTTCTCTCCCGGTCCCCGCCCCAGGTAAAAGTCGGTAGATTTCAGTATATACAAATTCCCAACTTTTCAGTATTTGTTAATACATGGCAAAGCTGTCTAATTACATCTATTCCCCAGCTCATCTGAAACTGGGAGTTCTACTCTTTGTTTACAGATAACCAGGGACCAATTCGAGGTGGCTCTGGGCCAAAGGAAATGGTTCCCAATGATCTCGTCAAGTCGCAGCAACAAGGCCCAACGACTTGGGGCGGCCAGATGCCGCAGCCTTGGAAGAAGGAAGTGGAGCGGAATTTGCGCTGCCCAGCGATCAAGCAACTTCCCAAGGTCTTGGTACCTCACGGAGAAGTACATCAAATGTAAGATTCCCAAGCCGTGAGGACTCCACGGCAACTCGTTTCCTTACCCTGTCGGGACGTGGCATGTGGCAGCACCTTGACTTTAAGGTGAATGCTAAAGGAAGAGCGTGGGACTTAAAAGGAAGTGAAGGACGAGCCACGAATCCCGGGCAGTCCAGAGACTCCCCCCTGCACAGCGGCCTCCCCACCCTCCACACTGCAGCTCTGGGTCCGGCCCGTGGAGCACAGACCACGTGACTAGTCCAAAAGGAAACTCTACTTCATGAACCATGAAAGAAACGTGTCCAACAGCCTGCCCTGAGAGTCCTTTACATGATTATCTCAGAATTTCAAAACATTTTTCACAAGCACGTTTCCAAATAGTCTGTGGAAATGGCAGAAGGGAGCTAGGAGCAGCCACCAACCCCCCCCCCCCCCGCCATTATTTATTTATTTATTTATTTAAGATATGGTCCTGACTTGAACACACAGCTCCAAGTTTCAATGATTCTAAAAGGCAGCCTATTCTATAGCTCAGGCCATCATTTTTGAGAATTAAGGTAGAGGAGGAACTTGTTAAGATAAAAATGAAAATAAAACCCACCTCCCTCCTGACTCTAGCCCTGATTAGATATTACAGGAGTGAATCACTTCCTCCAGCTGCTTTGGCCTTCCAGGAATGAAGGGTCAGCCACCCCCTCCCAGCCCCAGGCGGCCCTCCTGACTCCCTTGTGACCGGGGTCCAGCCCCTTCCTGCACTGCACATGCCTGGTGGCTTCCAGGATTTCCTCTGTAGTTGTTACTGTCTGATTTCTGAAGCTTTACGCTGATGATCAAAAATTTTACATTCACTTCTTCTTCCAAAGAATTAACAGGAGGCTAAAAAAAAAAATACCACCATTATCCCATGCTGCCATGAGCTATCTCATTTTTGGACAAGAATAAAAACCAACCATCTATGCTCTGACCACACATACAGATTTAAAAGTTAACAAATACCAACTTAAGCCTGAGAGAGAGACACGTCTTTTGGAATACCTCACTGGCGAGGCGCAGTGAGCGCAACTCTCTCTCCCTCTCTGCTTCTATCACCTGCAACTTGGAAATACATGAAAGAGGTCAGGAGTGACACCACGGAGGTGTGAGGAGAGCTCCTTGGCACTGGCAGGACCGAAGCCACTTTTCGGACTGTTAAAGAGCAGTCACGGACAAAGACTCCAGAGCTGTGGTTAGCCACTTTGTTTTCTACCCTGATTTCTGAAATGGCAGAACAATCCTATTAGGTACCCCCCACCCCCAACAAAAACGATGAAATCTCAGCAGAGCTGTTACAGATACATGAACCAAACACAACACAATGAAGAAGCTGCATAAAAATACTTAAACCTAAGGTACCTGCAGTGCAGAGGATGTACCCTGGCTTACCGTAGAAAAGTCCTCAGATATTAAATAGCACTGAGTTGGAAACAAAGCAAGGAGAGAAGATTTCATGTTTGACACTATTTCAACAAGAGTTGCACTTCGAATGTTAAAGGAAATCCTTCATGTTAGTAAGTTTAAAAAAGCAAACATCTATCATATATATATATATATATATATATATATATATATATATGTATATATGTATATATATATATATATATATATATATATAAAGTTTTAGTATGATAAAACCTAGATTTTCTTAAATTATTTTTTAAAAGGATATCAAACCATATAATTGCTCAAGAGCAATTATGTTGCAAAGAGTTTAGTGTTTTGGTGAAGCTGTACTTCATGTTACTCATTATAATTATGTTTGGTAACACGTACAGCATTTTCCATTTTGCTCTTTCTTCTGGGACCATGTCTGATCAATAGAATTACTGGAGGCCCAAGAAGTCACCTCAGAATTAATTGCTGGAATCAGGCAAATGGCAGTTTAGGAGCTTAAGTAAAGGAAGTGTAGTGTGGTTTTTGTTTGTTTTGTTTTTTTTTTTTACAAGAGAAAACCCATTACGATTACACATTTACATTAAAAAAAGAGGCACAAAACAGTGTTTCTTCTTTTTTTCCAGAGAAGAACTCTAAATTGACAAGAAAAAAGGAACACGCGTGACACAACCGAAGGAATGTGGCCGAGCATCTACTCTCTCAACCTTCATAAGGTTCCTAGAAACTTCTTGAGGGAAAATAAATGCTACCAGGTATCAGCAACTGTAAGCAGTCAGAATCCACAGAGAAAGTTATAGTTCATTCAAGCTAGCCCTAGACTTCTACTTAGCACAGTGTTACAACAAGGTCTGACATGACTAATTACTTCATACCAGGAATACTGGAATATACATATTCCTAAACATGAAATGCAAGTGAATTTTGTGGGCAGACACCTTGGTACACTTGCATCTGTGAGATCCAAGCATCACCACCAACCATTTTTGCTAACGCTGCTTTCTCGGGAGCTTCCCTAAGTGCTTCCTACAACGAAGTGTGTTTGTGTGGCTCTTACCTACCCTGTAGAAGTGTCCCCCTTCCTCAATGGGGGCGATGTTGGTTACTAGATAATACGAGATATAAATTGTCTACATAGAACTTGGGGCTGCCCCTACCCCTTCTGCCCCCCAAACTAGGAACTAAACCAAGAAACCTACTCAGATACAGCTCAGATTCATTTGTGTAGTTCCCACTAGGAAACATGGCTGAGCGGCCAGCGAGCTGACAAAGGGAATGTTTGATTGGGACAGGGAAGCAGAGACAAGAGAGGAAATGCCCTTAATTCTCTCCAAGATGGACGAGGGGGCTCCACTATACTGAACAGAAAATGGTGCTTGTATGATACAGTGTCTGGTCTGGGCCTCTCGTCTCCCGTTATCTGCCTTTGTCAGCGTGCCAGGATAGAGGGGGGATGACCACTCACGTCCACATAAACACACTTCATCAAAAATGTCCACGATCAATGGAAAATATTTCCAACTCAGTGAACGCACCCCCTTCTGTCTTTCTCCAAAACCCAAAACCACATTACATTCCTTTCTAGGTAGAGTTATCACGTCATAAAGCCCACCTAGGTTAACACCACAGAGGTAAAATCCACTGAGGCATTTTGTTCTCAAGAGGCCAGATCCAATAATCCCACAAAGCCCTTCTCTGAGACTATGAAAGACGTTCTGAAGGGAAAGAGAAGTCAGCCTCCCTACTGCTCAGCAAAGAGGTATATGAAGATCATCAGAGCCTTTTCCAGAGGGCCTGCTCCAGCTCCTACGTGAGACGCACACGCACACTGAACAGACTACCTGACTACATTTCTTAAGATAAAAAAAAAAAAAAAAAAAAAAGAAAATAAATAAAGGAATGATGGCTACTTTTGCTTTTTACACCCAAGGAACACATCCTAGACTTCAAATTTATCTCATTAACATAACTTTCTCTTCTAAAAGCGAAGACATCTCTTTTTCCAGCTGCAAAGGCATTGAAGCACAATAAAAGGCAAGAAAAGACCAAGGGAATCTGGCCCGCTACAGAAGAGGCCGCAAGCTGACAAAACAGAACCAGATCCCAGCAATTGCTCCTGCCCGCGCCACCCGGCTCCCCATTCGCACTTCAGTAAGGCAGCGCTGAAGGCCAAGGCCGCGCGCACCGCAGCCGGCTCTTCTTCCACTAACGCGTCACCGATTCCCCTTTTTTCTTTTCTTTTTGTCATTTCAATAAAAAGAAAAAAAAGAAATCACCACCCATTTATTCTCTCAGGTCTTCTCCACGATCCTGCGATTCCAACTTGCATTTGATCTTGCTCCAGTACTCTGCCGACACAGGAGATTCGGGGTCGTGCTCCGAGCAGCAGAGCCGGCCTTCCAGGGCCGAGGGAACCAGAGCGCCCTCTCGGTGATCTTTACAGAAGGAGCGCGGGCAGAACTCGCAGAAGGAGACAGCGGCGCTGCCGCACTCCCCGCACTGGTGCCACGGGCACTCCCACTTTCCTAGTGAGGGGTGGGGACAGGGAAAAGAGCCCCATCAGTGCCCACCTCGACGACTCGTGAAACACCCCCGTTCCCACCGTCTTCTCTGATTGGAGACCGAGTTCACCTGAGCACCACTCCGAATTTCAGCCAAACTTACGAGCAGGTGCACCGGTGAGCCCGGAGGCGTGCTGCTGCCCGAAACTCAACGCCACAGGAGCCAACTGCTCACCCAGGGCAATAGGGACACAGAGACCAGTCTCTGCTGGCCCGCACCCACTCCCTATTTGCAGGGATAAATTTTTCGTGAGCATACTTTATGTCTGCTACTGTTGGCTGTTCTAGTCAGCCTCATCCATTCCACGGCTCCACGAAGGACAGTGAAGTACCTCTTACATTACACGCACGTCAGAGACAGGGTCTCAAGAGTTTAGCTTACCATACGGTGGCTGAGTCAGGTTAAGGCATAAGAGGTGGTATGCTTTGGGACAGTCTTTTTTGTCACACATGACCAGCTCTCCACCATCTCCACACTGAAAACAGTAATCTTCATGCATCTGCTTTGGTTCTGCTTTGATTTTTCGCCTCTTCTGCTTTAATTTAGCATTTTTGGCCTTTTCTTCAGTTGTTGACGCACATGTTGGCTGGCAGGGAGAAGGATCACAGTTGTACTGAACACGGCGTGTGAAACTTCACACAGAACAGGAACTCCCACAACCCCACATTCATTTAAGCTCTTTTAAATTTGGTTGTTCAATGACCTAAAAACCACTGGGAGGACTTATCCCATAACAGTATGAACATGAAAATATGGCTTCATTTTCACTACTTTTGAATAAGGGGCTTTGTTTTTTAAATTGCAAGGATACTGAGACATAATTCGCATACCATAGAACGCACCATTTTTTTTTTAGTGTTTATTTTTGAGACAGTGAGCGAGCAGAGGAGGGGCAGACAGAGAGGGGGACAGAGCATCTGAAATGGGTTCTGAGCTGACAGCTGATGCGGGGCTCGAACTCACAAACCACGAGATCATGACCTGAGCGGAAGTCGGACACTTAACCGACTGTGCCACCCAGGCGCCCCAGAACACAAAACATTTTAAAGCGCCTCACTCAGTGGTTTTAAATAGAATGTGAATTTTAAAAAAAAGGTTTGAAAAGGATACTGGTAACTTCAAAAACAATCAGAAATACAGACACATTTTCAGAACCTGACAGATCTTATTAAGATATGCTTCGTTAGAAAGTTAGAGAGTCTAAACTCTGGCTACCACAACGACTGTCCCTCGAGCTAATCCAGGTACCCATTTGCCAGCATTTTCCTGAGGTGGTCATACACTTCTTGAGCAGCCCCACTCCTGATTTCCCGCTGGCTTGGGGTGCTTGCTTCCCTCACGACTGACCTTCGGCCGCACTCCCAGAAAGCCGCTGCAGTTCTCTGCTCCACAGTGGCATTCCGTTCTGCCGTTGCCCAGACAATCCAGGTTATAATTAAATGTTAACTCCATCCCTAAAACAAGAGAAATAATTATTCATACTCAAATCATGGGGAAGAGAAATGCTGCCACGGACACACACTCACAATGAAAGAGAGACATAATTCTGACATGAAGGCTTTTCCCTCACCCGTGTTCCACACAGAAGACAGTAATGGGGAAAAACAATAGAGGAAAACATCCCCATCCACCAGTGATGACAGCAAAAATAGTCTACAGAAGTCGTCATATCCTTTTCATTGAAGTGGTCAAGATCCATGTAACACAGACTAAGAATCTAAAATCTGTGCTCAAGACAAATGGGTTCTGGTTTAGTTGCTTTCCTAAAGCTAATTTACACCAATTTCTGAATGAATAATAGGACCATGGCATCTTGGTGACCATACCATCTCTGGTGATTAATGCTTTAGATTATGATCAGAAAAGAATTCACCACGCAGATTTACTATTTACACCAAAGACCCAGGGATTTGAGCTGGGAGGTCCAAGCTTTCTCTTAGCTGGTCTTGAAGAGGCCACAACGTCGGGAATGCCTTTAATCTCTTCTAGCTATCGTTCTTCTCTTCTTACCCATTTTCCTACAAACCCAGCAGAGAAGAAACTAAGTTCTGCTGTTAAGATGCTAGATGGGTAAGGAAAAATGGAAGCGGCAGCTGGCTTCAGAAGCTTTTTATGTCTACCCTGAAACAGATGATCTTCCAACTAAAAAACAAACACCCCCCACCCCCCCAACCAAACAAGCCCAGACACCAGTTGAAGTTAACACAGTATGTTAATACTTTAAAAAAGAAAACAAAAGCTAAGCATCTGGTTATATCGCACAGACAGCAAGAACTTGGAGAAGTAATTCATTAGGGTCAAGGACCCAGAGAATTCTGTGACATCCTCTCTGCTTGCTTAAACTCCCTTTTGCAGGACACAGATTTTCACTTCTTAACGGCAGATAATAATTCTAAATAGAATTCTATCTTATTTGAATAAATCCTTAAGCCTCAAACCTTGAGGGATGTCCTGCCCAGGGAGGAGGGCATGGGGAACAAGCTGGTTTTTTACCTGCAGGAATATCACAAAGAGCAAAAAGTCCAACTCGAACATCTCCATTCACTGTCCACTTTTGTGTTTCACAGTTTGGATTACAACTGTGGTTCATAAAGCGAGAATAATTTCCTTTGGGGCCAGCATCAATTATACGGTCCTTCAGAAAGAAAAGAAATGAAGGGTGCCTTTAACATAAAGCTAAGTACAAGTCTCTCTCAGAAATAGCCAACTTGGTCAAGAGCCACAGGGAGCAGCTTTTTGCTACCAGCTGATGTCTGACGGCTGACAAATCTGACATCATGTGCTCTCTGAGCCGTTGACTAAGTTATTGACTTTATTTGATGACCTTCAAGTCAAAGCATTTAAGATAAAGTAGAATTTAGCTTTTCTTTCTTTCCTTCCTTCCTTCCTTCCTTCCTTCCTTCCTTCCTTCCTTCCTTCCTTCCTTCCAGTTTGTTTCTAGACACAGACCACAGAATAATGCTATGTGGAAGATCAGTTGGCCACAGGCTGAGGAAGGGCATTCTGCGATGCCAGAGCACAGAGATCGGTGAGCCGCGTGGGGTGGAAGCTATGGTTTTCTGCTGTCAGCCCTCCTTTCCTGTTCTGCTCAAGCAGCGAAACGACCATGGGGGCTAATGGAGAAGAGTGTAGGCCACGGAGAGGGAAGGAGGAAAAATGAAAGACTTGGTCTCTGAATGAAGACTTTGGGATTTGATCAATGGAAGGGCTGTCGTGTGGGATATACTCTTTAGTAGTCATCTGTTCGTTCTGTTTCACTTACACTGATGTTCAGAATACAGTCAAAAGCTCAACAATCTGGCCCCTGAATTCAAACTCTGATAATCTGGATAAGCTCTGGAGGACGGGGCCTCCCCAGCATTGTCAAGATGGCTGGAGGGTCCCTGCCAGTGAGGGGAGGATGTGAAAGGCTTAGTCAGTAATCAGAAATAATTGGTATTTTATGTTTATGAAAGTTACAATCATGAAAGTTGTAAAACTGTTAAACAATGACATATCAGCTAAAATAAGCTTTTTTGTTTTTAAAGTTTATTTATTTTGAGAGAGACAGTGTGAATGCTGGAGGGAGGGAGAGAATCCCAAGCAGGCTTTGCACTGTCTGTGCAGAGCCTGACATGGGGCTTGAACTCATGAACCGTGGGATCATGACCTGAACTGAAATCAAAAGTCGGACGCTTAACCGACTGAGTCACCCAGGCGCTCCTAAAGTTTTTTTTTTTTAATTTTTTAAATATTTACTTATTTTTGAGAGAGAGAGAGAGTGCGAGTGGGGAGGGGCAGAGAGATTAGGGAGACACAGAATCTGAAGCAGGCTCCAGGCTCTGAGCTGTCAGCACAGAGCCCGATGCGGGTCTCAAACAGCGAGATCATGACCTGAGCTGAAGTCAGACGCTCAACCGACTGAGCCACCCAGGCACCAAGAGAATAAGCTTTTAAGTGATTTCTAGTTCTTACTTTTAATGGTATTCCCTCAGTTTCAGGGATAGCCTGGAACACCAGAAAGATGGGTACTAGTCTTTGCTCTGCACTCAACAGATCACTTGTCATGGCTGGACCTCAGTTTCTTGTCCCCTGCATGGCAGAGGGCTGCTGCAGAAGTGAGGTGAGATACAGACAGAACGCACAGCAAAGGTAGCTTACAATCTCATGGATTAAACTAGCAGTTTTCCTGTCATCCTGCTTATGGCTTCATTCATTTGTCCTAACTCAGACATGAAGTTTCAGTATACAGAACAATTCAGAGTTAGAATTTTTGCTAAATCAGAACTTTAATGGTGCTTTAGAACTCAGCATGGCAGAGCTGATGGTCTCCCATCAGTAATGGAGAAACTGAGGGCCAGGTTCTTCCGTGACCATGTCTGCCCTGTCCTGGCTGTCTCTCCACTCACAGGGCCACCTCACATGCCACATGCAAAGCTTCATTAACCAGCCACGGTGCACTGTGGTGTTAAGAAGCACACTGTGGCTGGTAGCACACTGGCTACTTCAAACCATTCTAACTCTCCTGGAAAAAAAAATCAAGTTAGAGGAAATGGAGTTCAACCTAAGACCATGAAACAAAAACCAAGAATCCTTTTTTCTTACAAAAAAAAAGCAATTTTACCTTGGTAACAGTTAACATATAAAAATTAGTTACACTGTTCTCGTGGGCTCGCTTGATTCGCAATCTGCACTCTTCTTCATCAATTAATTCACCGACATATTCATTTACAAATTCACCCTGTAGAGAAGCACATAACACATAAGTGGAAAACCAGTGTGTTATATTTGAAAGCATTCTTTAACACTGTATGTGTAATGTAATCCAAGAGAATTAACCAGAAAGACTGCTGGAAGTACAACTTTAACCCTAGAGACAAATGGTGGTTGTCATTCATTGGCATGCAGGTGGCACCTTTGTTCATATGTTGCATATATTTTCTCCATATGTGAACTCTTTGCAACAAAACATAATCCCTTATCATCTTTGTTGCATATATTTTTACCACATCTGTCTTGTTCCTTCTTTCTATTCAATTCTATTCTATTCTAATTGACATTATTTCTAACTTTAGATGTTTGGCAGATTGACCAGTGGAACCATCTGAGCTTAAAGTTTTCTTTTTTGGAACGTCTTTTTTTTTTTTTTTTTTTTTTTTTTAATGTTTATTTTTGAGAGAGAGAGCAAGAGAGAGGGAGACACAGAATCCAAAGCAGGCTCCAGGCTCTGAGCTGTCAGCACAGAGCCCAACACGGGGCTCAAACCTACAAACCCTGAGATCATGAACTGAGCTGAAGCAGGATGCTTAATTGACTGAGCCACCCAGACGCCCCTGTTGGAAGGTTTTTAATGATAGTTTCAATTTCTTTAATAGTTTATAGAACTATTCATATTTTTTAATTTATTTTTGTGGGAGTGGTGATGATTATGCTTTTCTAAGAATCCATTCATATAAATTTTCAAATTTATTGGCAAAAATGTAGTGATACTTTTATTTTTTTGTGAGTTTGAGCCTCATGTTGGATGTAGAGGTTATTTAAAAATATAAAACCTTTAAAAAAACAAAAAACAACTCAAAAAATACCCATTAACTATGAATTAAATTATGAATAAAAATAACAAAACAAGAACTTTAATAGAGCTAGAAATCTGTCCTCAAAGACTATGGCAAAAAGGTAAGCTGTAATTCAGTATTTAATATATATTTTCTTAATTTTGAAGAAAGAAATCACCTTGTTACAGGAAGTCCCTTGTTTGGCTCTGGCCCACATTTGCAAGGATCTGTTATGTGCGAAAGGAAGAGGGCTGGCTGTGTACAATCAAATTCCATATTTGGCCTTTGTCCCTCAATGTACCAAAAATCTTTTCCATGCTGCTACTAAGTCTTTATGATTTTGCTTTTCAGGAATATATACTTCCAACTATTTTGTAAAAGAGCAATTGTCTTACATTAGCAATTCCTCAAGTACTACTGGACAGAATAATCCTGACTGTATTTTCTTTTCTCTTGATTATATTAATTTAATAAATTAGAATACATTTTAAAATAAATGCAACTACTGTTAAAGATGTTAGGAGCGCCTGGGTGCCCCAGTTGGTTAAGTGTCTGACTTTATTTAGCTCAGGGCATGTTCTCATGGTTCATGAGTTCAAACCCCACATCGGGCTCTTCACTTTCAGTGTAGAGCCTGCTTGGGATCCTCTGTCTCCCTCTCTCTGCCCCTCCTCCTCCAACTCAAAAATAAATAAACATTAAAAAATTAATAAAAGACGTTAACATGATATTAAACTGGATAAATTTCAGGATAGCCCCTACACCTCCCCTGAAGTCATAGGCAAAATTTATGTATGTGATATGCATGGCTTAAAAGTACCACCAAAAATTTTGCATTCTAGGAGCACCTGGCTGGTTCAGTCAGAGGAGCATGTGACTCTTGATTTTGGGGTCATGAGTTTAAGTCTCACGTCGGGTGTAGAGATTTAAAAAAAAAAAAGAAAAAACTTAAAAAAAATTTTTGCATTCTAATGACATTTTAAATGTCAATGACCTTTAGCCAAGCAATCCAATCCATATATTTAATGATCAGTGAATCCTGTTGGCTCCGCCTTCAAAATATCAGCAATGTACCCACTTCTCTCTGGCTCAGCTACAACCCTGGTAGTCCATATGCCACCATCATTTGTCTCCTGGACAACAATGGTCTCCTTTTTGTTAGCCCTTCCCCATGATCATAAATTCCACAGACTACAGCCAGAGTTAATTTTCAGAAACACAAGGGTGGCACACGGATACTTAAGGCAGCCCCCAAGATGCCTGTCTCCCAGCGCTCATGCCGTGGTGTGATTCTCTCTCCTTGAGTGAGTAGGACCTGCGACTTGCTTCTAACCAATAGAATACGGCAAAGATGACAGAATGTATGTGATTCTGGGAGTCTGTTACATCAAGACTTTAGCATCCATCTTGCTGGAGTGTCTCTCCCTTGTTGGCTGTGAGGAAGCAAATAGCCAAGTCGGGGAACTCCATGTGGCAAGGAATTGTGGGCAGCCTCTAGAGGCTAATAGCAGCAAAACAACAACAAGAACAACAACCCCAAACAAAAACCACCTGAAGCTCTCAGACCTATAGCTGCAAAGAGCAGAATTCTGCCAACAGCCATGCAAGCAGGAAAGTATATCCTTCTCTAGTTGGGGCACAAGAATGAGAAATCCAGTCCTAGAAGCATCTTGCCTGAAACCTTGTGAGACCCTAAGCAGAGGACCCAGCCAAGCACTGCCCAACTCCTGACCTAGAAACTGTGAGAAAATAAAGTGTGTGTAACATCATAAGTTCCCAAGTTTGTAGTATTATTGTCAGGCAGCAATAGAAAATGAATACATCCAGTCAGATCAAGTCACTTCCCACTAACAACTTCCAGAAGTCTCCCTCCTGTGGTCTCTAAGTTCCCATAAGATCTGGCCCCAGGCTACCTTCTCTGCTATCTCCTGCCTCTCACCCCTCTCCTCCTCACTCTTCTCCAGATGCACTAGCTCTCCTGCTGTGCCTGGAGCATGCTAAGGCCCCTGTCTTTGCTCTTTCTTCAGCCTGAAATGCATGCCTTTTTTCCTCATTGTTCAGGTCAAATGGCACTCCTCAGCCTTCCTTAACCAAGCAATTTAAAATAACAATTCCTGTCACCAGCCATCCCCTTTGACAGTATTATTTTTCTCTGCAGCATTTTAGTGGTACCTAGCATTACATATCTGTTTATTACCTGTCTCTAGCAGACCCACAAAGGTATGTTGTTCACTACTGTTTTTCCAAATGCCTAGAGTAGTACCTGGCACATAGAAGCAGCTTCACAAACATGTGCTTAATGAATGAGTTTCACTTCAAGTGATCTAATCTATAGAAATGGGTGCATGAAGACAGAAAATCAAGAATGTTCACTACAGAATTAAATAAATTATATATATATAAAGTTTATTAGAAGATAGGTTATAAGTTATGGTACATTTTACTATAGAATACAATGGGAGTTTAGTTAAAAAAGAATGAGCAAAAAAAAGAAAGAATGAGCAGAAATCTATATGGGTTGTCATAAAGGGATGTTTATGATATATTAAGTGGGATAAAATAATATGTATATTTGTTTTTAAAGATTCTATAAGTATAGGATATAGGACTATGTATTTGTATACATAAAAGGCTACATGACAACCTATTAACAATGGTCATCTCTGGTGAGGAGACCAGGAATTGAAGGGATGAAAGAATTTCACTCTTTATTATCTTTTTTGTATTGTTTCTCTTTCCTACAGTACTTTTTAACCACAAAGATGATTTTTCTTTTTTTTACAGGTAGAAAAATGTCAAGAGTAATTTTAATTCCCACTATGTCCACCTTCTCTCACTGAGAGTCTCTGCACTCTTGCTAGTTCGCTACTGGCCCTGGGCAAGCGGCGGGGAGTGGAGGGGTGGGGGGGATGGAAGAGAGGGCCGAAAGGGGGCCTCATTTGAAACCGCACACTATTCAGGCTTGTCCCTAGATAGTTCAGTAGGACACTGTTTTCAACAAGGATCCCAGAAGATTCCTGGGATCTCTGAAGTTTGAGAGCCACTGTTTGAACACTAGGATTTGCTGGTGATTTTCATTCTTCTTTGAGTTATTTGCATTTAAAAATTTTTCTTCAAAGAGACCGCTTGGAAAAAGCGCCTCAAAGTGTAAGAATGAAGATAATTTATTTATTTTTTTAAAGTTTATTTATTTTGAGACAGAGAGAGCAAGCAAGCAAGCGTGCACGAGTGGGGAAGGGGCATAGAGAGCAGGAGACAGAAAGAATCCCAAACACGTTCTGCACTGTCAGTGTGGAGCCCAACTCAGGGCTCAAACCCACGAGCCAAACCGTGAGATCATGTCCTGATCTGAAATCAAGAGTCAGACACTTAACTGAATGAGCCACCCAGGGGCCCCAAGAATGAAGACAATTTATAAGTGTTAAAGATCTCAACCTTTGCCAGTTGCTTTTGCACATATACTCTAATTTGAGACTGGCAACAACCCTTTTAAGAGTGTAGGGCAAGGGTTATGATACATCCGCTTGAGAGTGGAGGAAACTGAGGCTCAAGGAGGTTAGTGACTTGGCCACATCCTCACAGCCAAGGAATTGTGACATTGGTGCAAAGCTTGGGTTTGCTAGTTTCCATCCCAGTATGTTCTGACCTTCATACTCTTTTGCCTTTACTAAGCCTTTTACATCTCTTTTGCTTAACAGGTCAAAAATATTTCAAATAGAAAATGACCAATGGGGGCGCCTAGGTGGCTCAGTCCGGCTCTTGATCTTGGCTCAAGTTGTGATCTCATGGTTATGAGATCCAGCTCTGTGTCAGGCTTGATGCTGAGCGTGGAACCTTCCTGGGATTCTCTCTCTTTCTGTCCCTCCCTTGCTTGTGCTCTCTCTCTCTCTCAAAATAAATAAGCTTTAAAAAAAATAAATAAAATAAAAAAGGAGGGGCGCCTGGGTGGCTCAGCCAGTTAAGCCTCCGACTTCGGCTCAGGTCATGATCTCACAGTTTGTGAGTTTGAGCCCCACGTTGGGCTCTGTGCCGACAGCTCAGAGCCTGGAGCCTGCTTCGGATTCTGTGTCTTCCCCCCCTCTCTCTGCCCCTCCCCAACGTGTGCTTCGTCTCTCAAAAATAGATGTAAAAAAAAAAAAAATGTATAAAGACAGTCAATTAAAACCAGATTAAAAAAAAAAAAAAAAGGAAATGACCAATGTCCCTTCTCCTTTTTATGACTGACCATAGGACATCCAAAGTTTATGTGCATTTTATTACTGCCTCTTCCTACCACTTCTGCTCTGCTCAAGAAGCGCCAAACTTTCAACTTGGGAAGCTTCAAAATTTTGCCAAAAATCCCTATGTATTTCACCCCTAGGAGGAGATGAAGCATCTTCTGAGAGGCACAGCCCTGGTCTGTCCCACCGCCCCCATGGCCTCTGTTCCAGGCTACCTTCTTAATGCTCCTTTTGGTCCTGAGGCCCCAGCCTCTCCGTTCTGTTTTGATGATTTCTGCATCAGGGTAGAGCCTCTTTGTAAAGCACTGGTTCTGGCACCGCTCTCCAGCTGGGCACACCTGCGGGTGGCACTCGTACTGCAGCATCCTGTTTAGGCACTCCGACTCCAGGCCGCACGGGTTCTCATCAGCAGGCTTGCAGTTACAGCGGGGGATCTCTGACAGGTCTGCAACATGGATCTGCACCTTTCCTATTACTTTGTTAGCCTGGAAAACCAAGTCACGAATGAGAGGGAGGAATCTGAACAGGAACCTCACACATCCATGAAATTCTTGGCTATGCTATAGTGGTGTGATTCTGAGGAAGGTTCTTTATATATCTTGATTTCAATTTCCCCCTGAATAACTTAAGAACAAGCTAAGAATAAAATGGCCTCTTCATACTGGACACAAATATCAAAATCTGATATGAATTCTCACTTATTTATCATGTGTATTTCTTCTACTAAATTAATGGACATTTATAACTAAAAGCAACTGTGGGCTTTCTAGAATTTGTAAAGGAGCTAAATATCTATCCTCTCACTTGCTGCAGGACAGCCTGGTAGGGCAAGAACAAGGTTTCACAGGGAACATGCTGCTCGTAGGTGTGAGAGGGCTTATCAAAGACTCCTCCTCACAGCACAGTGGCTATGGCTCCCATTTTATGCTTCCAACAAAAGCTCTCAGTTGGCTTTACAGAAGACTGGGTGATAATCAGTAAAAGTCTTCATAAGTCAAAAAGGGCCTTCTAATTACTAAGAGGGCGATGCATTTCCTCTTGCCTGTCAAATACCAATGTTTCATGGGTAACGACTCACTTTGATGTGTTTGTAAGGAGGGGGTTTTCTTGAGTTTTTTTCAATCTCAAGTGCTTCTTTGCTTTCTCTTTGTGCTTTCAATTCCTGGAAACGTTTTGCAGCTTCTTCCAGTGCTGCCAATAGGACAAAACAAAGTATATAAATAACAACAGCAAAAAAAACCACACACAAAAAAACAAAAAACAAAGACTGTTAGGAGAGCAGTTTTACATTGCCTTCCCAATGCCCTGAATCTGGCCTGGGGTGTTCTTTTTAAAATTATTCTGGAAATAACCATTTTCCACCAGGATAGGATAACGCTGAAATAGGACATAACTCGTTTATAGCTGAACACTGTGCTCTGCGTAAGCCATTGCCTTAGAGAAGAGGTCCTACTTCAATAATCAGAGGCTTCCAAGTAAAGCAAAAAAATAGCCAACCAACCAAAAAAAACCAGCTTTTTATCTCGTACTAGATTTAAATTCCTTTTACTCTTACCCAGAAAGTCAAACTTCCTGGAAACTTGTTGCAAAAACACTTATAAGGCGCTTCATGGGAAGCTTTTACTACTCTTCTGTGGCAAAGGTGCCTCACTGGATTAAGAAGACTATTTCCAAAATAATCTCTATGTTTGTAGAAAGATCACTGAAGATACTCTTTTCATACAGACGGCAGAGTCTACCATACTGAAATGTATTTTTCTAACTGATTGGATAAGATGTGCTCTAATGTGATTGGATACTTCTGGATGCTGGATTGTAACACCTGGTGAAAGTTCTCTAATACCAGAAACATGTCAAGTGCAAGTGAGGAGACACAGAGAAATCAACCGCTGAGTCTTGGTTTTGAGCCACTGTAAACATCATCCAACTTACCTTTTTTGAAGGTCTTGTTAATACTAGTCTGTCCCTCAGCAAAACTTTTGTCTCCTTCAACATAAGGGAACACTCTGCCCTGGTGTACCCAATAGTAGTCATGAGAACCAAAGAAGAACACAGGGAAGTCCCCCAAGTCATGCTTAAGGCCCTGGATGTTCAGTGGCACAGACCTGGGATTGCAGATCTCTGCTGGCCACCATCTGAAAACAAAAGCAATTTTAGATCAATCAAGACACTGAAAAATCATACCATTCTTTACATGGCTGGCATGAGGGAGAAAAAAGGTTTTGTACTTTCACATTGGGCTCTCTGCTGTCAGTGCAAAGCCCACTTGGGATCCTGTCCCCCCCTGCTCACACATGCTCTCTTTCAAAAATAAACATTAAAAAAATTAATAAAAAAAACATATTGATCAGTGAACTAATGAAGTAGTGAACACAGACTAAACCAACTAGACCCTAAACTCCCCATCTAGTTTTTTTTCCTTTAAAAATTAATACCTGATACAAAGGAATATCATGAACATATAAGTTATAAAGCATAACAACTAAAAATAACAACTCATTACCCAACTTAAGAGTTAGAATTTACCAATACTATTCCAAAACCAATTTCAATCCTAGAAAAGTTATGTGTTCCTCCAAATTTGACAATCTTAGTAGTAAGATTGTCTTTCAAGGTATAAAAGTTGATTTCTAGTAGTCAAGGGAACCATTTGAGAATAAACTGATGCTATAGTGAAGAATGACCACTCCATTCAAATGAACATTTTCTTCCCTCTAATCAACCAGAGTAAATAGTTTTTGATCAAATGTACTAGGTTTATGTCAGTGTGTATTTCAGAATCTAATTCATCCTACATCATAACAAATGTGGGATGTGGAACAGAATGAAAACATAACTGAATGAAAACAGGCAATGGCTGAATAGCATAGCGATCACTAAATGGAAATCATCTGTGAGGTACATATGACAGTTTCTAACAATTGGGCAAGTCAAGAATTGAAGAGGTAAGTTTTGGTAGTATATAGAATAATCAGTATGAACAGTAAATATACAAAAACTTAAAATTTTTTCAGTCTGTGTGCAAGTTGGGGAGGGGCAGAGAGAGAGGAAGACAGGACCTGCAGTGGGCTCTGTGCTGACAGCAGTGAGCCTGATGTGGGGCTCAGACTCATGAACCATGAGATCATGACCTGAGCCAAGGTGGGACACTTAACTGACTGAGCCACCCAGGTGCCCCTACGCTGTTTTAGCTATTTCTTATCCAGGAATGTCTTACCTATTAATTGTCAAACTTGCACTCCTGCCCACCCTGGAATGATACAGATTTTTAATTATAAATTTTTTTTTTTTCTCAACGTTTTTATTTATTTTGGGACAGAGAGAGACAGAGCACGAACAGGGGAGGGGCAGAGAGAGAGGGAGACACAGAATCGGAAACAGGCTCCAGGCTCCGAGCCATCAGCCCAGAGCCTGACGCGGGGCTCGAACTCACAGACTGCGAGATCGTGACCTGGCTGAAGTCGGACGCTTAACCTACTGCGCCACCCAGGCGCCCCTAGATTTTTAATTATAAAAAGCAGTGTGTGTTTAAAAGTTAAAACAATGCAGAAATGTGTAACAGAAAAACTTAAAATTACTCCCTTTAAATTTTTTTTTATGTTTTACTTATTTTTGAGAGAGAGAGAGAGAGAGAGAGAGAGAGAGAGAGAGAGCGCGCATGAGCAGGGGAGGGACAGAGAGAGAGGGAGACACAGAATCTGAAGACAGGTTCCAGGCTCTGAGCTAGCTGTCAGCACAGATCCATCCAGCACAGGGCTTGAACTCACGAACTGCATGATCATGACCTGAGCCAAAGTCAGACGCTTAACCAACTGAGCCACTCAGGCGCCCCATAAATGACACCCTTTTAAAATCTTATGCCTTATACTATTAACATCTGATGTTTTTCTTTCTGGGTCTGAAAAACATATCTAGATCTACATTTTTTTTTAACTATATAAACACATGGAAAGATAATGTATATGCTCTTTCACATGCTGTCTAAATTCAACTATATACCCTGGATATCTCATGTTACTATAGAGATGAGCATTACCCCTTTACGGTTATGGATACACTATAATTTATTTGAGAAATCCCTCACTGAGCATTTTGGTTATTTCAAATTTTTGCAATTAAAAATAATACTTTAATGAATACCCCTATAAATACATTTTTTCCTGTTTGTCCAGTTTTTTTCCTTAAATAAATTCCTTAAAAGAGAAGAGCTGAATCAAAAGGTAGACACTGTTACAATTTAATATGTGATGCAAGACTGCCCTGTGGGGGCACTCCTTTTCCCTTGCCCTCCCTAGCCAAAAACTTATTACTCTTAAATCTTTGACAATCTGTTAATTGGAAAAAAACAAAAACAAAAATGAAATAAAAAACCTCTTTGTCCTTAACATATACTTATTTTTAGTAAGGCGCAGCATTTTTTACATATTTATTTTCTATTTGTTCTTCTTTGGCAACCTGGCTCTTTCTCTTCTTTGCTCCCTGTTCTAGGTAAGGTATTTGTCTTTTCTTATTAAAGTAGAAGTAAAAATACCTCCCCTTGGTTTGACATTTGCCTTCTGAAACTTTGTATTTGTTGCCATATAGTATAAAATTACTTATGTATTCAACTGCCAAGTTTTTTTGGGGGGGTTTCTGTCATATGTTAAAAAAAATAGTGTGTGTGGGGGGGGGGGCATCACGTCTCAATCTCAAGGCCCCTTATATCTCAGCTAAAATAAAATTTTAAAGTTAAATAGGTAAGGGGCTCCTGGGTAGCTCAGTTGGTTAAGCGTCTGACTCTTGATTTCAGCTCAGGTTATGATCTCGCTGTCCATCAGATTGAGCCCCATGTTAGGCTCTGCGCTAGGTGTGGAGACTGCTTAAGATTCTCCCTCTCCCTTTGCCCCAACCCTACTTGCTAGTGTGTGCACATACACACACTCTACCCACCCCCCCCCCCACACACACAAAGTTAAATAGGTAAGTAAGCAAGCAGCATATTTATAATTCAGAGAAAATGACATAGCCCTTACTAAAAAAAATTACAATGTCTGAAATCCTACAGAAATATATTTTACTTAGCATTCTGAAAAGTGGACCATTATTGTGCTCTCTTGAACAGTACCTATTTTCTCAGTAAATGGTAAACATATGTCTCAAAATGTAGAATGTAGAGTTTTTAAAAATACATCACTATTCCTATTCAATGAAGGCTTGTTAAAGACAGGCTTCTATTTTCTAAGTTTATTTATTTTGAGAGGGGGAGAAAGAGCACATGTGCATGCTCGAGCAGGGGGAGGGATGGAGAGAGGAGAGAAGAAGAGAAAGAGAGAATCTCAAGCAGGCTTCGTGCTGTCAGCACAGAGCCTGAGGCAGGGCTCCATTCCATGACTGTGGGACTATGACCTGAGCCAGAATCAAGAGTCAGATGCTCAACCGACTGAGCCACCTAGGTGCCCCAAAGACAGGCTTTTTTTTTTTTAATGTTTATTTATTTCTGAGACAGAGAGAGACAGAGAATGAGCAGGGTAGGAGCAGAGAGAAAGGGAGACACAGAATCCAAAGCAGGCTCCAGGCTCTGAGCTGTCAGCACAGAGCCCGACGCGGGGCTCAAACTCACAAACCGTGAGATCATCACCTGAGCCGAAGTCGGTCGCTCAACCGACTGAGTCACCCAGGCACCCCAAGACAGGCTTCTTAAAAGGAGAAAGTTTTATTAATATAATGGCAATCACACATACTTCTTCATTCTCTTAAGAACTAAAAGCTCTTCATGAAATCATTTCTCTCCTTAAATTCTAAAGAGCTCTCTTCTTGCACTCAGTTTAAAGCTTCTAGCAGAAACTGAAATGGGCCAGATTTAGGGGTAAAGAGAACTATTTTGGCCAGGATATAAATTCTTTTATTTTATTAGAAATCAATATAAATGAATTAGGACACAAAGAATACATGTTCCCTACTATCTATATAAGACCTTTTATTCCAAAATCTAGTAGTACATAGTTCACTAGTGTAAAATTACTTTCAACTTAAAAACAAGGGTTGCCTGGGTGGCTCAGTTGGTTAAGCAACCGACTCTTGATTCAACTCAGGTCATGATCTCGAAGTTTGTGAGATTGAGCCCTGGGTCGGGCTCTGTACTGGGCATGGAGCCAGCTTGGGATTCTCTGTCTCTCTCCCATTTGATCATGCACCCACACACACACTCACTCTCTCTCTCAAAAAGAATAAACATTTTACAAAAATAAGGGAGGAGCCTAGAGTCTCCTCTTAAAAAAGAAAAACTGAAAAACAAGCCAAAGAACCAATCTAAAAGAAAAAAAAATCCAACAATAACCCAACCTTCCCAAATTGGCTTCTAAAAGCCAAATCAAAATAGATTTCTTTTCTCTTTCTTTTTTTTAAGGAAGTAGCTCTGTGTTGTTCTACCTATCTCCTAGCCAGTTTGTATATAGATTATGAACCTATGTCTGAACAATCATTGAATACTTCTTTTTTATCCTGGAAAAACTTGCCTGTAATTTCCCAATTTGACCCAAACAATCTGCTTGTAATGTAGTTTCTTGCCAGCTTTACAGTCATTACAATTCCAGCAGCCTTCTGGCATTTCTATGCTCAGGCATTCTGGGTGGAAGGAAGCCGGGCACGATTCACAGCAGAGCAATCTTCCACCTTGAAACAAATAAACAGTCTTAATAACTAAGAAGAGAGGAAAGAGAAAAAGAAAGAGAAAAGAGAAAGTTATCTTTTAAGTGCATCAAATTTGACTCAAATTGGGGGAAAATAAAGGGATTGAGTCAGCTCTATAGTGATGGATTAAAATAGAAAACAAATGAACAGATTTAGCTACTTCAGTCCCTTTTCAGGGCTTCAGGGGCCAGAAACTCAAAACTTTTGAGTGGTATGAAAACCATTACTGTAGTCTTTACAGTAATGTGGGCAATTGAGGCATCCGCTTAGCATGCAGCTAAAACTCTTAACAGATGCATGGAATCTTTGAGTAGATTTGAGAGCAGATTTTCAAAGAAATATGTAGCAACTTACTTTCTTTTCTCCTTGAGAGCTAAGAAAGCATGCAATGGTCATCTTGTATTTTAATCCAGTGCCATAGTTAACTAAATCCCTTTATAATAAAATTAGCAAGAAAGAAAATAACCAATAGGTTGACCAGTAGTTTTTTCTTTCCATAAAAAAAGGCAAAAAAGCAAAGGATTGAACTTTCTCAAATTGGTGATTACATTATCATTTAACTTTCCAGCAAAAATAAAGAAAGTCAAAAACAGGCTATACAGCAGTGGTTTGCAACTTTTTCATCGCCAAGGATCTCCTTTCTCTTCTTCAGGGACCCATGTTTCCAAACATTTTATCAACCAATAAACCCCCGAAACAAACAAACAAAAAAACCAATCCTAAACCAAAAAAAACCAGAATCAAAACCCCTGTTAAAAGGTAACAATTTCTCCTGTTTTTATTAACCAAAGAAATATGTAACTGCCAATCAGAGCTTCTGATCCCAATAACAAAACTATCACATTAAGTTGTTCAAATCATAGCCAAATATAAAGAAATGTATGCAGCCTTATTTTGTGCAAATGTGTGATTCTGTTAGATTTTCTGAAATATTAAACATAGTTAAAAAATTGTTTATATAAGTTTTTCTGACTTCACATTGAGAACCACTGCTTTATAGCATAAAACTAAGTAAATGTCACTGTGGAATAAGTACCACACAACAAGGAGATCCCTCTCCAGGTTCCCTGGCAAAATCCTCTCCTTTGAAATACACAAAATGATCTCTGGATTAAGACCAAGACAAGTACAGCAAACAAAACAAAAGGATATTTTTTAATGCAAAAATATAAAAGAGATTTGGGGGGAGATTAGGTATTTCTAAAAGGTATTTCAACAAGTGACAGAGAAGGATGTTAACCACTGAAGATGAAATATAATAAAGACATTTACTGCAAAAAAAAAAAAAAATTGTGTTGGAAAATCAGGCCCATAACCTGATTGTACTGAGGTTTAATATCTCATAAGCAAAAGGTTAAGAGCCCTCTACACAACTTTATGAAATCACACGCTCTAACCTTTTGAGGGTTTGCTATCAATTTTCCAGAAAATCTTTTCTTCCTGTAGACTTTCAAACTTCTAACTGATTAACATAAAAACAAAAAGAAAATCTATATACAATCAGTGATGAAATAAATTACTATATTTCCTCTGCTTAAAAGCTTTTACTTCAGTCATTAAGATTTTTTCCTTTGTCTGCAGATCTCAATGTGGATTAATTGCTCCAATTCTCCAACCTACAGATTAGCTGCCTGAGTGCTCTTAGCCTAGGTAGGGGGTTTGGTAAGTTTAAAATAAAAATGAGATAACTGACTTCTCCATCAGAAAGGAATTACCAATAGGGAGAGCAGACTTTGCAAACAGCTTTAGGGGACATGTGAGCATTAGAGCTGATGTGGAAGTCAGGCTGGCCATTTTTAACATTATGGAATAGTCCTCAATTTTAAGTGTTATTTCAGAGGAAATACAGACCCAGAATCGTCAATGAAAATCATCACGATTTTTTGACAAAAAATACACAAGAAAAATGAAAATATGAACAATCCACCTTGGTGCTATGCAAGAAAACTGCTTTAGGATGCAAGAAGAAGATGTGGTTCAAGCTAAGCAAACAGAGGGCTCAAAATAATTTCAATTCATGTCAAGGTCAATACTGAGTACCAAAAACAAAGAAACAATTGAATTAATCTAATTTTATAAAAGCGCCAGTAGGAAATAAGGCATTTCCTAAAATGAATGCCTCGGGTAATTTTATTGCATTATGGAGTTAGCCAGACCTACATCCATGTTTGTTTCAGAAGTAGATGGTATCACCAGTAAGGTGACATACTCTGACTTCAATGTAAAAACAAACAAACAAATGAGCAAGCCAATACTCTCTCCAACCTACTTCTCCATAGGTTCTAATCAACCTACTTAATTACATATTTTTTAGTCTTGGGTTGCCACTTCAGATGTCTGACAAACAGCAAAGATACATCATCAAGCAGGCAACATAAAGAATGGGGGAAAAAAAACCTATTTCAAATATACCTAGTATTTTAGGTATGAATCAAATTTCTTTTAAAGATTCTGAACTTGGCTCCCCGATCATAATGGGAATGTATACAGGAAAAGGCCTTTACCTTCAAGGTTATTCATTTTACCCTCTGGGATAAGACCTCCCAAAATAATATAGTACTGTTAAACTACTTTTTCCTTTTTTATAAGCAGGCTATGTAAAGTTAAATATAAGATTTGCTTTTATAGATTAAATTATTAGGGAGAATATAAATTACATGTAGTTCTTGATTCTCTGTGGATAAATTATCCATAAGTAATTCTTCAGTTGAGCTGGGCTGCCTTTCAATATCCAATATTTGGGATAAACTACCCCAGCTGCCCACCAAAGTCTCCTAAGAGAAGGGCAACTAGTTTTCATAGCATCTTAACAAAAACATTTAAGAAACAAAAGGATAAAATGTAGCCTAAAATCAAAATTTTAAGTACCAGTATCTTGGCTTCCCTCTTTTAATAACCTATCCTGGTTTTTTAGTTGAAAGTTCATGATAATTTACATCACGTCTATTCTATTCTAACATGAATGGTAGTTCTCCATCAGGCAGAAGAGAAAGAGCCCTTAGAATCTTTCTATATTAAGCAAAATCCTACTCAGTCTTTCAATTTTAATAACCCACAGATAGATGGAATGTGTGAGAATTTATTCAATGAGAAGTAAGAATTTGCAATAATGGAATTATTTTAAGCCCTTTTTAATGATGTTGCAGCCATATGAAGACACAGTCACAACCACCAAGGTAGAATTTACCAAAAGCAACAGATAGTGCTTGACAGGCATACATTTCCCCCCTTCATTTAAAGAGAAAAAAAAAGGAAATGCAAAAATAAAAAGCAAGAGATAAACTATTTTGATTATTACCTTTCTCACATTTCTTTTTGGAAGCTGACGAAGAAGGAATCATAGGTAATTTCATCAACTCTGCACGATTTGATTCATTCAGTAGGTAGTGGGACTTATAGGCATATGAACTGAACATGGGGTCTGAATGGTCCTGAACTATCAGCCCTATACGAAACAAACAGAAAGAGATGAGCTGCAATGAAACTACCCATGATTCCATGAGGGTAAAAAATAAACCAACACCTATTATGTAGCTGTGCTAAAAGTTGGGGGGAAAATGAGAATATGAAGAAAAAGAAAAAACTGACAGAAAAGGCTTGCCAGAGTTATTAAAGGGAGTTTGAGCTACTCGGTTTCTTATCCTGTAAAAACCTACACACCCAGAAGAAAACCACAAATTAATTTGAAGATGTAAACTGCAGTTGATGTCACACTTAAAACCTGCTATGATACACAAAGCTACACTCCTTAATATTTAGAAATACTGTGATGACAATCCAAAGAACAAAATGACATATCACTTAATAGCAAGTAAGAGTTATTTACATAACATAGTAGAAACACTGATCTACCTTCAATGTATCAAGTAACACTGAAAGGCAGAATTGAGTCTCTTCTTCTCTAGTCATATCTTTTTCTGCCAGATAATGAAGCTGTTCTCTATCAGTATGATAACATGATTTTAAAGGAGCCAGGACTTGTTGAACTTCACTAAGGTAATGCAAACCATTTACATTTTTTCCCCCTGCCATGACATAAAGTAATTACCAACCTAAGGGTTTATAAGATAGTTCTTTTGATCTACTAACCCAGCTATCCTGTTTGGAAGGAAATAGATCTCCTCTAACCCACCTGTGACACCCTCCTATCCTCTTCCCCTTGTTGAGTTCACTATAGGCCACTCTTAACCTAGGTGAGTGTGAGACCAGGGAACATTGCTCTGTTTGGTTACTAGACAGTTTATAATGGTCTGAGGACTTTGCAATAAGGATCATGACAGCCGTTTTATAGAGATCATTTTGAGAAGAGTCAAGAGTTTTGTTTTTAAAAGGGTTACCATTTATTTTTGCCATGGGTGTTATCTTCATTTGGTGCTACCTACTACATTGAGAAAGAGTCAAGACCTAACTCTGATCTGGAGGACAGAATGGAACTTAAAACTGCTAATTGGCAACAGTATAAAAATCTTCTAATAAAAGTTATATAATGTTGGGGCGCCTGGGTGGCTCAGTCGGTTAAGCGTCCGACTTCAGCTCAGGTCACGATCTCGTGGTCCATGAGTTCGAGCCCCGCGTCGGGCTCTGGGCTGATGGCTCAGAGCCTGGAGCCTGTTTCCGATTCTGTGCCTCCCTCTCTCTCTGCCCCTTCCCCGTTCATGCTCTCTCTGTCTCAAAAATAAATAAACGTTAAAAAAAAAAAAAGTTAAAAAAAAAGTTATATAATGTCAAATGAATTTCATATGTTTAATAGAGAGAAGCAGGATAGTATAAAAAACATGGGCTTTGAAATGAGACAGATCAGGTACAAATGCTAGTCCCTCTATTTAACAATTTCTATGACCTTCAGGTAAATTATGGAATCTGGGCTTCAGTGTTCTCATCTACATAAAATGGGGAAATAACTTCTTAGGGCAACTGTGACCATTCAGATGGTATCTGGTAGAGTTTGATTTACAGATGCAAAAAAAAAAAAATTGCTATTATTATTAAAATGAAAAGAAAACCCTAGTCTACCTTCTCCATTATAAATTACCATCACAAAGAAAGGCATAGAACATTAAGTCGTTAAGTAACTTTTATTTTATACCCCCCCCCCCAGATGAAAGGAAATGCTAGGACTGAACATTTCCTATGGTGCCATGAGGGGAGGGAAGGAGCATTTCTAAACATTTCTAAAAATATTTCTAGATATTTCAGTCCTTAAGAATTAGCTGAATTATTTTAAACAACCAATAATCATGAACTAAGAGAAAAATCCTTCATGAGGAGGGAAAAACTCTGTATAAGGCAAGAAACAAAAGCAAAACAAAGCTTTCTAATACCAAAACATACACAATTAAAACCTTTTATGTGTGAATTTATTACATTTAGTCCTCTTTAAAAACAAGGAGACCTGGGGCGCCTGGGTGGCTCAGTGGGTTATACAGTTATACTAACTCCTGATTTGGCCTCAGGTCATGACCTTGAGGTTTCTGAGTTCGAGCTCCACATAAGGCTCTCCACTGATGGTGCGGAGCCTTGCTTGGGATTCTGTCTCTGCCCTTCTCCTGTTCTCCTGTTTTTGCCCATGCAAGCTTTCTCTCTCTCTAAATAAGCACTAAAAACAATTTTTTTTTAAAAAAGGAGACCTCTATAAATACTGATGAAAGAACTCATATCATTTACTTGTGAAAACTTTTGACTTCAGCCTTCTCAAATCCCAACATCTGATCTATTTTGAATAAGTTTCTGTAAAAGGCTAAAAAGGAAAATGAAAGTTTGTTTACTGCACAGTTTCTTAGTTCAAATATTTGGGAATTAAATAATCTTGATTATATAGGCATATAAATATAGTATATCTTTCAGAATAACTGTCAAATTGATAAGATGCAAATACAGATCCAGTATTTCCATTATCTCAAGCTTTTTTTTAATCAAGGCATCTGAAGTTAAACTTAAAATGGGTAGAATCCCTATAAAGCTAGGTTCCTTGACAATGGCCATTTTCTACCTATCTTACATTGAAAATACCTGTTTTAAAGGTTTCCCAATTATTGAATGAAATAGAGCAAAAGAAAGTATTGGTTAATATACTGATGGTAACTGATTCAGAATGTACTCCAAAGTAAGCCGGCATGAGAGTTATAAACTTGATACTTAAAATGTTGGCTCAGTTATACACACTCACACACACACACACACACACACACACACACACACACCCCTGTAAACGTGAGTAATATTAAGTGCCTAGCAAGGTAGAATAAAATATTTACAAAGTGAGACTTCATGCTATCACTGACACTCATCTGTTTAAAGCCTCTAAAGCTAGCCATTCAACTGATAATTCAGTATTTCCATACTATCATTACTTTCTTAGGGATGGGGAGATGGAAAAGACACCAGTGGTGACTTTTTATTTCTTTTGACTATTTGAATCCTTTCTGCCACTTGTTAACTATGTGGCACAAAATATTGCAGACTTCCTCCTCCACGCACCAGCCAGGTTTCAGAGCAGGATACAGCTGTAATTGCTCCCCTAAATAAAGACACAAGGCTTCCCCAGTAAGGGCAAACAGCCCCAGGGATTTAGCACACACTGGGGCAAACTGAACTGAAAGCCTACATACAATGGGCTGCCACCAGGAGGACAGCCATTTATTTAACCTTTTACTGCCCACCTCCTCTATTTTTTTTTTAAGAGAGACACAAAACCAAAACAACTCAAGATCTGTCACACTACCTAAATTCTATTTAAAAATATTTTACAGTGCTTTCACCAAATTAAAAGAATTATTATCCTAAAGCAAAAACCAAAATGAAACCACGTAACACCAAAACCAAACCAAACACTTCATCTTCAGCACAGTCTAAACATAATCTAATTGGCCCGATATACCAGAGTCCTTTCAAAGTTCAGAAAAGTTAGCACTTATACTTGAAAAAACAAACTGTATTTGGGGATATTAGTTAATTTCTAAAATGTTTACTAAACACTGAAAATTGTTTTATTATAATACAACTGAGATATTCTGTAATGCTGAATGCTCTGTACTATATTCAACTAAAGAAATTCTATTTTATATTTATCGTGAACTCCACTTCACTGACCCCCTCAGGGCCACAATATTGTTTTTACTTGATCAAGCTCTTGGCATACTTAAATACCAACAGCTGGCAAGTAAGAAAGCTTGCATTGCTGGCTCTTAGCTACCACCACCACATATGTTGCCTTGGCTGTATCCCATCAGGCCTTCCTCAATGCCAGACCAAAACATGATAAAATACAACATAAACAATTAAAAACTAAATGTGCTCATCTCTCCTTCCAAGTGAAATCTCAATCAGTTGAAAGCTCTGGATTAAAGAATATGATATGGGAAGAGTCTACTTCCAATAGAAGAATTGTTTGCAGAAGGGAATAGATTAATCTTTTGATACGCCATACAGGAACACTAAGAACTTATCTGTAATTTTAAGTTATTTAAAAAATTTAGATTTTAGCTTAATTTATAGAAGAATTAATATTCTAACAATTGGAATGTTTAATGTTATAAAAGGGACTACTGAAAGTGTTAATGTCTCAGGGGTATTACTGAATCTCCATTTCAGTGGGGAAATATGCCAATGAACTTAAAGAAATGGAGAGAAAGGATTGACACTCACCTCTAGCACAAACGAAACAAAAGCCTACATTTATGGCAGAGGATGAACTGCTGCTCCGTTTGGAATGATTACTACAGATGAGAATGTACGAGGATACAAATATGCTTCCGGCAGCAATGCAAGCATCTCCAGAGTGATAGGCTACTGGACATCTCAAACATCTCATCATGCGACCTGTTTAAAGATAAATTAAAAAAAAAAAAATCTACATAATTAGGTATCAGCTGGATATAAAATGAGTTTTTTGGAGTTGGACTCTTTTGGGTCCCATGTGATGCTGTTATAGTAAGATAATATTTTTTTTCACGAGTTTGGCTCTGTCATTCCTTATGCAGGATCCTAAATGCAGTGCCCACTGAGAGATCACGCAAAGAAAAACTTGTCTGCTCCACTGCTGGAGAGATGGTGGTCTTAATGTCACCTGTTAAAGAAATTTTCAAGGGTAATTTTGAACATATAGAATTTTCATAATTTCAATTAGAACCTAATCTCTATCATGCTATCTATCGTGGCTGAGCTGTTATATCTACAGAAAGCTGTATATATCTATATATACACAGAAAGATAATACCTGATATATTTTTTATAATAATGTGCTTATTATTTGCTACTGTACTTAAAAACCAAAAAAACAAAAAACAAAAACAAAACCCGGGGCACCTGGGTGGCTAGTCGGTTAAGCATCCAACTTTGGCTCAGATTATGATCTCATGGTTCATGAGTTCAAGTCCCACATCAGGGTCTGTGCTGACAGCTGGGAGCCTGGAGCCTGCTTCAGATTCTGTGTCTCCCTCTCTCTCTGCCCCTCCCCCGCTCATGGCTCTGTCTCTTTCTCTCTCTCAAAAATAAATAAACATTACAAAAAATTAAAACAAAAAAACAAAAAAAAAACCCAAAACACTTTGTCCCTCTTTTAAGCTCCATTTTACCTTTACTTGCTTTGTAGATATCTTTCTCCATGGAACAGGCAGAGCAACAGTGCTGGGGACAGCGGAATCCTTTTGATTCAAAGATGGCAGTGGGGAATTTGCGAACACAGGCTTCATGATAAAATTTCCCACAAGCACCAACAGAGCAACGCTTCACATCTGTACCAGACACTTTACATGAAAAACATGGGTGCTGTCCTGAAAAATTGGTTGAGGAACACAAATTAAATAAAATCTGATGAAAGCATATCCCTTTAAAAATTTTTTAAGGTTTATTTATAAAGCATATTCTTTTTTTTTTAATTTTTTTTTTTAACGTTTTATTTATTTTTGACACAGGGAGAGACAGAGCATGAACGGGGGAGGGTCAGAGAGAGAGGGAGACACAGAATCGGAAACAGGCTCCAGGCTCAGAGCAGTAAGCACAGAGCCCGACGCGGGGCTCGAACTCACGGACGGTGAGATCATGACCTGAGCCGAAGTCAGATGCTCAACCGACTGAGCCACCCAGGCGCCCCAAAGCATATTCCTTTTAAATAAAAGCAGCTAAATGGGGCGCCTGGGTGGCGCAGTCGGTTAAGCGTCCGACTTCAGCCAGGTCACGATCTCACGGTCCGTGAGTTTGAGCCCCGCGTCGGGCTCTGGGCTGATGGCTCGGAGCCTGGAGCCTGTTTCCGATTCTGTGTCTCCCTCTCTCTCTGCCCCTCCCCCGTTCATGCTCTGTCTCTCTCTGTCCCAAAAATAAATAAAAAACGTTGAAAAAAAAATTTAAAAAAATAAAATAAAAAAAAAATAAATAAAAGCAGCTAAAAGGTTATTTAATAATTTTGGCTAGAACAACTGATAATCAATTTGGAGATAAAGCACTAAAAACAATTTAGGTCTTCACTTTCTCACTCTACAATAAAATTAACCCATAGAAAACCCAGAGCAGAACTTTTCAACATATGGGAGCTGGGAGTGAGAAGGTCTTTCCAACCCAGAATAAATTACCAAAGACAACGAAGATTCCATTAGGCACTTACAGTTCCCATATGTAAAACAGACATAAAGTGAAAACTCATAATCCTAATACAAAACACAGAAAAATTGTAACTAGATATCTCATTCAAACTGTAGTAAATCAACAACAAAGAGAAAATATTAAAATTACCCACAGAAACGACAATGATTTTCAAAGAAGCAACAATAAGACTGAGAGCTGACAGCAAGGGAAAAATGGAAGCCAGAAAACAATGGGATGCTATCTTCAAAGGGCTGAAAGAAAACTTTTACTAAACTAGCATTCCATACCCAGTGAAAGCACTCTTTAAGAATGGAGTGATGGGAATGCAAACTGGTGCAGCCACTCTGGAAAACAGTATGGAGGTTCCTCAGAAAATTAAAAATAAAACTATACTATGACCCAGCAACTGCACTACTAGGTATTTATCTAAGGGATACAAGTATGCTGTTTCAAAGGGGCACATGCACCCCAATGTTTACAGCAGCACTATCAACAATAGCCAAAGTATGGAAAGAGCCCAAAATGTCCATCGATGGATGAATGGATAAAGAAGATGTGGAGTACACAATGGAGTATAACTTGGCAATCAAAAAGAATGAAATCTTGCCATTTGAAACTATGTGGATGGAACTAGAAGGTATTATGCTAAGTAAAATTAGAGAAAAGACAAATATCATATGACTTCACTCATATGAAGACTTTAAGACACAGAACAGATGAACACAAGGGAAGGGAAGCAAAAATAATATAAAAACAGGGAGGGGGACAAAACAGAAGAGACTCTTAAATATGGAGAACAAACAGAGGGTTGCTGGAGGGCTTGTGGGAGGGAGGATGGGCTAAATGTGTAAGGGGCATTAAGGAATCTACCCCTGAAATCATTGTTGCATTATATGCTAACCAACTTGGATGTAAATTAAAAATAAATAAAAAAGAATGGAGTGAAATTAATATACATTGGGGAGGATTAAAAAAACCAGAAGTTGGGTGTTTTTGGAAAAAGATTAATAAAGCTGATATCTCTGGCAAGAATGACTAATAAAATAAAGAGATAAAAAGCAATAATATCAGAATTAATATTACAATTCCTACAACTGTTAAAAAAATTGCCAATAATTTGAAAATTTACATGCATGGACAGATTCTTAGAAAAGCAGGGTGGCTCAGTCTGTTGAGTAACTGACTCTTGATTTCACCTCAGGTCATGATCTCGTGGTTCATGGGATCGAGCCCCACATCCCCACACTGGGATTCTCTCTCTCCCTCTCTCTCTCTCTCTCTCTCTGCCCCCAACCACTCCTGCTCTCTCTCAAAATAAATGAATAAACATTAAAAAAAAGAAAAGAAAAGCATAATTATCACCACTCCCACAAAAATAAATAGAAAATATGAATAGTTCTACAAACTATTAAAGAAATTGAAACTATCATTAAAAACCTTCCAACAAAGAAAAATTTAATCTCAGGTGGTTCCACTGGTCAATCTGCCAAACATCTAAAGTTAGAAATAATGTCAATTAGAATAGAATAGAGTAGGATAAAAAGAAGGGACAAGACAGATGTGGAAAAATATATGCAACGAAGATGATAAAGGATTATGTTTTTTTACAAAAAGAGTTCACCTATGGAGAAAATATATGCAAGATATAAGCAAAGGTAACTAATCAAAATTTATACAGAACTATAAATTAATACAGAAACAGAACAGCTTAGTACCAAAGTGGGCAAGGGTGCCTGGCTGGCTCAATCGATAGAGCATGTGACTCTTGATCTTGGGGTCATGAGTTCAGCCGCACATTGAATGTAGGGCTTACTTATAAATTGATAATTAGATAGATAAATAAATAAATGTGGGCAGGATACAAATAGGCTATTTACAGAAAGCAGGAAGACAAACAGCCAATAAACAAATGGAAAAATGCTCAACTTCACCAGTAATCAGATAAATGCTAATTAAAACCCAAGTAATATTTTAAAAAGTCATCAAGAAAAAAGAGCTTGATAATACCAATTATTGATGGGGCATGGGAAACAGGTACTCTCATGTATTGCTAGTAGGAGTTTAGGTTCAAAGGTACTACCTTTAGAAGGCTACGTGGCAGTATCCATTAAACATACGTTCATTTTCTGTGACCAAGAAATGCTACTTTTTGCTATCTACATTAGGGAAGCCTTATATATATAAAAGGAGGTTTCCTGAAGCATTGTTTGTAACTGCAAAGAACTGAAAGCAACTCCAACGTCCTTCAACAGGAGAACAGTTAAATAAACTATGATAGATGCATACTATGGAACCCTACGTAGTAATTAAATAAAATGTATCTGTTTAGACATAAAAAGAGTCCCAAGATAGTGAAAAAAGCAAGTTATAGAAAATTAATACATTTTGTTTCAACACACAGAAAAATGTTAAGTGCACACTGCTTCAGCTATAATTATATTTTCATAAGACAGTATTTATATATTATTTGTGTAATTAGAAATAAATTTAAAGTACTAACAAATGCTAAGAACATCTTTACCACCACAATACACAAATGAATAAAACATACACAGATCATTCACAAGAGAGGGAATAAAGATACAGAAAAAGATGTTTAGTTGTAAACCAAGAACTAAAAGGATAACAACATTTTTGTTGTTCTATTCTTTGAAGATAACTGTCTTTTCTGTGGGTAATTTTAATATTTTCTCTGTCCTTAATTTCTACAGTTTGAATAAGTGCCTAGCTTTAATCTTCTGCCTCTTTTATTAGGATAGGAGTTTTCATTTTGTGTCTGTTTTATGGATAGAATTTTAAGTGATTATTTACTGGCCATTTGGATATCATGTTTTGGAAACAGACTTTCAAGTCTTTTGCCCATTTTTCTCACAATGCTATAAAAAATCTGAAAGACAAAAATGGAATGTTTTTTTGTTTTAATTTTTTTACAGAGAGTTAGATTTTATTTTGGAAGTATCTAACCTTTACAAATTAGCTGAATTATAAAAATTGTTTAAAATTAGTACTTACAACTGTGATGTTCAAACGTGTTGGGTTTTTTTTTTTTCCTTTACTGGTTTTGTTGTAAAATAAAGGACAGCAGGGTTGTGAGGTTCTTTTTGTTGTCTTGTTACATTTATATAATTTCAAATTATATTTTAACATGTATGTAGATATGAAAGCAACAGTATTGTTTTAAAAATAACTTTTAGAAAATTAAAAAGTTAAAAGAAATTATTTTAAAGGCTAAGAAGTTTGATTTTACAGCTTTGCCTAATTGCATAAATTGCTCTATGTAAAAAAAGGCTTTCACTTGGATAATGATCAAAATAGGTCTTATATAAATGAAAATTGCTATAACTAGTAACACTGTTATAGAGAGCTGAACTATCAACCTCCTTAGAGATCTAAGGATATGAGTGCTTCCAATACTCTCCCTTCTCAGTAGGAAACAGTCTTCATTTAGAATAATTAATAAGTAAGCTTGACTGTTACATATTTTAATCATAAGGTAAAACATTTTAATCACAAGGTAAAATGAAAGTGCTTTCTTTCCAGAAATCACATTTGTCTTAAACAATAAAAAGAACAGTATAAGAATTTATTAGGCATGTATCCTGTAATACTTAAAAAAAAAATTTTTTTTAATGTTTATTTATTTTTGAGAGAAAGAGCATGAGTGGGGTAGGGGCAGAGAGAGAGGGAGACACAGAATACAAAGCAGGCTCCAGGCTCTGAGCTGTCAGCACAGAGCCCAGTGCGGAACTTGAACTCAGGAACTGTGAGATCATGACCAGAGCAGAAGTCTGATGCTTAACCAACTGAGCCACCCAGGCACCCCTATCTTGCAATACTTTTTACATGCAAATGTTTGTCTTTTGATAAACAAAAGAAAACTTTCTAAATGAACTTAAACAATGGTTTGGAGTTTTTACTCCTATTATGTTGGAAGGGTAACAAATTGGTATCAAACTAATTTTCATATAATAAATCAAAAATTAAAAAATAATTGTTATTTAAACTGTGGTTAAAAATATGTAACATAAAATTTACCATTTTAACCATTTTTAATTTTTTTTAACGTTTATTTATTGAGAGACAGAGCATGAGCATGGGAGGGGCAGAGAAAGGAGGAGACACAGAATCCAAAGCAGGCTCCAGGCTCTGAGCTCCGAGCTGTTCGCACAGAGCCCGATGTGGGGCTTGAACTCACAAGCCACGAGATCATGCCCCGAGCTGAAGTCGGTCGCTTAACCAACTAAGCCACCCAGGCGCCACTACCATTTTAACCAAGAACTCATTATTTTGCAACCATCACCACTATCCATCTCCAGAACTTTTTCATCATCCCATACTTAAATTCCGTACCCATTTATTTTTATGTATTTTTTAATGTTTATTTTTGAGACAGAGAGCATACGTGCGAGTGACAAAAAGGCAGAGAGAAGGAAAAAGAAGATCTGAAGCAGGCTTTGCACTGATGGCAGAGAGCCTGATGCGGGACTCGAACTCACAAACTGTGAGATCATGCATGACCTGAGCCAAAGTCAACTGACTGAGCCACTCAGGCACCCTTCTGTATCCATTTAAATAAGAACTCCCCACTTCTCTCAGGTAAAAACTAGTGTAAAACAAAACAAAACAAAACAAAACAAAAAACACCTTGGTAACAACTGCTCTACTTTCTGTCTCTATAAACTTGACTACTCTAGGTAACTGATCAAAGTAGAATCAAACAATATATGTCCTTTGTGACTAGCTTATTTCATCCACAATCATGTCCTCAAGGTTCATCCATATTATAGAATTAGAATTTCCATGTATTAGAATTTCATTTTTTAATTTCCTTTTTTTCCTCATTTTAAAAAATATTCTGTTGCATAGGGGCACCTGGGTGGCTCAGTCGGTTAGGCGTCTAACTTTGGTTCAGGTCATGATCTCATGGTGAGTTCAAGCCCTGCATCGGGCTCTGTGCTGACAGCTCGGAGGCTGGAGCCTATTTCAGATTCTGTGTCTCCCTCTCTCTGGCCCTCCCCTGCTCACGTTCTGCCTCTCCCTCTCTCGAAAATAAGTATTTAAAAAATAAAAAAAAAAATTGTTGCATGTACACACCGCATTTTATTATCCATCCATTCGTCCATTCATCTATGGACACTTGGGTCATTTCTACCTTTTAACTATTGTGAATAATGCTGCAGTGAACATGGGTGTATAAATATCTGTTTGAGTCTCTGTTTTCAGTTCTTTCAGGTATATACCCCACAGTGGAATAGCTGAACCATATAGTAATTCTATGTTTAATTTTTTTAGGAACCGCCATACTATTTTCCACAGAGGTTGTACCTACCATGTTACATTACTGCTGACAGTGCACAAAGGTTTCAACACCTGTTTTCTGCTTTTTACTTTTATTTTATAATGGTCATTGTAATAAGTGTGAAATGGCATCTCATGTGATTTTGATTTGTATTTCCCTGAATAGTAATGATTTTGAGCATTTTTTCATGTGCTTATTGACCCATCTGTACATCTTCTCTGGAGAAATGTCTACTGAAATCCTTTGCCCAATTGGGTTTTTTGTTTTTTGTTGTTGAGTTATAGAAGTTCTTTACACATTCTGGATATTAATCCCTTCTCAGATATGTGATTTGCCAAGGTTTTCTTCCATTTTGTAGGTCGCTTTTTCAGTCTGTTAATGGTGTACAAAGGTTTTGATTTTGATAAAGCTCAATTTATTTTTTTTTTGTTGCCCATGCCTTTGGTGTTACATCCAGGAAATCAATGCCAAATCCAATGTCATGAAGATTTTCCCCTATGTTTTCTTCTAAGATTTTTATAGTTTTAGCTTTTATGTTTTGGTCTTTGATCCAGTTGTATTAATTTTTATATATGGTTATTAGGTAAAGGTCCAACTTCATTCTTTTGTATGTGGGTATCTAGTTTTCCCAGCACCATTTGCTTTTAGTGTTTTTTTTTTTTAATGTTTGTTTATTTTTGAGAGAAAGAGGGAGAGAAAGAGAGAAGGCACATGCATGAGCAAGCATGAGCAAGCATGAGCGGGGGAGGGGCAGACAGAGTGAGGGAAACACAGAATCTGAAACAGGCTCCAGGCTCAGAGCTGTCAGCACAGAGTCCAACGCAGAGCTTGAGCTCACAAACCACAACATCATGACCTGAGAAGGAGTCAGACACTTAACCGACTGAGCCACCCAGACACCCCTCAGCACCATTTGTTAAAAAGACTATCCTTTCCCATTGAATGGTCTTTGCACTCTTATCAAAAAGATCATTTGACCATATGTGTGAATGTTTATTTCTGGGCTTCCTATTCTATTTCATTGGTTTATATTTCTGTCTTTATGCCAGTACCACATTATTTTAATTACTGTAGGATTGTAGTAAATTTTAATTAAAAATTTTTTTAAATTGTTTTGCCTTGTAGTGAATTTTTAAATCAGGAAGTAAGTCTTCCAACTTTGCCCTACTTGTTTTTAAATGTTCTACTTTCCTTTCTAAATTCCTCTTCTAAATTTTCTAATAGATGTGTGCCAAATTAAACTAGATCTAGCCTTTGTTGGCAGAATTTGCTCTGTTGGGTTCTAGAACTAGGAGAAAAGCCCTCAGAGTATTTCAATAACACGATACGTGGTCCCTCCTATCAGTAGTTTATAACAGAAACTGCAACTTAAGTGCTTACAAGGGGCCAGGCAGATTACATAAATGACTGGAATGACAGGGTTTTAGAAACGGGAATGGCAGGGAATGTGAGGAACCAAGAATACGTGTCTGATCCATGTTCACACATTCAAAACATTCCAAAGGCCAAGTAAAATGACGCGCAGATAATCTGACCCTGAGGCTGCCAGTTGGCAAGCTGTCCTAAGGTTTTACTGCAGAAGCTAAATGTGATAAATAATATCTTATATAGGAAAAAATACAAGTATATGTTCAAAACAGCTTTTGTAGCTTCATTTTTTGCATGTGTGTGCAATCTCCACCCTACTTCATCAAGGTTGTCAAAGGCAATAGTACAGAGTAAGGACTCCGGGGTTAAGCTACTTCCTGGGTTTAAATCCCATTTTCATCATATGTTGTCTTTTGACTTTGGGTAAGGAATTAAACTTTCTCTCTCTATAAATTGTTTTGATCAGTGGTAGTCTATATGGGACGGGGGGGAGGAACATAAGACCAAAATGATGAATCCAAAATCCCCTAAACTGTCTAAAAAACAATTTCCAGTAGCTCCATCTTTCCAGGAAAAATATAATCACCATGGTTATAGTTCGTGAGTTTGTGACTAATGTTTATCCAATCTATTAAAGTCAAGGGGACTTTAACCCAATTTATTGAACACAAAACTCTCAAACCCATCTATATATATATATTGCATAGTTTATATATAAACTATGCAATATATATATATATATTGCATAGTTGCTTAGATAAAACACAAATCCATCTCGACGATTTGATCTTAGAAATCCCAATCACTGAATGTTCTTAATTTGTTGAAATACCTACGGGGAGTGGAAGATGAGAGCTACATAAAAGTGGTAAGAGAATTAGACGTCACGGGGGATGCTGGCATCACGCATTCCTCCCTATTTGTCTTTTCATATCTATCAAACTAAGTAAACTTACCGGTTTTACATTCCACACAGATGAACTTTCCATCAGGGAGTGATGCCAATCCCAGGCACTCCAGGTGAAAGTGTTTGCAGCACTCTCCCTCACAAGGAATCAGAGAGTCACCAGAGCTTTCACAGATCTGTAATATGGCAAAAAGTAGTCATTCTTAAACTTTAGTAGGCATTAGAATCACTCAGAAGGCCTGTTAAGACAGATTTCTGGGTGCTCTCCCATAGCTTCTGATTCAGCAGGTCTAGGATGGAGCCCAAGAATTTGCATTTCTAACAAGTCTCCTGACAATGGTGATGCTGCTGGTCCTTGGCCCTCATTTTAAGAACCCCTGAAGTAAGTTAATTTATTTTATTTTTTAACATTTTTACTTTAATTCCAGTTAATAATAACACATACAGTGTTATATTAGTTTCAGGTGTACAATATAATGATTCAACAATTCCATACATCACCTGGTACTCATCATGACAAAAATAATAATATAGGAAGACTTCTATATTTTATATTAAAAAAAAAAAAGAAAGAGAGAACCACTGAATTAGATAACTATTTCCAGACCCAATATGGTATAAAGTTTAAAAGGCATATTTGATCTTTCATGATTCCTTCTCTGGAATCTGCACATTTTAACTTTTCCCCACACGGCAAAGCAGTATTTTTCAAAAAGGGTAAACATATATTTAAAAAGGTAATATCAGGGCACCTGGGTGGCTCAGTCAGTTAAGTGCCCGATTCTTGATTTTGGCTCAGGTCACGATCTCACAGTTAGTGAGCTCGAGCCCCGTGTCAAGCTCAGCATTGACAGTACAGAGCCTGCTTGGGATTCTCTTTCTCTGTCCCTCCTGTGTGCTCTCTTTCTCTCTCTCTCAAAATAAATAAACTTAAAAAAAAAAAAAGTAATACCAACTTAAATTTAAGAAAATGTTTTTGAAATCAATCATATGTCATTTACTTTTTTTTTTTTAATGAAATTTATTGTCAAATTGGTTTCCATACAATACTTTTTTTTTTTAAGTAAACTTTAGGCCCAGCATGGGACTTGAACTCATGACTCCGAGATTAAATCGCATGTTCTATAGATTGAGCCAGCCAGGTGATCCTTTCCTTTTACTTCTAATTCAGAACTGAGTATCACAATCAAGATTAGCATTGCATATGAATAAAATTTCCAACTCAGAAAGGGAAGAAAAGAACTTTTAGACCTATAGCTTTAAAGTAGTATAATTTAGGAAGATAATATTCTCTCCAGCAGGTTAGTATATTATTGGCAGAATATTAGAGCAGTTATTTCAAGCTTATTTGTCGCTTGCCTACCTGACACACAGTGTCCTTCTTACTGATTCCAATGCCTCTTCTTGACAAACTTGAATCCACGGACTGCACATCAGAAACATCTACATCTGCAGTAGCAGAAGGGCTATCTACTTGCTTTCCAAAGCCTACCTACATGGAAAACATAACACTTGTTAAGAAAAATAAAACAAAAGTTTCCTCAAAGTTAGGCGCTATGAAAATCCTAGCAAGATTTGCTCAACTAAACCTTGATACAACTTTTTTCTTCCTTTCTAAATCCCTGGATAGTATACGCCTGGTGTTTTGAGAGAAACTGTAGTTAAAACTTAAAAACATAGAAGCAATGCTTCTGTTATGTAAGAGATCAGCAAAATTAAGACATTTGTAAGTTATAAAAGAACCAAGGTGATTTGCTCCCTGGGTATTTAAAAACTTCCCCAAGCCCCCCAAAATAAGTCAAACAATGTATTCTGTTACTTCGTTTTTCAAAGTGAAAAAGCAGTGTGCCCAGAACCTTGAACATATTTACCTGCAGGTCACTCAGTCCTCTAGAATCGGAGTCAGACGTGTCTCTGTATGCTGAACTAGTCATTTCTACATCAGTGGAGGCGCGACTCCTTTTCTTTAGAGGTTTACAGGAATCTGAAATCTCGCTGGCACCTTAATACAACATACCGAAATTAATTCTAAAATAGTGCTTAAAGTTTTATTTATTTATTTTTTTTTTGTGGGAGATTCTTTCTTTCCTCAGACTCATCTGTAGTGTGAAAAAAAAGCACAGCTCTCTTTGTAACACTGAAGTCATGAGTCAAAACTTCATAAGCTTCTGACCTTCCTGATAGTGAGTGATTTAATTTACAACCGCTCTATTAAAAACATTTAATTCAGTGCTCCTGCTCTAAAGCTATTTTCCGTCGACAGAGCCCAAGTTCCAAGCTAAAAACCAATTCTATCAAAACTACAGGACAGCCGATTGATTTGGAGCAATCCAGAGAACCATTCAATTTGGAGGGGGAAGACATAAAACCCAACACACTGTGTAGCTTACAAATATGGTCGCAGAGACATCTCCATCTTGTTTTTATTAGGGATGTGACAAATCTTTGATTTGTATTCGATTCGTACACGGATAGTGCCATTTTCCCCCGAATTTTGCAATTCAGTTGATTATTGCCCCCCGAACAAGTTTTGGATGTTCATAATTGTTCATCTGAGACTTCCTTGGTGAAGTGGCATTTATTGTGACCATTAACAAGTGCTGCAGCACATCTACATATGTCATGCCATTTAGGAGGCACATTGCTGAGGGTTGGAACGATAATCAATGTTCAAGTGCAGCCAAATCAACGAAGAGCTGGATGAGAGGCCTCTATGTGGAATTTGTGCGGGAAGGAATAAATATGAAAAAAAAAAAAAAAAAGGCAGAGAATAGTGAGGAATTTTTTTTTTTTTTAAAACTGTGTGTAATACAAATCCAGCCAAAACAATAGTGCAAAAAGTTACAAAGCAACAATCTCTTGGGCTAATGCAGTATAGGCTATACAGAAACAGCCACGATGAAATGTGCAGATCAGGCACGGTGAATACCAGGGAACCAAGGAGACGGTTAATATTTCAACCCACAGTTTGTTTTGGATTTTTTTTCCCCCAAAATTTCCATACAACAAACAGACATCTAGATCAGCCCAGCAAGCTATGGTGGAAGTGTGCAGTCCAGAAGAGACCATGGAGAAACAAGTCTCCTGAGGCCATGAAGATCCGCAACAGGCTGAGTGAGAGTAGCACTTGGTATATAGCCATGTTCTGTGGTGGAGGATGTGGGCCTCTTTAGACTGCTCAGATTACTGGAACCTTGTTATCACATCCCATTCTACAAGTTTTTTCACTGAATGTTTCCTTACATCTATAAATGAGGGTGCCTGCCCATGTTAACGCTGATTAAAAAACACAAGTACACAAATCTATCTCCTTCATTGCTGGTGTGTGGACCCAGAACACCACCACAAAGTATTTCCTTGGCCTAAAAGATCACTGGATTAACAAGGAGTTTTAACAGAGGAACAGGAGTGCTGTACTGAGAGGCTTTCGAAGGGAAACACAGGTACCGCCATTTCCGATGAGTTTCTGAAAATGCTAGAAAAATGACAGACTGCCAAAGACAGCTGCCATGCTGTTCTCCATGATAACGGCACTAATATTAAAAAAAATAAGAGCTTTTAATGATTGTAATGTATACAATTTGGGCTGTTTGGCAAAACCCTGCAGATGTGCATTAATGATGCTTTATTTAAAAACAAAAAACAAAAAAACAAAAACAGTCCATGTTGAAATTGATCAGTGTACGTTAAACGGTGGTTTTAGGCTGGACCCATGATTTAAGCTGTACCCATCCAGCTCAGACCAAAAAAAAAAATCATCTGAATGTTAAAGCAATTGTTCAGAGTCTTGAAGAAGAAACCAGGCAGGAAGATGCCAATAATGAGGATTGGCAAAATCAAAATTGAAAACAAAGAAACTGTTTATCGAGCCGCCGACAAAGAAATCTTGCATGGAGACTACAAGTCTGGAGTTTCTGGGATGAAATTGTACAGGAATCTCAGTCCACAGTTTCCTCAATCGCTGCGGAGACGGAGCTGTCACTGAATCTGACAGAGCCCTGCACTCCCCGGTCCGCCGACCCTGTGGAATGGTGGAAACACAACGCAATCAGGCCTCCTAATCTCGCAGCGATCGCGATGTCTTTTCTTGGAGCTCCGCCAAGCAGTGTTCCCTCCGAGAGGCTGTTCAGTTCTGCTGAGGATCTCCACGGAGACCATCGCTGCAGACTTCTCCCCGAGAATGCAGAGAGGCTGGTGTTTTTTTTTTTTTTTTTTTTTTTTTTTAAATAATGCAATTTGCCCAGAGTAAACTACAGGTATTAAATACAGTTTGAATGATCTCATCAAAAATGCACGAATCATGCTATGGAGTTTGTACTGTAGTCAAATTGCACACAGAAAATACAGATATAAGTTTAAGGTTTCTTAAACTTTGTGCATATCTCAAATAGATTTGCATAAGGTCATCTAATAATGGCCATAAATATGCTATGAATCATTTTAATTAAAAAAAAAAAAGATTTTACAGCACTGTAAAAATAAACGTGGCAAGATTTTTTTCAACCAGGTTGTCTTGTCTGATTTGTCATAGTCCATGTTTGATAAACATTAATAGCTACTATTCGGTATTCAGTCGAATACCAAAAAAAATGGATTCGTCACATCCCTAGTTTATTAACCAGTGAAACCCCAGAATCTTATGGAGAAAAGTTGGAAACAGTATCAAGTCTACATGGTGTTCTCCAATTTACCGAAACGAGTAAGACTTTACACATGGGAGGTACAGAATAAGATCAACTCTAAAAGACACACACACACATACACACACACGCACACGCCAGGAAATACTTCAATTTCACACAAATTTTTGACTGAAGAGCAACAACAGTGATTTACAGAGACAAACAAAAATACATGAAGTACAAATAAGTAATTCTTAAAATTTGGTTTTTAATCGAGGAAATGCAAGGCAACATTGTAACAACTCACCTTTCTGTAATCCAGTCTTCACTGTAGCCTGAGGAACTGTTTCAACCTGTATGGACAGAAAAATATACCATTAACAATGAATTTTTTTCACTTTTAATTAACAGAGGGAAAAAACAATACTTCCATCAATCTAAATAATGATGAGTGATTAATGTATCTGTAATCTGAACTCCGTCCCATCTTCTGGGTAAAGTTCTGTCTCAAGGTCAGGGAGGGTTTAAATCCTAGCTGCCTGTGCTGAATACCAAGTGACAACACACAGCCACATGCTTTCTAGCAAAGACTTTTCCCACCATTCCCTTGGTATATGAAGAGAACAAGAATCCTTTTCTCAGTGTCTGGGAGGCAGGAGAGGGGTTGTTTCTGCAACCAGCCCCGATGTTGCTATAAACCCCTCCCGCCCCAAAGACGTTAGGATAAATTTTTACTTACTATGATACTCAGGTTAATGTAACTCACGCCACTTTAAGACCCTTCCGCGCCTGCACTCACAGCTAAGTTGCTGGGAATCAGGACCCTCTCTGTAGAGAGTGCTACAGGGCTCCATACAGCTGGAAGCTCAATACTTTTGCTGCTAGTACAAACTTAAGAAAATAAGTTTGTGATATTGCAAAAGCACTTTCTTGAGTGTCTTATGAACAGTGTCTTGATCCTACATTAGGAGAGCGAGATCAGAAGTTATTCTGCCAATGTATATGTACAACACGTGGTAATTTGAGGACTGAACCATTGGAATTAAAGAAAGGATGCTGTTTGGAGGAGTTCCTGTTTTAGCTATGAGTTGAATTTTATGTTTCTTTAAGATGTGGTGAGATATGCATGTTGAAACACATTTTGTAAATATTTAAGGATTGTTCTAAGCTTTTTAAAAAAATTTTTATTTTTTTTACAACAGGTAAAAAAACATACAACAGAAGCGCTTTTATAAGATACAATTAGTAATACAAATATAAAATCTTCTAAAACAATCACTGGTATTGTTCTACTACTAACTATTAACACAGTGGCATTAACAATTTGTCCCACTTTTTATACTCATTCTGCTTATTAATTTTAAACTGACTGGTCACAGAATTTGGGAACCAGCTGGAAAAATCACAACTTTGTTTTGTTAATGAATGCAAGATTTGCAAGAGCTTAGAAAGATTTTTTGGAATATAATTTCCTAAGTATGAAAGTTAATTATGATAAATGAATGACAAATTAGTACATTATTTAAATTTTAATTAAATGTTTCTGGGAAAATTGTTTTACATGCTTGGAGATACCATAGAGCACCCACAAAATTACCTTTTAAGTTTGGAGTTTAAAATTATGAAGGAAACAATTTGAATAGAAAAGTCCACACTTCCATACTAAGTGGTTTTAAAAATATAAAGCTTATTGGAACAAATTCTATCCAGAATTCTTTTTGTTTAATAGCAGCTGTCTGGGCTATACAAAATGGGTATTCTTCTACTTTAGAAAATTAAGAAAAATTCTTATTGTGAGTTTAATTTAAAGGAAAAATGGTTTCTTAAAATTTCTTTGAAAAAGGTAATTTAATATGTATATTATTATATTGGTTACACTGGTTTAATACCTTTCAGTCAAATGTTCCTCCTCTTTTTTGTTTTTACTTTAATAGTGTTTCTCTGATAGCCCAATCACAGGTGAGTGCCATTCCACTGGGAAAATAACATTCCAAAAAATCTGTGATACCAACAGAAAAATCAGATCATCTATGATTATCTGTGTCTTAAATATAACTCTCATAGTTAAATTAATTTGATTTGTTTAAAAAATAAAAACAATACAAACCAGCAGCTTAAACAAAAAATCAAAATTTAAAAGGGCAGGGGTGACTCAGTGATGGTTCCAAATAAAAATCGTGAAAACATGAAATCATTTTGCTCATAACAGAAATTTCAAAATAAATGTGAGGAATTCTTTAAGAGTCTTGTACCACTGGCTTCCCATCTCCTGTAGTCTGACTATGTTCTGTGAAAATGCTTGAAGCAGAATCACAGGGATGGTTGTATTAGAACTGGGCACTGGAACTCACCAGGACAGAAGCATACGAATAGTCCGAAAAAAGGAAACCCAGTGTGGGGAAAGTTTCTTTTTCTTTTAAGATACCATATAAGCCACAACATTTACAAATACAATGTTTTAACTCTCTACATGTAGGAAGCCAACCTGCTCCTTTTTGATCTTCTTCTTTGGCACAACCTCAGTGGATTTCTCTGATTCAGAACGAGTTCTAATTGATCTTCTCTGTTGCTTCTTTTCTACTGAGCCTAAGAGGTGATTTAAAGAAGCAAAAAATAAAAACTCACTTAAGGATGACTAGACATTTATGTAACTAAGATCTGGCCCAATCCCCTGCTTTTTTATCACTTTTGTTGTTGTTTTTTACTTTCGGTCTTTTAATTATAAATCATTAAAAATTTAATCAGTGCTACATAGTTAGCATTTTTAACAAATGAGTGAAATTGATTCTATATGTAAAATGCTTAACAGTGCTGGTGCACTTATATAAGTTTTTGCTACTGTTATATTATTAACAACAAAGGAGAAAAAAGCAGTAAAGGGACAAAAGTGTGGCCAAAACCAAATCATTAACTTGGATGTCAAGGAATTGTTATACTTTAGACAGAATTAGTCATGAAAAACTATTTGAAACAAATTAGCAAGTTTTTTTCATGTTAAATAGTACAACAGAAACTATTAATTTTTAAACAGTAAAATTCTTTGGAAGTAAACAGAAAAGAACTCACATGGACCCCATTTTGGAAAGGATAAAACTTAGACTGAAGACCAAAACTTGAAAGAACACTAAGTCAGGAATGATTCATTCTGTGATCCTGAGAAGGAATGACGCCTTCAGCACAGCTGTTCTCCACCTTCTCAGTGCTTGGACGACCCAAATGGTCCTTCCTAGACAATAATCACCTTTCACTTGCCACAGGGGAAAGCTCCTATCAAAGCAGGCAGAAGCTACTTCAATAAAGCCTTCCACATTACCTTCATATTTTGTGGTTTCATTGTGCTTGTCTATGTGTACATGGTTTCCTTCACCTTAGTTCAAAGCCAAAACAAAGAAGGATCCCACTACTTCTATTCTGAGGAAGGAGGAGGTAGTCTGACACTAATATATTGTTTCTCAGCTGTGGTTAATCTCTACCAGAGAAGTCACAAATGAAGGTGTTGGCTCCTTCCTTCATTCTCACTCTTCTTACACTGAAGGAAATGTTTACCAAGACAACAGATCTCCCACCCTCACAGTCACCTGAGCATCCCAGAAATAAGAACTGCTTAAAACAAAAAGTTTACTTGTTTGAAGGATGTCAACATAACTGTTCCATCAAGTACAAATGGTATTTTGGTATTTGATCTTAGAGAAAATAAGGCAACATGACTTCTTAAAATTGTTCTGAAGGCTACCCAAAGAACACATAAATTCTACTACATTTAAAACCACTAAAAAGTACTATGTTTATTTAAGTCCTAAGAGAGAGGAGGTGATCATCTCTGAATTTGGAAAATACCTTAGAAATGCAAATACAATTCTTCAAAACACAGAAATGAGCAGTGCCAGATACTCTATCTATCCTCTAAATTTACTAGGAAAAGGCCCAAGAATTCTCCCTAAGTAGTTAACACCAACTGAGATGACACTATTGGTTTCTGAAGAGAGATCAAGTCTCTTTTCTCGGTTTTCAACTACTGAAGTTGTTTTCACAAGAAGCAAAATGGTCATTTAAAAAGGCAAAATCTGCTCATCAACCACAGCTGGTAACCAAATTTAAACCAAGGTCAAAGCTTTAGAGCGCTCATTAATTTACAACCGAAATACAGTACCTGCCTAAGGAATAACTCAGTAAAACCTTTCACTTAAAAAAAAAAGAAAGAAATCATAGCAGAACTTAAATCTTACAGGAAGAAGACAATATGAATGTTCAGTAGCTGAGGGGAAGGGAAAAAAAGCTCCATTAAAAATAAAAGTATAGGGGCGCCTGCGTGACTCAGTCAGTTAAGCATCCAACTCTAGATTTCAGCTCAGCTCATGATCTCATGGTTCATGGGATCAAGCCCCAAGTTGGGCTGTGCACTGACAGCACAGAGCTTGCTTGGGATACTCTCTATGTCCCTCTCTCTCTCTGCCCATGCCCTGCTCATGTTCTCTCTCTCTCTCAAAGTAAATAAACATTAAAAAAAGTATAATATTTAAGATCAGTCTAATATGAAGATTACTTTCTCCCTAATTAGAATATAGATATTTAAATAAAGATCCCCCTAGCTAAGTATCACACTTAAATTCAGACAAATTACCAACAGTTTAAAAGATAACAAAACTGGAAAAAAAAAAAATAAGAAAACTGATATACCTAACTATGGGAAGCCGAGGCCAAAAGATTTTTTTTTTTTTTTCAATTTATTTTTGGCAGAGTGCAAATGAGAGAGGTGCAGAGAGAGGGAGACAGAGGATCCAAAGCAGGCTTTACTCTGACAGGCTGACAGCAGTGAGCCTGATATGAGGCTTGAACTCGTGAATCATGAGCACATGACCTGAGCCGAAGTCAGATGCTCAACTAAGCCACACAGGTACCTCCCACCAAAGACTTTTTTTAATCTTCAAAGAAGGGAACAAATGTTTTCAATTATGGCTAATTAATGCAAAATCTTTTAAGTCCATTTATTCATTTCTTTAGAATCATAATTTCATTTTTTATATAGTATTTTGAAATGATACAAGTTCTGGACTTCACTCTCCTTACTCCAACTTCTCTTCCCAACTCAATTTTGGATAAAGGTATAATGTTTAGTATGCTCCATCCAATATTTGTCCCATCTCCCTGCCACCACCTCACCGTGTCTTATAGCCCCCCTCATTTATTTTAAGAGAGCTTCCCCAACTTCTTTCTCAAACAATGACTTTTATTTAGCTCTTATAATAGTAAGAATCTTACTCAAAGTTTCCCTTACAAAAAATATTGGCTCTTTAGTGCCACTCCATCTCAATTCTGCCTGAGTTACTACTGATTGAAGGCTACTACCTTAGTTCTCAAGACTTTAATCCTTTTCTATAAAATTACTTTGATTTCATTCCAAAAACCGTTTAAAAGAACAAGATGAAACAAACTTCTTTCTCCTAAACTAAGATTCCAAATGACCAAACCAGTTGACAATCTCTTTTCTTGATGACCATATGAATCAGCAATACTGTTACAGAAACCAAACCCACCAGATACTCAGTTAAACTATATGATCTTAGTTAAGTCAGTCCCTTAATAAAAATTACTTTGACCATTCAAAAGGCACAATCTTACTAAATATAGGTATTTCTCTTTTATGTTGTAAAAAAAAAATTTTTTTTTTAAGTTTTTTTTTTTTTAACGTTTATTTATTTTTGAGACAGAGAGAGACAGAGCAGGAACGAGGGAGGGTCAGAGAGAGGGAGACACAGAATCTGAAACCGGCTCCAGGCTCTGAGCTGTCAGCACAGAGCCCGACGCGGGGCTCAAACTCACGGACCGCGAAATCGTGACCTGAGCTGAAGTCGGCCGCTTAACTGACTGAGCCACCCAGGCGCCCCTAAAAAAATTTTTTAATGTTTGTTTATTTTTGACAGAGAGAGCAAGAGCACAAGGAGGGGAGGGGCAGAGAGAGAGGGAGGCAGAGAAACCGAACCAGGCTCAGTGCTGTCAGCACGAAGTCGGATGTGCGGCTTGAACCCAGGAACTGTGAGATCGTGACCTGAGCTACAGTCAGACAGTCAATCAACTGAGCCACCCAGGTGCCCCTAGGCATTTCTCCCTTAAGCAAGAATAATATAGCTTGGTTCTCAATTAATGGGATCTGTTAATCAGAGAACAGATTAAAATAGGAGAGTTAGGCCCTAGTCCCCTAGTTCCAAACATCTAAACATACTTAAGAATAATAAAAAAAAGCACAGGCATCTGTTAATTAGTTTCTAATAAGAGATGGAGGAAATGGTCTAAGGATGTGTAATAGTGCTAGAAAAGTAAAGCTGTTAACTCTCATGCAAAGAGAAATAATCAAATGGTGCATTTACTGAAATGTGTACAGATTTCATAACTATGTTCTTTTAAGTACAGAGCCCTCCTATTACTTAAATTCCTGTAGGAAAAATATCCTACTATGAATAAAGCTCCCTAGCTCCTAAACCATTCTTTCCTACTGAAGTAATTGCTTTTATAATTTAATTTTTTAAATACAATTTGATTTGGTAACTAAAAGTTTCTTAGGAACACAGCTACCATTTTATACCAAAACAAAATTATGACACCTCAAAATGCGTCCATATATTTTTCATTCATTACTCACCTGTAGGACCAGATGTTGCTTCAGGAGATGATATATTCTGAGTTGCCTTTTCACTTCTCTGGTTTGGTGTGGAAATGATAAGTCTGTCTTGTCCCCTGACACTTATTTCCGTTTTGTTACCAATTCCCTTCAAAATAAGGAAAAATAAAAAAATAGTTGATTACTAGCAAATGGCATCATTGACTTATAAAGACAGCTTAAGATGTTCATAATTTGCTTGAATTTTACTTGGTCTTTGAGTTAATTTATCATCTTAGCCATTATCAGAGCAATTTTATGAAGTCATCAGGATGTCTTCTAAAATGTAGAATGAGATTACGTAAAAAATAAACAAAAAACAACTATTTGTCTAACTCCATATGATGCGTATCACTAAAAAATGAACCTGGGGGCTCCTGGGTGGCTCAGTGGGTTGAGCGTCTGACTTTGGCTCAGGTCATGATCTCGTGGTTTGTGAGTTTGAGCCCCGCGTTGGGATCTGTGCTGACAGCTCAGAGCCTGGAGCTTGCTTCAGATTCTGTGTCTCTCCCTCTCTCTGCCCCTCCCATGCTCATGCTCCGTCTCTCAATAATAAATAAATGTTAAAAAAAATTTTTAAAAAAGAATCTGTATCAATTTTCTATCAAAAACAAAATGTTTTCTGGTCTGATAGCCTCTCCATTTATCCCTATCATAGGAAAAGAACTCAAGTCATTTTCATTTGGTACAGTACCCTAATATACAGATGAAAATGTCAACACGTCTTGAAAGACAAGAATGTCCTTAGGCACAGAAATCTGACATTCACGGTGACCACAATGTGTACCCAATAAGCAATTTGGAGCAGAGAGAGGCAGGTACAATTTTAGGTATTTTTAACATAATGGAATAAAGGAGTGATTTGTAAATATATATATTTTTAAGATCTTCATTTTTAAAAGATTAGTTTTATCTCAAATTTCATTTAAATAGCACTCCTTGGGGGGGGAGGGGGGGCATGTGACAAAGTTTGATTTTTGTACCAAAAGCAGATCAAAACTAGCTCCAAGAATGAAGCCAATTTACATTAAAAAAAAGATGCAAAGTATTCATTTGCCATTCAAAGCTACCAGCAGAATCAAGTGGAGACCAACTTAAGTTTTTCCAAGTAGTTTAGTCTTACCGAAATCAGTTGAACCTCTAGTCAGAAACAAGTTAATAGAGAACCCTTATGCTTCACTCTAGAAAAATATATCACTTGAGCACCACGTGTGTAAGTGATGAATCACTGAATTCTACACCTGAAATATTATAATATTACGCTGTATGTTAACTATCTGTAATTTAAATAAAAACTTGGAAGAAAAAAAAGAAAAAATATCACCCATGAAACATACCTATATTTACTTTAGCGTGCATATGACAACGTTAGGAAATAAGCACAAAGTTCTTAAAAGCACACACCCATGAAGTGACACGAACTCAAATTCACAAGTCCACAATTGTGGGAAGGGTTGGGAGGACAGTGAAGAGCAATACGCAGTAAACGTAACAAATGTCAGGAGACAGTTTTAAAGTCTAAAAGCCAAAATGGGGGTGCCTGGGTGGCACAGTTGGTTGAGGGTCCGACTTCGGCTCAGGTCATGATCTTGCAGTCTGTGAGTTCGAGCCCCGCGTCGGGCTCTGTGGTGACAGCTCGGAGCCAGGAGTCTGCTTTGGATTGTGTGTGTGTGTGTGTGTGTGTGTGTGTGTGTGTGTTTGTGTGTGTGTGTGTCTCTCTCTGCCCCTCCCCCACTCATGCTCTGTCTCTCTCTCTCTCTCTCTGTCAAAAATAAATAAACATTAAAAGCTAAAATATAAGTGCCCTAAATGGAAGCTCAGGGCTGGCTGATGAAGGTATTCAGTTTGAAGAGGTATTTTCACCCCTTTACCCAAGCTATCACCACAGTTAATTGTTATAGAACAAACACAGTTCTGGAATTTCTCTAAAATGTACTAGCTATCCCAAGCCAACATGAACCTAACAAAATTGCTGGTGCAACCAAAGATATCAGCAAGATACATTATTACAATGGTTACTTCAGATAACTGACAAAAATAATTTAATAAGAAGCACAATTTGAGGCTAAGAAAAATTAACTATACATGCAGAAACAGGCAAAGTGCCCAGTTTTTTCCCACAACTTTAGGGAGCTAAGCTCAATTTTGGCTGAACAGCCCAAGATTAATCTAGTACAGATGGGCATATACAAAAGAGGGAAAAAAAGAAGGAAAACATAGCCTTTTTGCCTTTTTTGCCCCCTCTTAAACACAGTGAACTGATTATACATTTCAAATTCAGCAGACAAAAGGGTATTTAAAGTATGACCTCGTGTTGTTTGTGGGGTTTTTTTTAATGCCAAAGCTGATTACTTATTAATTACTGTTCCCCCCAAATACCCACAAAACAAAGGAGGTACCTTCGTTGAATAAACAAATTGATCGATAAATTTCCCATCTCCTGTAGCATTCTGAAGAGCAAACACTTGTTCAATTTTCACAACTGGAGACATGTTACACTTCTGCAAATCCAGGCTCCCTTTGTGCATTGTAATGGAAGCTGGTAAAGATTTCCTCGCTGCAGCCGTTTTCCAGGCTATTTTAACAGGAGGTGGTTCTTCCTCTTCCACACTTGTGTGCCGCCTCTGGCTCTGTCTCCGAATTTCAGTACTTGATGGTGAGGAGGCCACCTCACCTGCATCGGTCTGTTCTGGCTGAGTATTCAGCACTGACCTTGGTCTTCGTGTTTTCTTAACTTCGGCTTTGGAGGCAACGTTCTTTTTTGCTTGGGATAAAGCCTCCTCGGGCTGTTTATCAATATAGATAAAAGTATACTGTTCTATTCTTTCCTCTCGGGTCATTTTCAATGCTTTCTCTGCATGGGCAATGCCAATATCCCACTGAGCACGTTCTCTCTGAGGTCGGGGTTTCCGAATCTTTAAAAAAAGACACAGGCATTATCGGATACGCTTTAATCTAATGGGTACATTTAAACCAATATGTATTTCCCATGTGATTCTGTCATCTCTCCAGGTAATGTAAATATCTTCAGGTTCTTCAGTAAAACAAATGAAATGTTCTAACTCCTTAACTTTGGTAAGTCAGTATCAGCATCAGATGATATGCAGGTCTACTCTCTTTTATGTATCTTTTGTTGACCACTCTGCTGGATAAGTCCCTCAAAGAGGGAGCCATCCTCCTCACATTATGTTCATAAAAAGCTAGTAATAAAGAGAGCAAAGGGAAGAAAGATTACAGAACGATTACTTTCAGAGGCCAATAAAGCACTAACATTAAAAATGACACCCTAGGGTGCCTGGGTAGCTCAGTCGTTAAGCATCTGACTTCAGCTCAGGTCATGATCTCAGTTTGTAAGTTCAAGTCCTGGTTTGGGTGAAAAACAATCCCGCTTCAGGTGAGCCCTGTTTTTCTTTCTCTCTCCCTCTTTTTCTCTGCCCCTAACTTACTTCCACCCTCTCTCTCTCAAAAAAAAAAAAGACACCCTAGGGGTACTGGGGTGGCTCAGTCGGTTGAGCATCCGACTTCAGCTCAGGTCATGATCTCACAGTTTGTGAGTTCGAGTCCTGCTTTGGGTGAACCAGAGTCCCGCTTCAGGTGAGCCCTGCTTTTCTCTGACTCTCCCTCTTTTTCTCTCTGCCCCTAACTTACTTCCACCCTCTCTCAATCCAAAAAAAAACAAAAGACACCCTAGGGGCACCGGGGTTGCTCAGTTGGTTGAGTGTCTGACTTCACCTCAAGTGTGATCTCACGGTTTGTGAGTTTGGGCCCCACATCAGGTTCACTGCTGTCAGCTGGGATCCCGCCTCTCTCTGCCCCTCCCCTGCTCATGCTCTCTCTCTCAAAAATGAATAAACATTAAAAAAAAAAAAATGACACCCTAAAGCTCAGGGGTGCTACAGAGATCACAACAAAGCTAAATGGCAGAGTCAGCATTTGATGCTGGGCTGGCAGTTTGTACCATAATGCAAACAGGAGCAGAATGAAGAAAAAGACAGAATCTGGAGAAACAAATGAGTGTTGACATGACATAGGAAAGAAGCAATGCATGACAGAAAAAATAACCCTGAATGGGTTTCCATAGGTCTCTATCATTGTTGATCAGAAGACTTTGAGGTGGCAAAACACATAAGAAAACTTTGAATAAAAGTATGTGAGATGACCAAAGCAACTATGAATTCTCCAGGGGGTTAGACTGGAGGGAGTCCAAAATTAGCTAAGGAAACTATGAGAGGGGATGGTATATGTGGAACACTGATGTATAAATCTGTAAAATGTTAAGTCTGAAAATACTAAAATCCTCTGTGATAAAACTTAGCTTTTAAAGTGTAAAAATATGAACAATTTTGGAATCACAAGAGACCCATCCTAAAATTAGTTGAGTTTAAAAATGTCAACGAGATAGATTATCAAGAGTTGATGTCCTAATTCTAAAACATCCACCACCACAAACATATTTCTTGGTTCCATCAAGTGTGATCTTGGCTGAATCCATTGTTTAAGTTTTCTATGTCTCAATTTCTTCATTTGTAGAAATAGGAATAATAGTATCTACCTCACTTAGGTTGTTATGAAGAGTAAGTGAATTAATATACATAAAATGCTTAAAATAGTGCCTGTCTCACAGAAGGTGCTCACTAAATATTTCAGAAGCTTTACTTTCACAAAACAATTTACTAAATAAATAAGACTAAAGAGAATTATGAAAAGATGTTGAAATAGGAAAAAGAATAAAATTCCCTGGCAAAATCAACATTTCACTAGCATCTTCTAGTCTTATGTACAGTAATTCAATTCAAAATAGAATCCTGGGGCGCCTGGGTGGCGCAGTCAGTTAAGCGTCTGACTTCAGCCAGGTCACGATCTCACGGTCCGTGAGTTCGAGCCCCGCGTCGGGCTCTGGGCTGATGGCTCAGAGCCTGGAGCCTGTTTCCGATTCTGTGTCTCCCTCTCTCTCTGCCCCTCCCCCGTTCATGCTCTGTCTCTCTCTGTCCCAAAAATAAATAAAAAACGTTGAAAAAAAAATTAATAAAAAAAACAAAATAGAATCCAACAATGTATTAAGCAGAGTTCAAGTTCTTAATAGTACTCTAATGTTGTTTATATGAAATATAAAACTTACCAACATAAAAGTTATTAAAACTGAACTTAGGTTAAAATAACAAATCATTCTAACAACTGTCTGAATTTAAGTATGAAAAATTCTACTAAATTATTAAGTTCCCTAATAACCATATTTGATTGGTAATGTTAATACGTTGTCAGTTACCTTTTGTTTCTCAGAGTGATTGCTGGCTTGTTTGGTTGCTTCAGCCAATAATTCTTCATACTGTTTATGACCCTTATACTCTCGTACTCGCTTTTCATGAACCCAGGCCCTCTCTGGCTGGTTGCTAAAAAATTGGACGTGATATTCCCGGGCACCTGTAAGAAAAAATTCTTACTAAGCATTTCAGACCATTAGCATCCACATATACTCTGCCAAAAATGTGAACCTAAGCCAGGTTCCCTAGCATTACTCCTATTAAAACTTGTACACTTTGCATTGTCCAAAGATATAATCCAATACCAGCCAATTACACAACTAATAGTTACTGTAAAAAATCACTCCCAAATGATTAAAATTAGTACAGCAAGTTTTAAGAGAAAGGAAATCAGAAATTCTGCTAATTATCAGATTTTTTATCTTGGTTACACAACTTACTTTTCCTTGTCTTAAACCTTTTTACAAACAAATCTGTGTCTAAATAAGTATTTTCTTCCTTCCAAAAATGTATAACATATTTTCTTGGACTTTAAAAGTGCCTGTCAGGGGCGCCTGGGTGGCAGTTGGTTAAACGTCTGACTCTTGATTTCGGCTCAGGTTATGATCTCACGGTTGGTGAGTTTGAGCCCTGCATCTGGCTCAATGCAGAGAACACAGAGCCTTTTTGGGATTCTCTCTCTGCCCCTCTCCCATTCTCTCTCTCTCTCTCTCAAAAATGAATGAATGAATGAATGAATGAATGCTGGTCAAATTGCTTTTCTGGACATATAAAAGTGCGCTATACAAACAGGGGAGGGGAAGAGGCCACAGACTCACGGATACTGTAAGGTCAAAACTATCTTTATAATAATACCAAGATGTTATTATTGTTTCAGTTTGTTGACATTTGCACTTAATACTACAGGAACAATTGCAGATAAGACTGCTGGCATGTTAGCAAAAATAAAACCAGAGAGTGACACCAAACTATACTAGTATCACATTCTTCACAACCACACACTGGCAGTTAAAAAAAAAAAAAAAAAAAAAAAGCCAGTTTTATTTAATGTCCTTCATGATGCAGTAAAAATGATTAATTTTACTAAATCTCAACCCTTGGATACATGTCTTTAATATTCTGTGTGATAAAATGGGAAGAATGCATAAAGTACATACTGACGTGTGACAGTTATCTTGAGGAAAAGTACCTGTGCGGTTGTTTGAATTGCAAGGTCACTGGCCACTTTTTCACAAAACACCATATTTCAAAGAATGACTGGCAGAAAACCTATGATTATTTGAAATTGAGCATCTGGCAGATATTTCCTCAAAAGCAAGTTTGCTCTTTCAAGGAAATTAACTGACACTACTTGTGACAATAATAAAATTTGATCTTTCAAGCAAAAATTAGAATTTTGCAAAACCAGTATTTATCCCTGTGAGTCTTCCAAATTCCCAATAATCAAAGAATTTTCTGATGAAATAACTGGTCATGTAAACGAATATGATTTAAAAATACATCTACAGAGGAATGTGTCAACATTTGGAAGATATGTCTCACTTGGTAAAACCAATATTTTTTAAGTGGCCAATATATGATATTACAAAATCATGTAAAGTAAAAGATTCATTCAAAGTGCAAGACAGAACCAACGGATTCTAATGTAACAAAGTGCAAAAAGTTTATTGATACGATTTTAGGCTCTCTATTCCAACTTACCCACCACTTGTTGAGTATGGGTATAATATCAGAGAAATATATCCACAATTATCTAAAAAGGCTATTAAAATACACTATCCCTTTCTGACTACGCACCTGAGGCCAGATCATCTTCAAATATTTCAACCAAAACAACAAATCATAACAGACTGAATGTATAGGCAGATATGAGTATCTAGTATCTTCACTTAAGTCAGACATTAAAGAGATTTGTAACAATGTAAAATGATACTCTTCTTCCGCATTAATATTTTTGAGAAAATAGTTATTTTTCATAAAAACATAATGATAACATATAATGGATTATTATTATTTTAGAGAGAGAGAGAGAGAGAGCATGCATGTGAAAGCGGGGAAGAGGGAGACAGGAAGAAGGGGAGAAGGTGGGGGTGGGGGAGGGAGAGGGAGGGAGGGAGGGGGGGAGAGAGAGAGAGAGAGAGAGAGAGAGAGAGAGAGAGAGAGAGAGAGAGAGAGAGAGAATGAATCTTAAGCAGTTTCCATGCTCAGCCTGGAGTACAGCATGGGGCTCAATTCTACCACCCTGGGATCATGACCTAAGTGGAAATCAAGATTCAGACACTCAATCGACGAGCCACCCAGGCACCCTGAAAATGTTCTAAAATTAGATGTAGAGGGGTGCCTGGATGGCTCAGTTGGTAAGTGTCTGACTCCTGATTTCAACTCAGGTCATGATCTCATGGTTGGTTAGTTCCAGTCCTGCACTGGGCTCCATGTTGTCAGCGTGGATTCTCTCCCTCTCTAAGTGCATGCACACACTCTCTCTCTCTCAAAATAAATAAATAAACATTAAAAAAATACTTTATAAAAAATAAATAAAATTAGATGTAATGCTGGCTGCACAACTCTGTAAATGTACTAAAAAATCACTGAATTGCACGGAATTGGCATGTAATGCATATATCAAAAAGCGGTTATTTTAAAAACTACTGCAGAAAAAGAACATTAAAAATATCAGAATACACTTTTAATTAATTTAAATTTTTAAAAATTTCTAAGTTCTCAGAATTCCAGTTTTCTCAATAATGCAAACAAAATCAGTTCTTCTAGCAGTAAAGTAGAAGATTGTCTAGGGGATACCAGACCAAATTAGATTAATTCATAAAACTAAACTGAAACACTTCCTTTGAAACACAGATGCAGCATAAATTGTGCTTTCACTTATATCCCATAAAAAAGCTGAAATTAGCAGGTTTTCATAAAGTAACTACAGGTGAAACTATATAATTTCAGAAGCATGCTCTAAGGGGAGAGAATTAAAGAGCTTGATAATTATCACATGATAATAATATCTCAGAGAGCTCTAGAAGCCCAGATAGGTACATGGATTATGTTATTTAAAAAGGTTTGGCCCTAAAAGACACAAGAAAAGATGCTCATCGTCATTTATCATCAAGGAAATGCAAATCAAAAACTACAATGAACTATCATCTTACACCTGTCAGAATGGCTAAAATTAACAACACAAGAAACAACAGGTGCTGGCAAGGATGCGGAGAAAGGGGAACCCTCTTACACTGTTGGTGGGATTGCAAACTGGTGCAGCCACTCTGGAAAAAAATATGGAGATTCCTCAAAAACATGGAGATTCCTTAAAAACAGAACTACCTTATGATCCAGCAATTGCACTACTGGGTATTTACCCAAAGAATACAAAAATACTAATTCAAAGGGATCCATGCACCCTTATGTTTATAGTAGCATTATTTACAATAGCTAAGATATGGAAACAGCCCAAGTATCCATCAATTGATGAATGGATAAAGAAGTGGTATATATATACAATGGAATAATACTCAGCCATCAAAAAGAATGAAACCTTGCCATTTGCAATGACATGGATGGAGCTAGAGGGTAATATGCTAAGCAAAATAAGTCAGTTAGAGAAAGACAAATACCATGTGATTTCACTCATACATGGAATTTAAGAAACAAAACAAGCAAAGGGAAAAAAATAAGAGAGAGACAAATCAAGAAACAGACTCTTAATTATAGAGAACAAACTGATTTGTTATCAGAGGGGAGGTGGGGGGCGGATGGGTTAAATAGGTGATGGAGATTGAGGAGTGCACTTGTGATGAGCTTTGGGTGATGTATGGAAATGCTGAATTACTATATTGTACACCTGAAACTAATATAACACTGTATGTTAACTGGAATTAAAATAAAACTTAAAAAAAAAGGCAGCTTGCTCCTTTTAGGAAATCCTTGTCCCTTTCTTCTCCCATTCATAAAATCATAGATTATTAAACCTTCAAGGTATTTCAGAGATTACTAGTCCAACACTCTGAGTAATAAGTAATAAATGAAAGAACTAGGACTGACTGCCTTCCTCCAACCTTGGTAAATTATGACTAGGTGAATTCAATTAATTTTCCTTTCAATACACAGTATGTTTAAGAGTGGAGGTTCTGGATATGTCTCTCTGAAACTCTATTTACTTATTCAAAACATAAGGATAATAATAGTACCTACTTCATAGTGTTGCTGCTATGTGGACTGCATAAAATACATAAGAGAAATGCTTAACATAGTGCCCTCCACAAAAGTAGACATTCCACAATGCTGGGTTTTTTTGTTTTTGTTTTTTTTACGTCTGCTCCATTGATGCTTCCAGTTACCCAACCTTTAATTAGCAGGTTATAATGACAGATAATTGCCTCCTGTACCAGGGCAGATTACTGGCTATGTAGCACAAAAGTTATAGATATGGCTGATCTTGTCACAAATCTGACTTGCAAGACTTATGTAGACATTTTTTCTTTTCATAACAATGAACAGGAAGCAAGAAAGAAATTTTAAAGAGAAAAATAGGTGCAGAGTTGTCACAAACAATAAGGAACTCAACATGTAACAAGAGTTCACAAAACAAATATCCAGAAATAAATTCCAAGCTCAAACCTTCCTCTGACTAACTAAGCAAGTCCATTCCAAATTCTAGAATCCCAATAATCTAGTCAACATGTTTTGGTCAAACCCATGAAAAGAAATGGAGAAAAGTTAGAAAACATCTTTTTCTTAACATTAATATTCCTAAGGTAGGATTCTATGCTAAATAGCTAGATTCAAGCTGTACGTCTATGTTGTATTGAATTTATAAGGATGTCTCAGTAAATTTACAGATTAAAAAATGGATTGAAGGAGGCAAAAAAAGCATTGTGAAAATTTCATCAGGATTGAAAACAACTGTGTGGGTAAAAAATTACTATCCATAGTAGTCAATGATGAAATAAAACGTACAGCGAGAAAGCATGGCCCAAATGCCCACTAAGCTCATATAAGACATCTTTTTTTTTCCCCCATATAAGACATCTTATTACTTACCCATCTGCTTTCTTTTGGAATTCATATGAGAGGTCAGTCAGATAAAGGTTTTTTAAAGAAGCAGCACGAAGAAATTATAAAATGCAGAGTGGTAAAAGGGAAAACAAGGACTGTCTCAGGTGTAGAGGCTTTCTGCCCATTAAGATGACCAGAATTCTATCACTAGTAATTAAAAACTGATATTTTGGGGGCACCTGGGTGGCTCAGTTGGTTAATCATTCGATTTCAGCTCAGGTCATGATCTCACAGTCGGTGAGTTCAAGCCCTGTGTGGGGCTCTGTGCTGATAGCTCGGGCCTGGAGCCTGCTTCAGATTCTGTGTCTCCCTCACTCTCTTCTTCCCCACTTGTGCTCTGTCTCTGTCTCTCAAAAATAAACATAAAAAAGCCCTGATATTTTGGTGTCAGATTGTATATTATGTGCACACTCTTATATACAATATTTAAGATTCAATCCCCCCCCCACCTTTTATTTAATATCTATTTATGCCTTTAGTTACCTCTTGTGTTAATTTTGGTATGAACCTCGAGCTGGGGATCACTTGAAACCATGCAAGGCCACCAAGGATAGGTTCCCACCTTAGACCAAACAAGATCGCCAACCTGGAACTTAACACCAGCTGACACTTCTGTTGTTGGAACAGAAGATAATATTGGCTGAACCTACAGGAAAAGGTCATAAAACTTCAGTAGCAGACAAAGTTAAAAAAAGACATTATGTACAAGTACATTAAACATATTAACCTAGTAAAATTTATCTTCAATTATATTTTCCCTGATACCTATCCATAACTAGCAAAAAGGAAGAGAAGGAAAACAATAAGCTTCACTCCAAATATTGAAAATAGGACTGATATTCTTGATGTCTTATCGATAAGAGACCTTGAGAATTCACATAATCCATTAAAAAGGTGTCATAAAAATATTTTTGTAACTTTGTATGGTGACAGATGGTAATTACACATATTGAGGTGATAATTTTGCAATGTATACACATATCAAATCAATATGTTGTACACCTGAAACTAATACAATGCTACATGTTGATTATACTTTGATAAGAAAAAGTGGTCATAGTTTTGAAAAGGAGAATAATTCACTGAAAGTATCTACCTCTTAAACCAGCTCCAAGATTTATTTCAGTATAATTTCGGAAATCCAGAAGTATGGAACTATAATAATATGTGTAAACATGTGCTTTCACCTTCTCACACCATACTTGATTAGACAGTATTCAATATAACAACTCACCGGGGGTTCCTCTTTTAGTACTGGATCGTCTCTTGGTTTTTCTGACACAGTGTCAATCCTCTCATTTGGTCTCTAGGTGAAAAGGTATAGATTAAAAAAAATAAAATGGCAGCCAACCAAAGAATAGTGACATACACAAAAAAGAATCAAAACTAAATCACAAAGAGAATAAAGGACATTTATTAACTGGATAATGTAGGTAGTAAGAATACAACGTATGCAGTGCACGATGTCTTAACATTCATGGTCTATTCCACGCCATAGCTGTATCTCTCATTTCTTATTTCATCACTTCTAAAACTTAATTTGTTTATTTTATTTATGTATTTATTTATTTAGACCTAACAGGGTGCAGAAAAATGAGTACTCTGAGATTGCTAGTAAGATATAACTTGGAATTTTCCTGGAGAGCAATCTGGCATGAATGAAAAGCCTTAAATTTTAAGACTCTGTTCCAGAAGTTCCACTTCTAAATACATATGTATGTTGAAAATGCGTGGAGAGGTATAAATATATACACACACACAGATATGCACACCAGTCCTATTTATAAAAGCAAATTAGAAAACAATCTAAATGTCTAGTAACGTAAATTAGTTAAATACATTATAACTAGATAGCGAAGGAATATAAATGAATTTTAAAATGACATGGAAGAGGTGCCTGGATGGCTCAGTTAGTGAAGCATGTGATTCTTGATATTGGGGTTGTGAGTTTGAGCCCTATGTTGGGTGTAGAGATTACTTAAAAATAAGATCTTTAAAAAAAAAAAAATATATATATATATATATATATATATATATATATATATATATATGGACATGGGAAAATAATATAACATTTTTTGAAAGGAGCAAATTGCAAAACAATCTGTATAGTATGATTCCAATCTTGGAAAAATAATTTTTTCTAAGTACACAGAAAGAAAAACTAAAATACCACCAGGTGATGGAAAAAGTGATTTTTTTTGGTGTGCTTTTCTGTATTTGTCAAATTGTCTATGATAAACATTATTTTTCTAATCATAAAATCCACAAATAGGTTACTTAAAAATTATTTTTCTGGAACCCTTAGGGAAGACAATTTGGAAATATCTATCAAACTTCAAAATATATCCCTCTTCAATCGAGCAATTATATTTTAGGGAACTATTTACAGAAAACAAAATGAGAAAATCTAAGCAGAGGATAGTAAGTATAGCACTATTCCATGTCAGTAATCTACATATCTATCAACATCTTCCAACTTCTAATTTTTTTTTTATGACTGTGTTTTCTTTTTTTTTTTTTCAACATTTATTTATTTTTGGGACAGAGAGAGACAGAGCATGAACAGGGGAGGGGCAGAGAGAGAGAGGGAGACACAGAATGGGAAACAGGCTCCAGGCTCCGAGCCATCAGCCCAGAGCCCGACGCGGGGCTCGAACTCACAGACCGCGAGATCGTGACCTGGCTGAAGTCGGATGCTCAACCGACTGCGCCACCCAGGCGCCCCCCAACTTCTAATTTTAAAATAGTCTGTATATGCCTTGAAAAGTATTTGATACATTTTATATCAAATTGATAAGAGTAGTTATCTTTGGGGAATGAGATTAGGGAAATGGTGAAGGAAGATCTATCTATATATATATATTTTAAGTTTATTTATTTATTTTAAGAGAGATGGAGACAGTGTGAATGGAGGAGGAGCACAGAGATGGGGAGACAGAGAATCCCAAGCAGGCTCTGCACTGTCACCACCGAGCCTGAGGCTCGAACTCTCAGAATGATGAGATCATGACCTGAGCTGAAACCAAGAGTCGGACATGTAACCCACTGAGCCACCCAGGTGCTCCAGGCAGATCTATATTTTTGTGTTATTGGTACTTTCTGTATAAAGCATATTACTTTTATAATTAAAAAGATATTTAAGAGGCGCCTGGGTGGCTCAGTTGGTTAAGTGTCCGACTTCGGCTCAGGTCATGATCTCGCAGTCCATGGGTTCGAGCCCCACGTCGGGCTCTGTGTTGACAGTTCAGAGCCTGGAGCCTGCTTCGGATTCTGTGTCTCCCTCTCTCTCTGCCCCTCTCCTGTTCATGCTCTCTCTCTCTCTGTCTCAAAAATAAATAAATGTTAAAAAAAAAATTAAAAAAAAGATATTTAAAAAACTTCTCACTTGTCAAAGAACAGAATTTAATTTAGATGGCATAAAGAAAGATATATGTATCAAATTAGGTCTTAGTTCCAATTTAAAAATATGAGTAATTCTAGAAGCTACTTAAAATTGTCAATTCAATTAATTCAGGACACTGTTGTAATACCAGTAAAAATAAAGTTTTATTAAATAAAAAATTGTAGAAAGATTTTTAACTACAAGGAAATGATAAGCCAGACTAATACCCTAAACTCCAAGTATCAGTCATTTACTCAACACTGCCTATGAATTTCCAGGCACTGTTCTAGAAGGTGGGTATGCAATGATGAAACTAATAGATTTGATCCATCACCTCAAAGAGCTTACAGTTGGGTAGGACAGACAGACACTAAACAAATAAAAACATACACTTATACAATGTAAATGTATGAAGAGAAATAAAGGGGGGGTGCATCCTTAAATATGAAGGTCAAGAAAGGCCTTTCTGAAAAAGTAAATTGTAATCTGAGAATCAAAGGATGAATAGTCTAGTAAAAAGTGGGAAGAACATTCCAGAATGAAGTCATGGCATGTGTGCAGTTACTGGGATTTAAAAAGGTAGAAATTTCAGGGGGCCTGGGTGCTCAGTCAGTTAAGCCTCCAACTTCGGCTTAGGTCAGGATCTCATTGTCCGTGAATTTGAGCCCTACATCACACTCTATGCTGACAGCTCAGAGCCTGGACACTGCTTCAGATTCTGTGTCTTCCTCTTTCTCTGTACTTCCCCCACTCATGCTCTGTTTCTCTGTGTGTGTGTGTCTCTCTCTCTCTTTCTCTCTCAAAAGTAAACATTAAAAAAATTTAAGAGGGGTGCCTGGGTGGCTCAGTCGGTTGAACGTCCGACTTCGGCTTAGGTCATTATCTTGTGGTTCATGAGTTCAAGCCCCACGTCCGGCTCTGTGCTGACAGCTCAGAGCCTGGAGCCTGCTTCAGATTCTGTGTGTCTCTCTCTCTGCTCCTCCCCCTGCTTGCACTCAGTCTCTCTCTCTCTCTTTCTCTCTCTCTCAAAAATAAATAAAAACATTAAAAAAAATTTTTTTTAATTAAGAAAAAAAGGTAGAAATTTCATGGTAGGAAATTGTAATGGTAGGAAGGCCATTACAACTGACTTAATTGCCCAAAGGAGAGAGAGGTTACATGATGAGAGAGGGGAGACAGGGTACGTTATGAGGGCCTCATAAGTATATTTAAATGTTTTATCTTAAGTGCAGTAAAAAGCTACTGAAGAGGATTAGGTAGAGAAGTAACACACACCACTTTATGCATTAAAGATCATGTTAACTATTATGCGGAAAATAGAAGCAAGAGGAGAAGCAGAATGTTTAATTAGGTTACTGAAAACAGCCCAGGGGAAAAAAGGTAGTGGCAACTTGTCAATGGGCACAAAATTCGCTGTCAGATGTGTCTGTGGTGGTACCACATAATCCAATAGGACACACTCATTGAGCAAGGAAAGAAAAATCTGTGTTCAAGTGGAAACTGTCTTCCTGATCACTGGTATAATAATAAAGCAGTTTGGAAATACTGTCCACATTTGCATAGTCCCTTTCAGTAGCTTCACTTCAATCTACAGATACAGCTTAAGCCTTCACCTTAACTTCTCATTCTTCAGCTACTGCAGGAAGACAAGACCGCTTGAGGAAGCACATATGCCGCTAAGAAAGCGAGTTCTCCTCCTCCACACACTCACTCTTCATGATGTCTGGGTGTAAGGGATCTCTGTGACTCCTTTTGAGGGCAGACAGATAAGAAGTGACTCATCTTTGCCACACAACAAAATCCTACTATTATTGTAAGAACTGGTCTGAAGCCCATTAACATTCTTCCCTTTCTGGATTAAAGACAGGAGTTCCTTCAAAACTGTTTATATTCAAATGCCTTATCTTTTTTTAAAAAAAATTTTTTTTACATTTATTTTTTTTTGAGAGACAGAGTGAGACAAAGTGAGAGTGGGGGAGAGAGACCCAGGATCAGAAGCAGGCTCCAGGCTCTGAGCTGTCAGCACAGAGCCCGACATGGGGCTCGAACCCACAGACCGTGAGATCATGACCTGAGCCGAAGTCGGACGCTCAACTGACTGAGCCACGCAGGCGCCCCTCAAATGCCTTATCTTTTTTTGATTGTTTTGGTTTGTTCCAGAATGCTCGCTTTTCAATTTCAGGCTGGCTTGAAACACTGTTAAAATCACTTTCACAGAACTAAAATTGTTTATACAGCCATTTTAAAAGGAAAACAATGGCAAGGGAGAGAAGCAAGCTTAAGATTTATTCTAAGCTTTCAAGACTATATATAAGAAAGAAAAATAAGAAAGTCAAATAAGGATGCTGAAATGATAAAAAGGAAATATACATTGCAAGATATGCTAATACATGGGCAAAATAGAAATATCTAGTAGGCATTTAGAGATCTACGATTTGAGCTCAAAAAAAAGGGTAAGGAGATAAACAGCATAGTATCACAAACACCAATTAAGGGAAGTTTTGAAGACAAAATGGTCACTGGAAGTCAAATGCTTAGGAGTCAAGAAAAATGAGTCAGAAAATGCCAACAGATAAAATACTTCTGGGTATAATATCCATTTTCCATTAGTTGTTCAAAGGATAGATAAGCTTAAAAGAGATTTAAATCAAGTAAGGACAAGAAATACCTTTTGGTACTAACAGTGTTGCGTTAGGAAGAGAGACTCTGAGAAAAAGATGACAGTGAGTTAGCTCTCCTTAGTTTTAAATTTTTGATTTTATGGGTATATACCTCTTTTTTACATTTTTAGTTGATTCCATATGGAAAGACCTATATTCCAGGAAAAAATAACAAGAAGTTTCTTAAACAGGAAAAAAAATGTTAAGAAAACAGCTAAAATAAAATTACATTATCCAAAATACTCCTTTTTAAGGAATTTGGTCTAGTACTTTTATTAAAACCCAAGAGATTTATTAAAATGAATAATATGCATCAAATCTAGAATTCCTAATCCCTAATAATTTTCAAAACATTAAGCAAAAATCACATTCTTTTAAAAAACCCAAAATTTATGTCAACATTTAAGGTGGAAAGAAAAATTCAAAGGCAGTAAATTGTTCGTGCATCTTTCTGTATTACTTTCTAAATAACTATTTAAGGTCATAACCTTAAACATTAAAACATCTGTACAAAAGGAACATTTTGCACTTAAACAGTTTCTAAGAATTTTAAGACCTAATACTCTGAGGCTAGAGAACCAAATATAAGCTCTACCTTAGTGCTGAGGGGACCGGAAGCTATTTGGCTTTTTATAAATGAAAATGGCAAGCTAAGAGTTAATGAGACTAGTCTTAGTGGATAAGCCCACTGAGGTGCTGGTGGAAGACCAATGTTTGAATAGGGCCTACGCTCACATGCCTGAGGCATTACACCTGCCAGGGAGGAAGACATGCAGAAACATTTTCACATGTTTCTAATTTGATAGGAGGGAAAACAGCTCCACCAGCTTTACAGAACATACAATTTCAGTAGTGATCTCAGGTCTCCTGCTGCCTAGATGTTTGGACACATTTTATTGTTGAGAAGATATACTTAGGTCGTTCCAAATAACAGCCACTCTTTAGAAGGCCAAACAGCCCAGAACTGGGAGGAGATACTTATAGATCAAATACCAAGAAAAAAAGAAAAAAGTAGTGAATGAAATTATTAAGGATTACTTTAAATGAGACTGCTCAAAAAAGAACTTATGACTGGGTTTTTAGGGAACAAAAATACATATAAAAACAAATCCAGCTTAAGGACATTTCAAACTTTTCCTCCAAGCACTCAGTTCTCATTATGCTTCCCTAAAGCATCTGGGGAGGGGAGCTGTCCAGTTGCGTCAGCAGACTCTCACTTGGGCTTCCCTTTCATTTCTAAGGCCTCTACGATGCTAAACACCAAGTGCTTGGACCCTTAGTAACAACGAGGAGGCACAACGGTGTCAAAAATTAAAACACGAAAACTATCCTAAGGGAAACAAAATAAATGTTGTTCAAGTTAAGGAAACCTAATAATAATAAAAAAAAAGAAAGCAAAGTTACAAAACCAATCATTTTGTGCACATTACTGGTCATCTGCATAGTTTAGTGAAGCATGACACTCACAGGAGTCTTGGGAGGCTCTAGCTTTAAAGTTCTATTATCAGAATGGAGTACAACTTTAATGGTGCCCACTTCTTTAGCTCTGTGTGATAAATTTTAATTAATCAAAATTCAACTAACAAGATCTTCTCATTTTTCTCTTTAGAAGAAAAGGGAGGAGTGATAAATTTGTGTGATAAATTTTAATTAATCAAAATTCAACTAACAAGATCTTCTCATTTTTCTCTTTAGAAGAAAAGGGAGGAGTGAAGGGAGAGTAACAAAGAGAAAGAGGGAGAGAAACATTGGGGGAGAGGGAAAGGGGGCAAGGTCAAAAAGGATGGGGGAGGGGAAGGAAAACCTGGATTTTCACCAAAAACTCAACTTTCAGGCAATGGTCTTGGTAATATTTAGTGCAATCAATACTACATCTATACCTTCAGTCAAATTGATATTCTTTTACCTCAAGATACTGTAAGATCCTAAATAATGACATATTAAACTATGCCCCACATGATTTACCAAAAAGAAAATGAACTAAAACTTTTCAATTCTATCTAATCATTTGAATCCTTGGATATAACAATTAACTCAAGGTTTAAGTGATACAAAGAGCTAGGCATAGCACATATCCAACAAAGACAGAATGGGCTTTAAAATCTCACTATTAGGAGCGCCTGGGTGACTCAGTAGGTTAAGCTTCCAACTCTTGGTTTTGGCTCAAGTCATGATCTCATAGTTCATGAGTTTAAGCCCCATGTCAGGCTCCATGCTGATGGTGTGGAGCCTGCTTGGGATTCTCTCTCCCTCTCTCTGCCCCTCCCCTGCTCTCTCTCTCTCTCAAAATAAATTAAAAAAAAACAAAAAACAAAAAACTTAAAATCTCATTATAAAGGGACTATTAGAAATATCATTGCACTCAATTTTCCTAGATTCCAATAAAATAAAAAGGATATAAAAAGTAAGCAGATTGTCTTATCCTGCCTCTAAATGTTTCCAGACCTGTTTCTATTTTGAAATATATTTTTAATGTACCTTGTCAAAAGAGGTAAAAAGTCTAGCCCAGTAAGTAAAATTGGATATTCTCCTATCTGCCAGATTGTCTAGAGCAAAAGCAAGATGGGCCAACAAAACAGTTCTCAGGAACTAAGCTTTAGCTCTGGTTTTAACCAAATTCAGGTTTTATGCATTTTTGTGGTTCCCAAGGGTCACAGTGTATCACATACCTTTTCACTGTAGGTCTAGGGAAAAAATGCTACAGTGAATGCATCTGGAATGCAAAAAGTTAACTTTTCTCCTTCCGTTTATTCATTTACTTAATGAAGTAATTGATGTGCTCAATGTGTGCTCACTTGGCTGTACTTATACAGTCTGTATAAGATACTATGTGAGCTAAGTTCAAGGGGTGAGGCATTTAAGAAATGATTTCAGAAATTTAGGCATTTCAGAAAACACTTAGTTACAAAGCCTTCATTTTACAAATGCAGAACTAAGACACCAGAATAGCTAAAGTGTCTCTAATTACTCTTTATCTCATTACCCAGTTTTACTTTCTTTACAAGCACTTAATACTACCTAAACTATACTATACTATACTACTCTACTATACTATACAAACTATACTATATGTATGTTTGAATGTATGTACATACGTATGCATGTATTTTCTGGCTCCTCTTACTAGAATATAAGCAACCTGGAAGTAGGCATCTTTACTTTCATTCCTTGCCCTACTTTAAGAGTAGACACTTAAACAGTATTGTTAAATGAATAAATAAAACTATAGAAAAATGAGAAAAACTGAAATATTACACCGGGACTCATGAGAGTCTAGAATCAGTGTGGCCTTTTACTCTAGAAAATGATCACATTTGAGTTGAATGAAGTACTGGAACCCAGCTACTGAGGGAAAGGTGAGTTGGTATGAAGTAAACATTTCTTTAAACAGAAGATAATAAATTAACTTATTCAGGCATACCAGATCAGACAGAAAAGCAGACTAGTATTATAAAAATATCTATTTCTTCTCAAATCAATGTCTGGGAAATGTCTTCAGTTCATACCATGTATTAGAATAGTAACTAAAAACTCTTCATTCAAGCTAGGATTGATCTGTTACATACCTATTATTAAGTAAATTCATACTGAAACCTCAGAGATATTTTAAAAAATTGGCAGCATGCATCTTAAGTTACCTATGAAGAATGACTTATATAAAAATTCCACCTGAAGATTTTATTTCAATTTTAGTTAACATACAGTCCACCTAAAGTTTCAATATATATGAATACTAACTCTGATTTTAATACAAAGAGTTCCTCTATTCACATTTTTTGTAGCAAATACAATGGTAATGAGTGTTTAAATCTAAGCTCTCCGGGGAAAAGTTAGTTCAAAATAAAGAAAACCAATATAATTAACCATCTTCTCTGCCTTTCTTCATCTTTAGAAACCAGGAGTTTATTAAAAGCAAATAGAAATAAGTGAAGCTATTAGACAAAGAAACATAAGCAGCAAGATTCTTAGTGTCTGATGTCTTAAAAATATTTCTTCCCTCTAATGATGTCCATTCATTTATTCAAAAAATTTCTTACTCAGCACCTATAATAACATCCCAAGTTCCTTGCTAGGGATTAGAAGAAAGAAGTTATCAGGAATATTTATATTTGAAGAGATAAAAACTGAAAAATATTTCTTGGACTTCCAGTAAATCTGAAAGGTTACAAAATTTTTCAAATGTTTCAACTTACATTTTGTTCCTCTGGTTCTAATTTGGGGATTTTGTGTGACTTGCGCTCTTCAGATCTAGATGAGTCATGCTTGTTGCTTTTTTTCCTCTTTTCCTTTCTGCTTTCATGCTTTGATTTTGTGTGCTCACTTGCCTGTACTTCATTTAAAAGGTCTCCACAAAGGGAAGACTCAAACAATTCCCTGCCATTCTGGATAGTTTTGGTTATTTTTAGTTTAATTTCAGGTGAGCCAGTCTTCTTTGGAATCACAGTTTGTGGTACCGAAGGAGGAGGTGGTGGCTGTGGAGGAGAAGGTTTTTCCAGAATTTCATGTGGTCTTGTGTTTGGAATTTCTGAATGGTAATAGTCAGTGGGGCTAAAGTTTCTAACTGCACCAAAGCCATTGGCTGACCCATTGGGATACTGATTATATGACTGGTATTTGGTTTGAGTTTCATACATGCTGATCGATGGTGGATAGCCATTTGTGAGTGGAGGAAGATCTTCTGTTGTAGGTGGATACTGAAAGCCTTGCTGCAAGGTAGCTTCATATGGTGTCTGGCCACCATCTTCAACAATGTCACTGTTGTTATCAAAGGCATCCTCCTGACGGATGTTGGCGGAGTCAATGAGTTGAGGTGGTTGCTGAATTGTGTTTCCCATGATCCCTTGCATGAAAGAGAAAGAGAAATCCATTGTTCTGCTCCAGCATCCTTAACTTTCCCTTTCTCTCATCGGGCCTAAAGTTTTAAAAGAGGAGATTAAAAGGTGTTAATATCCCCACAGGCTAGAGGCTTATCAATTGAAAAAAAAGTCACTACAATATCCTGTACTCAATTGCCATATCCAGATATACACAAGCACTAAGGATTTTTAAAACAAGTAGCCAATATAATTCTGATACAAGGTAAATGCCTTTTACCTTAAATGCTTATCTATTTGAAACTCTCAATTACTTTCACAATTTCAGTAACAAAATTTTATCCTCTTAGCAAACGTCCAAAATTGTTTTGCATTCCTTTATGTTTCCCAAGTTAGAAATTTAAGTCTCAGGTTAAAATTGGTATTTGCAAAGTAAGCAATGTTTTGACACATATAAATTAGGTTCCATACAAGCTTCCTTTAAATCATTCATGTTTTGCCCAGTGGTTCTCTTTATCATTACAAAAATAACAAAATCTTATTGCACACATTTAAAATAATTTTTTTTAACATTTATTCATTTTTGGGAGACAGAGAGAGACAAAGCCTGAGTGGGGGAGGGACAGAAAGGGAGACCCACAATCCGAAGCAGGCTCCAGGCTCTGAGCTGTCAGCAGGGATCAAACTCACAGACCGTGAGATCACGACCTGAGCTCAAGTCAGATGCTTCACCGACTGAGCCACCCATGTTCCCAGCAAACATTTTAAATACAAAAGTAGAAAGGTTTATGCCTCCCTCCTCCATCATTCCCATTCTTCTGTCATGGATAACCACTGTAAATATTTTGGTGAGTATTCTTCCAAATCTTTCTCTCTATATTTAGATATAAAATTTTAAAAATAGGGTTTATTCTGTAACTTGCTTATTCAACTTAACAATATATCCTAGATATCTTTCTACCTTGGCATGTATATGTTTCATGTATACCTTATTCTTTACATAGTTTCCTTGTGGTATTTAACTCAATGTACTTAACCATCTGTGTACTGACAATCACTTAGTTGCTCACAATTGTTTGATATTATACAACAGGGAACTTTCTTGAAACTAGATCTTTGTGCACGTATGTATTCCTATTGGAAAGTCTGAAATTTTGATAGATACTGCAGAACAGTTCTATAGGCTGTGCTATATATCAATTCACCCTCATACCAGTAGTATATGAGGATAGCTGATTCCCTAACATTCTTGACAGTATTTGAGTTGTTTTTAACCAGCGGCATAAATAGAATCATCTGGGGTAGTTTTACAAAATGCACATGTCAAGGTCTATTTACTGATGAATCTGATTCAATAAACCTCGGGGGAGGCCTACAGCATGTCTGTTTTAAGCCCACATTCCAGCTGATTCCGATGCACACTTAGTTGGGTCACTGCATTACAATCTTTGCATTGTAGTTGCTCTTAAGATTATTGCACCCTGTCTGGAAGGTGCCTAAAGATGCTCATATTGTGTAACAATGTTGTAATACAGATAAGCACATCTGTCAGGAAATGCTCTACAACCACTCTGTTTTGTCATAAAGTTTGACAAGCCCATATCTTGAGAGAGGATTAATGGACAGCTCAGATATTAGTTTGATAATCCCATAAACATTTCTTCTAGAAAGCTCTAAGGCAGAGAGGATTTCTCTACTGTATTGAGTCTGATGAGCTGATTTTAGCTTCTTATCCTGAAGAAGGATTTTGAGGCTATAGTCCAGCCAATTCTATGACCAATTAATAATGTCTACCATTTTGATTCTAGTAGGATTTTCCATAATAATAAAGCATATAACCCAAAACAGCAAAGGAAGAGGGAAATGATAGCTGACAATACACTTTTCAAGGTATATCCAATTAAACAGGTGCTGTTTACTCTGTTAACAAATGGAAAGAAATTTAGAAGTTCTATAATTGCAAGCAAAGAGAAAGAGAGCATAGGGGAAATCAAACTGCCCATACCACTCTATACCAGTATGGCAGGGGACCAGGGGTGTTAGACAACTCTCTCATTTTTTAGCATCTACTCTGGGTCAAGCACTTTATACATTATCTCATTTAATCCTCATAACAACTCTGTAGGATAGACATTGACTCCTGGTTCATAGGCAAAGAAACTGAGCTTCAGAGGGATTTGGTGGTTTGCTGAAACCATAAAGCAAAGGGGGCAGAATTACTATATGAATACAACTCTACAGCCCATTATGTTTACCACAACACCATTCCACTTCTCTCAGCTGTAAGTTCTGAGAGGATCAAAATCTCTTGTTCACGTACTTTATTCTTTGATCACTGCCAAAATAACAACAAACTGTTCTATAATAACCACCACTAACACTTAAATAGCACTTCTTATGTGCCAGGAACCATTCTAATTGCTTTCCATACAGTACTACATTCAATCCTCCCCAAAACCTTCAGGTTAGTTCCCATTACAGATGGGGAAATAGAGGCACAGAGAGGTTAAATGATGTGCTCAAGTGCACAAGTCTAGTCATTAATTGACAGAGCTGTGATTTAATCTAAACAGTCTGGTTTCAGAGTTGCTGATGCTAACCAACATACCATACTGATAATGCTGATAAATGTTAGGAATCACTTCTTTACAAATAGCTGAAGAAAACTGAAACATTACCCTAAATTGAACCTTGGCCAAAATGTACAGCTCACAGACATAAGAATGGTATGTTCTAAAATTCTGTAAACATACATGGGGCAACCATACAGGTGGAATTCAAAAGTTCTTTGAACTTCCAACTTGAAGTCAAGTTAAATACTGGCATTTGACAAGATGCAATCTGTGTTTTTGGTTCTCATAACTGTCATATACAAGATCAGCTTCCAGATTAGTCTCCCAAATTATAGTCTACAGAGGTTTTCAGGCATATGTATTCAGAGACTAAGGTTTCTGATGTTTCCGATTTAGTTCCAAACACAAACTTTTAAGAAGTTTGGTATCTTCTCCTTTTCTTCTCTAGCCCTGAACCAAGTATTTCATTTTAATTTGAACTAAGAAATAACATTAGCACCTTATAATTATATGGGAGTTTACAATTACAGAGTATTTTCATAAGCATTCTTATTTGATCCTCAAAGCAATCCTGTAAGGCTGACAGGGCGGGTATTAGCTTCATTTTTTAGACAACTACATTTAATATTTGAGATGCTAAAATTTCCAAGACCACAAAGCTCATTAGTGATTAAACCCAAAAAAGAATTAATCTCTTGACTTCTAATTCTACAGTCTTTACCACAATATCTAACTGCCAGAGAATATCCACCTACCCAAAGACAACCACACTATAAGAGTCATACATTCAAAACTGAATGAACTGTCCTTTCCCTAACTCAGTTTTCCTTTTAGGCTACCCCAGATTTGTCATTGCTTCCACTATTTTTCTGGTTTCCCAAGCTCAAAGCCTTAGTCACATGGTCTTAGTCACTGATTCTTCCCCCCCACTGTTAAGCCATAAAATGAGGCATTGAACAAATCCTGTAGTTTCTTCCACTGAAATCTCTGATTTGTTCTTTGATCTCTACATCCATGTCAGGCCAGGCCCTCAGCACCTTAATCCTCAACTATGACAACTGATTTTCTAGATATTTCTCATCTTTAACTTCTTCCTGAATAGCATTTAGAAGATGTGTCCTTAAATCAAACTTAGATAAATCTATTCCTGTACTAAGAACTCTAAGGCTCCATATTATACCAAGTTTCTTCCATGCCTTTCAAGGTTTTCCATAATCTGACTTTCCTACCAACTCAAATTGTATACACGTGACTAAACTTTTCCAAGCATCCACTGCTCCAAATAACTATAAAATGTGGTCTTGCTCACATATTACACTTTATTTAACTCTATGAAGCCAAGTATTATTCCCATTTTAGAGATGTAAAGAAATGGCCCTCAAAAAGATCAAGTGGTTTGCCCTTAATCACACACACAGCTAACAGAAGTTGAATAAAATGGTGATATTCAAACCTTAATATATATGGCAGCTGCCCCATAATCTGTAAACTATCCCTACTTTGCACTTTTTTCCAATATGCTCCATAGCCACAATCCAAATGGATGTCTGACAGCTTCCCTCATATATCACAAGCAGCTTAAAAGACCTAATAATAAACTCAGTTTTTATTCTACTTGAATGTGTCCTTCCTCCAGTCCTTCCTAGGAGGAAAAAAAAAAGTGAAACTCCATCTATCAGTTGCCAAGCCAGAAACCTGGGACTATGATACATCCCTTACCCTCATTCTTACTCTTACCCAATGTATCACTAAACTCCCTGAGTTTTATCTCCAAAGTATACATTTCATATTTGTCTATTTCATTCCATATCTTTTCTTCTTCATGCTAGTCCAAGCTCCTCACTTTGTCTATTCCATAGTTACCTTCCCAGTCTCCATGTTTTTTCTCCTGCCTGGGTGTAATCTATCTTCCCATACAACAGCCAGTCACCTTTTAAAAACTAACTCAGTCACTTAACTGTCCCTCAAAATACAGCAAGAAAAGTAAATTATTGCTACACTCAACAACATGGATGACTCTCAACAATGTCATTTTGAGTGAATGAAGCCAGACACAATGATTCCATTTATATAGTTCACAGTGTGATTTCATTTATATAAAGTTCAAAAACAGAATAAAGTTAAAACTAACAATAATGGAGACATCTGTCAGAATAGTACTTAATGGGAGGTGGGCAGGGGGTGGGGTGGCGGGCTATAAACACTGGACAAGACCATAATGGAGGTTTCTGAGCTGCTACTTATATTTAATGTATTGATCTAGACATACATAGTCTTAAGCAAAAACAAAAGAACAAACCTTGAGTGCCTTCCCAATGCACTCAAATAAAATCCAGACTACTTATCTTGGTCAGCAAGCCCCTGCACGGTCAGACCTCAGTTTACATTTCCAAAGTCACGTACCAACACTTTCTGCTTGCAGAGACACACGGGCTTCTTTTCAGTTTCTCAAATATGCCAACTTAATCTTTGTTAATCAGGAATTTCGCATGTGCTACTCCAGCTACCTGAACATACATAATCTTTCTGAGAGGCCTTCCAAGGTCCCATGCTCATTCTACCGACTAAGCCTGCTTTTTCTCCTTTATAGCGACTTAATATATGTTATACAAACGTGTGTTTATACATTCTTACTGTCTGTCTCCCTTACTTGACTGCATGCTCTATGAAGACAGAGATGGGCAGAGACCATGTATGTCTTATTCAATATTCTTCAATTAATAAATGAAAGAAACAGTCCCTGTCCTTTTAGGGCTTATAATTAGTATATCTCCATTTACCTGCCAGATTTCTGGGGATATCAACCTACAGCATAACTTTACCCACCCACTAATTCCTTGTTTGGTAAAAATGCGTTATGCTCATTATGAAAAATAATAAACAAATATTTAAAATATTGATATCCATAGTTACATGATCAACTGATTTTCCACAAAGGTGCCAAGGCTATTCAAGGGGAAAGGACATCATTTTCAACAAACGGGGCTGGAACAACTGACTGGATATCAATATAGAAAAAGTGAACCTCAACCCTTACTTTATATTATACAAAAAAAATAACTAAAATTAGTTCATAAACCTAATACTAAAGTCAAAACCATAAAACTTCTAGAGTAAAACATGAGACAAAATATACCACTGGGTTAGGCAAAGATTTTTCTAAAGAAATACCATGAACTATGAAAGGAAAAGATTGACAAAATGGACTTCAAAATTTAAAACTTCTGCTTTTCAAAGGATACTGTTAAGAAAAGAAAAAGGGAATTAAAAATGGTAGCCATGAGAATGAGGGAAGATGACAGAGTAGGAGGATCCTGAGCTCCCCTTCTCCACAGACACACCACGACAACAACTACATGTCATGCCACTCACTCTGAAAACATCCTGAAGACTAACAGATCAGCCCACAACTAAAGACACAAAGAGAAGGCCACAATGAGAAGGGTAGGAGGGGCAGACATGTGATCAAGAACCAGACCCCTGGTGCAGTGACCTCCAAGTGGGAGGAATATCACAGGCACAGAGGTCCTCCCTGAGGAGGGGCTCAAGCCCCACAATGGGGACTCCTGGTCCTGGGGTCCTCCTGCAACCAGGAAGACAAATCCCCATAATGTCTGGCATTGAAAATCCAGAGTTTAACTCTGGGAGATCCAGAGGGCTACAGAAAACCAAGACTTTGCTCTTAAAGGGCCAGCACTCCATAGCACTTGGTCTGAGACCCAGTACAGAAGCAGCAGTTTGAAAATGCCTAAGTTATAGTGAAGGGGATTTATTGAGATTTAAGACATATGCCAGAAGGGCAGGGATCTATCTATAACAGCTTTCTCCAGGAACAGAAGCGCTGGTGAGTCATTTTTCTTGCCCCCCTTTCAGCCTAGTTGGCTGGACACTTGCAGGAGCCAGTTCTGACACTCTCCATCTACCCTGCTAGCACCACTTGTCCACCCTGGAGTTCCCCTGTGGACCTGCCCCATCCAACCCACCCATCCCAACTAGGGCCCCTCCAAAGCAGCTCCCACCCCACCACACCCAGCAGGTAGCCTTGATCAGGAGCGACATCCCCCCAGAATGACTACCACCCCACCGCAACCTTCAGACAGCCATGGTCCAGGACCAACATTCCTTCAATGTGACCTCTGTACCAGGGAAAGGGGTGAGCCAGCTCTGCCCTCAGCATACCCACAACAGTTGTGGTCAAGCTGCTCAGCCAGCTCTTCAGGGGGCCAGTCCAACCCGCCAGCATGCCCTCAGGAGCTACAGCTGAACTATAGTTTCAGCTGTGCTGGAACCGACTGCACTGCAGCCAGAAGGCCTGGGGACAGCCCCGCATAGGGTCAAGCACTGCCCACCAGTGCACTTGCAGTAGTTGTGACTGGTTATTGCCGATACCTGGGGTAACGGCCAGCCCACCCACCAGCAGCACACTCATCGCAATGAGGGCCCAGTCACAACAGGAGGACACAAGGAGCCAGAAGATAATGTGGTTCTGGTGACAAGGAGGACTACACTACAGGATGCCTTCTGCATAAGATAACTACTTTTTAAGACCAGGAAACATAGCTGACCTACATAATACACAGGAACAAAGAAAGTCAGACAAAATGAGAAACAGAGGAATATGTTCCAAGTGGAAGAATTAAGACAAAACCTCCAAAAAAGAACTACACAAAATACAGATAAGGAATCTATCTGATAAAGAGTTCAAAGTAATGGTCATAAAGATGCTAACCAGGCTTGAAAGAAAAGTGGATGAATTCAGTGAGAACTTCAAGAAAGAGACAGAAAATATAAAAAGAGCCAATCAGATCTGAAGAATACAATAACTGAAATGAAATATGCTAGAGAGAATCAAGAGCAGATTAGAGGAAGCAAAAGAACAGATCAGAGATGTCTGGAATACAGGGTAATGGAAAGCACCCAAACTGAACAGCAAAATTTTTTAAAAATGAGAATAGGTTGGGGCACCTGACTACCTCAGTTGGAAGAGCATGCAACTCTTGATCTTGAGGTTGTGAGTTTGAGCCCCATGTTGGGTACAGAGATTACTTAAGTGAATAAATAAATAAACTTTTAAAAAATGAGGATAGGTTAAGGCACCAATAGAACAACATCAAGCATACTAACATTCACATTATAGGGGTCCCAGAAGAAAGAGAGAAAGGGCAGAAAACTTATTTGAAAAAATAATAACTGAAAACTTCCCTAAACTGAGGAAGGAAATAGACATCCAGGTCCAAGAAGCAAAGAAAGCCCCAATAAGATGGATCCAAGAGATCCACACCAAGATACATTATTAAAATATCAAAAATTAAAAATAGAAAGAGAATCTTAAAAGCAGCAAGAGAAAAGCAAATAGTTATGTACAAGGAAACCTCATAACACTATCAACTGATTTTTCAACAGAAACTTTGCAGGTCAGAAGGGAGTGGCATGATATATTCAAAGTGCTGAAAGGGGAAAAAAAAAAAAAAAAACTTACATCCAAAAATAGTCCATATAGCAAAGTTATCAGTCAGAATTGAAGAAGAGATAAAGAGTTTCACCAAGAAACAAAAGTTAAAGGAGTTTATCACCACTGAACTGGCCTTACAAGAAATGTTAAAAAGGGAAAAAAGAAATATTAAAGGGACTTCTTTAAGCAGGAAAAAAGGTATAACAAGAAGAAAATTATAAAAGGAAACAATTTCACTGGTAATAGCAAACATAAGTAAAGGTAGTCAATCTTATAAAGCTAGTATGCAGATTAAAAGACAAAAGTAGTAAAATCAACTATATCTACAAAAATTAAAGGATACATAAAATAAAAAGATATAAAATATGATGTCATATACATACAACATGGGAGAGAGGAAGTAAAAATGTAGTGTTCTTAGAATATGTTTGAACTTAAACAACCATACACATAGGATGTTATTTATGAAACTCATGGTAACCACAAACCAAAAACGTATAATAGATGCACAAAAAATAGAGAGAGAAATCCAAGCATAACACTAAAGAAGTCATCAAATCACAAGGGAAAAAGCACCAGAGAAGAAAGTGACAGAGAACAAGAACAACCAAAAAACAATTAACTGGCAATAAGTACATACCTATCACTAATTACTTTAAATGTAAATGGACTAAATGTCCCAAAAGACGTAAGGCAACTGAATGGATAAAAAACAAGACCTATCTATATGCTGTCTACAAGAGACTTACTTAAGACCCACAGACACATACAGACTGAAAGTGCAGTGGAAAAAGATATTCCATACCAATGGAAGAAAAAAAAACTGCAGTAATACTTCTATCAGACAAAATAGACCTTAAAAGACTATAACAAGAGACAAAGAAAGGCATTACATAATGACAAAGGCATTGTTATACAACAACTCGAGGATGTAACAATTGTAAATATTTGATATACCAAACATAAAAGGACGGAAATATATGAAGCAAAAATTAACAGACATAAAAGAGAAGTTTGACAGTAACACAATAATAGTAGGGGGCTTTAGAGGTACCTGGGTGGCTCATTTGGTTGAGTGTCCAACTTTTGATTTTGGCTCAGGTCATGTTACCAGGGTCATGGGATCAAGCCCTGCATTGGGCTCTGGATTGAGTGTGGAACCTGCTTAAGAGTCTCTCTTTATTCCTCTGCCTCTGTCCCCCACTTGCATGTTCTCTCTCTCAAATAACAATAAAAACAAATTATTATAATAATAGGAGATTTTAACACCCACCTACATCAATGGATAGATCATCCACACAAAATCAATATGGAAATAGTAGCTTTGAATGACATGATAAAGCAGATGGACTCAACAGATATATATAGAACACTCCAGCCAAAAAAGCCAAAATACACATCTTTTCAAGGGCACATGGGACATTCTCCATGACAGATCACATGTTAGGCCACAAAGCAGTCTCAATACATTTAAGAAGACTGAAATTATATCCAGCATCTTTTCTGACCACAACAGTATAGAACTAGAAATCAATTACAAGAAAACACCTGCAAAAAACACAAACACATGGAAGCTAAACAACATGCTACTAAACAAGCAAAGGGTCAAGAAAGAAATTTTAAAAATACCTGGAGACATTAAAATAGAAACACAATGGTTCAAAAGAGGCAAATTTATAGCAAGACAGGCCTACCACAAGAAACAAAAATCTCAACAGATAACCTAACTTTAATTCTAAAGGAACTAGAAAAAGAAAAAAATAGCCAAAGCTAGTAGAAAAAAGAAACAATAAAGGTCAGAGCAGAAATAAATGAAATAGAAACTAAAAAAACAGTAGGAAAGACCAATGAAACTAAGAGCTGGTTCTGTGAAAAGATAAACTAAATTGATAAACCTTTAGCCAGACAATAAGGAGAGAGAGAACTCAAATAAATAAAATCAGAAATGAAAAAGGAGGGGCACCTGGCTGGCTCAGTCGGTTAAGTGTCTGACATCGGCTCGGGTCATGATCTCATGGTTTGTGAGTTCGAGTCCCATGTCAGGCTCTGTGCTGACAGCTCATAGCTTGGAGCCTGCTTCTGATTCTGTGTTCCCTCCCTCTCTCTCTCTCTCTGCTCCTCCCCCGCCCACATACTCTCTGTCTCTCTCAAAAATAAATAAACATTAAAAAAAATTCTTTTAGTAAAAAAGAAATTAAAGAAGAGAAGTTAACAACCAACACCACAGAAACACAAAGCATTAGGATAGACTACTAGAAAAACTATGCGGCAACAAATCAGATATCTTAGAAGAAATGGACAAATTCCTAGGAACATAGAATCTCTCAAGACTGAATTAGAAAAAAGAAAATCTGAATAGACCAATGTAATGAAATTCAACCCACAATCTAAAAACTCCCAACAAACAAAAGTCAACGACCAGATCACTTCACAGGTGAATTCTACCAAATATTTAAAGCAGAATTAATACCTATTCTTCTCAAACTATTCCAAAATATAGAAGAGGAAGGAATACTTACAAATTCATTCTACAAGGGCAGTATTATCCTATGCCAAACTAGACAAAGACACTACAAAAGAAAAAGAAGAAAATGACAGAACAATATGCCTGATGAATACAGATCCAAAAATCCTCAACAAAAGATTAGCAAATCAAATTCAACAAAAGGAGATCATTCACCACAATCAAGTGAGATTTGTTCCAGAGATGCAAGGATGTTCAATATCTACAAATCAATCAACCTGGTATACATTAACAAAATGGAAGGATAAAAATCCTATGAACATCTCAATAGAGGCAGAAAAGAATTTGACATTCATTCATAATAAAAACTCTCGATACAATGGGTATCAAAGAACATACCACAACATACTGAAGGTCACACCTCAAAAACCCACAGCTAACAATACACTAAATGGCAAAAAGCTAAAAGTTTTTCCTTTAAGATCAGGGAAAAGGGGCACCTCAATGGCTCAGTCGGTTAAGTGTCTGATTCTTGATTTTGGCTCAGGTTATGACCTTTGTGAGTCCAAGCCCCACACTGGAGTCTGCGCCGATAATGCAGAGCTTGGTTTGGATTCTTTCTCTCCCCCTCTCAAACTTGTGTTCTCTCTCTCTCAAAATTAATAGACTTTAAAAAATTATTAAAAAATAATAAAATAAAATAAAAGCAGAAAAGAGACAAGGATGTATACTCTTGCCACTTTTATTTAGTGTAGTATTGTAAGTCCTAGCCACAGCAATTAAGACAAGAAAAAGAAATAAAAGACATGTAAATTGATAAGGAAGAAGTAAAACTGTCATTATTTGCTGATGACCTAATACTAGATATAGAAAACCCTAAATATTCCACCAAAAAAATATAATAAATGAATTCAGTAAAGTTGCAGAATACAAAGTCAACAAACAGAAATCTGTTGCATTTCTACACACTAATAATGAAGTAGCAGAAAGGGAATTTAAGAAAACAATTCCATTGGGGTGCTTGGGTGGCTCAGTTGGTTGAGTGTCCGACTTCGGCTCAGGTCGTGATCTTGCAGTTCGTGGGTCTGAGCCCCTCATCGGGCTCTGTGCTGACAGCTCAGAGCCTGGAGCCTGCTTTGGATTCTGTGTCTCCCTCTCTCTCTGCCCCTCCCCCGCTCATGCTCTGTCTCTCTCAAAAATAAACATTAAAAAAATTTTTTTTAATTAATTAAAAAAAACCTTACAACTCTATGCCCCAAAAAACAAACAATCTGATTAAAATGAGTGGAGATCCTGGAGCACCTGGGTGGCTCAGTAGGTTAAGCATCCGACTTCAGCTCAGGTCATGATGTCAAGGTTGGTGAGTTCAAGTCCCGCCGCATTGGGCTCTCTGCTATCAGCAAAGAGATTGCTTTGGATCCTCTATCCTATCTCTCTCTGCTCCTCTCCCGCTTGTGCTCTCTCTCAAAATTAAATAAACATTTAAAAGAATAAATAAAATGGGTGGAGGTCCTGAATAGATATTTTTCCAAAGAAGATATACATATGGCCAACAGACACATGAAAAGATGTTCAACATCACTCTAATCACCAGGGATTACAAATCAAAACCACAATGAGATACCACCTCACATCAGTCAGAATGGCGTATACAAAAGACAAGAAATAACAAGTGTTAGGCAGAATGTGGAGAAAAGGAAACTCTTGTTCACTGTTGGTGGGAATGTAAAATTGGTGCAACCACTATGGAAAAGAGTATGGAGGTTCAAAAAATTAAAAATAGAAATACCATACAATCCAGTAACATGACTCTGGGCCAAAGAAAATAAAAATACTAATTTGAAAAGATATAAGCATCAGTCACTATGTTTACTGCAGCATTATTTACAATGACCAGACTATGGAAGCAACCTAACTGTCCACTTATACATGAATAAAGATGTGATATACACACACAGTGGAATATTAGTCATAAAAAATAATAAAACCTTGCCATTTTGATATAGAGGGTATTATGCTAAGTGAAATAAGTAAAAGACAAATACTATACAATTCCACTTATATGTGGTACCTGAAAATACAACAAATGAGCAAATAAACAAAAACAAACCAAAAAAACAAAAAAACAAAACAAAACCCGGAAAATGCTCATAACTTGACAAACTGCTGGTTCCCAGAGAGGAAGTGGATGGCAGTATAGGTGAAATAGGTGGAGAGGATTAAGAGGTACAAACTTCCAGTTAAGTCATGGTGATGAAAAGTATAACATAGAGAATATAGTCAATAATATTGTAATATATTTGTATGCTGACAAATGGTAACTACACTTATTTTGGAGAGCATTTGGTAATGTATATAATTGTTGAATCATTGTGTTGTACACCTAAAACTAGTATTTTATGTCAACTATGCTGAACTTAAAAAAAAAAAAAATTACAGGAGCACCTGGCTGGCTCAATAGGTTAAGCATCCGATTCTTGATCTCAGCTCAGGTCATGATCTCATGCTTGGTGAAATCAAGCCCCATGCCAGGCTTTTAGTCTGCTTTGGATTCTCTCTCTCCCTCCCTCTCTGCACCTCTCCTGCTTGTGCATGGCTGCGCTCTCTCTCTCTCTCTCTCTCTCTCTCTCTCAAAATAAATAAATAAACTTAAAAAAAAATTAGAGACAAAAAACCCCCAAAAGGTGCGTTATAGGCAGGGAGAAAATATTTGCAAAACACTTCTCTAACAAAGAACATCCTTTATTCTTTTTTTTAAAGTTTATTTTGAGAGAGAGAGAGAGAGAGAGAGAGAGAGAGAGAGAGAGAGAGAGAGAGAGAGAGAGAGAGAAAGTAGGGGAGGGGCAGAGAGAGGGAGAGAGAGAATGCCAAGCAGGCTCCACACTATCACCAGGGCTTAAACACACAAACCATGAGATCATGACCTGAGCCGAAATCAAGAGTCAGATGCTTAATAAACTGAGCCATCCAGGGGCCTCAAACATCTTTCATTCTTACATTTTAGGAAATGCCAACAGGCCCACTAAGGGTTTCTGAGCAAAAATGAAACAAGTGAATGATAGTTTAAATATTTCTTACTCCACAGATTACTTCCTGATTGCAAACAGAAATACATACAATAGAGAGATCTGGCAGGCATCATTTTAAACAAGTTATTAAACATGGCATCATCAAAAGCAGGACAACCTGGCATTATGTGCCTCATGATGTGATTCACTGGTATTATCATCTCCTAAGTATTATTCCCAGTGCTTAAACTGAATCTCACAATGAGGAAACAATCAGACACATATAAAATGTGGAACATTCACTTAGACAACTGGCCTGGGCTCTTCAAAAAAGCTAATGTTATAGGGGTACCTGGGTGACTCAGCTGGTTAAATGACTGACTCTTGATTTTGGTTCACGTCATGGTGTCACTATTCTGGAGACTGAGCCCCTACTTGGGCTCTGAGGAGTCTGCTTGGGATTCTCTCTTTCCCTCTATTTCTGCCCCTTCCCCACTGATGTTTTTCTCTCTCTCTCAAAATAAATAAGTAAATATATTTTTTTAATGTTTTAAAAAGCTAGGGGCACCTGGATGGCTCAGTCAGTTAAGCATCCAACTTTGCCTCACTCAGGTCATGCTTGTGGTTCACCAGTTCAAGTCCCGCATCAGGCTCTGTGCTGTTTGAGCCCCGCATCGGGCTCTGTGCTGACAGCTCAGAGCCTGGAGCCTGCTTTGGATTCTGTATCTCCCTCTCTCTCTGCCCCTCCCCTGCTCCTACTCTGTCTCTCTCTCAAAAATAAATAGACATTTAAAAAAAGGTTTTAAAAAGCTGCTATAAACAAACAAAAGATGGAAAGATTCTTCTACATTTTAAAAGACAAGATTTAAAAACCCAATGTAATGCATGAATTTTGATGAAATCATGTGTTTATAAAATTTTTTTTTTCAACGTTTATTTATTTTTGGGACAGAGAGAGACAGAGCATGAACGGGGGAGGGGCAGAGAGAGAGGGAGACACAGAATCGGAAACAGGCTCCAGGCTCCGAGCCATCAGCCCAGAGCCTGACGCAGGGCTTGAACTCACGGACCGCGAGATCGTGACCTGGCTGAAGTCGGACGCTTAACCGACTGCGGCACCCAGGTGCCCCTGAAATCATGTGTTTAAATACACAGTTAACAAATGCATTTTGGAGAAAACTTAGAATTTTATATGGACTGGCCATTAAAAAATGGAGCTATTCGGCGATGATGGTGCAAAGCCTACTTGGGATTCTGTCTCCCTCTCTGCCTTTCTCTCTCAAAATAAATAATAAATTTAAAAAATTTTTCTTAATGGAATTATTAATTTTCAATGGTATGATAAGTGTTTGGTTTATATAAGAGAATGTCTTTATTCTTAGAAGAGACACTAAATATTTCAGCTGTGAAATATTTAAAGTGCCATGGGATCACAACTTTCAAATGTCCTGTTATTAAAAAAGTACATACAAAAGGAGGCAAGATGTTAACAATTGGCAAATCTAGGTGTTGACTGTAATATTCTTTTAACTTTCCTAAAAGTTTGCAAAAAAAAAAAATAAAATAAAATAATTTGGCTAGGGTTTGGAAGAAGTTTTTTTTTAAGTTGTTTTTTTTTTTTATATTTACTTTTGAGAGAGAGAGAGAGAGAGAGAGAGAGAGAGGGAGAGAGAGAGAGAGATGTAAGCAGGGGAAAGGCAGAGAGAGGAACACACAGAATCTGAAGCAGGCTCCAGGCTCTGAGCTGTCAGCACAGAGCCCGATGTGGGGCTCAAACTCACAGACCACAAGATCATGACCTGAGTTGAAGTCAGAAGCTTAACTGACTGAACCACCCAGGCGCCCCTGGAAGAAGTTTTTAAAAGAAAAAGTTAAACAGCTTCTTAAGATGGTGAAAGCCTGCATTAAAACTTGGCACCAGGGCAGCTGGCTGACTCAGTTGGTAAAAAGCATGTGACTCTTGATCTGATGGTTCTGAGTTCAAGCCCCATGTTGGGCAGAGAGATTACTTAAAAATAAAACAAGACAAGGGCGCCTGGGTGGCACAGTCGGTTAAGCGTCCGACTTCAGCCAGGTCACGATCTCGCGGTCCGTGAGTTCGAGCCCCGCGTCAGGCTCTGGGCTGATGGCTCAGAGCCTGGAGCCTGTTTCCGATTCTGTGTCTCCCTCTCTCTCTGCCCATCCCCTGTTCATGCTCTGTCTCTCTCTGTCCCAAAAATAAATAAACGTTGAAAAAAAAATTAAAAAAAATAAAAAATAAAACAAGACAAAACAAATTAAATTTGACACCAACTAAGCCAAATGTTCCACACTGTTATCTTTTCTAGAAAGCAGAAGCGTGAATAGAGCCATACTTTTTCATCAAGAAAGCAGTTTTGATCATTTCTAAAAGAAAGATATTTTAGGACTATAAATTCCTCTACTGATTTTTGTATGTACTGAAGTCTGGCAGTCAGCCTTCAAACAGCAGACACACCAATTGATCTAAATAGTTAAGACCTTAAAGAATTAGATGGCTCTCTAGTGAGCATGTGGTTGAAAATATAGGCTCAGAATCAAACTGTTAGGTTCAAAACCCCAATCCAAGGCTTGTTAACTATGTGACTTTGGCAGCTTAATCTCCCTAAATCTCAATTTCCTTATCCATAAACTGGATATTTACAATTCCTACTTTGTGCAGAATTGTTGTAAGAATTAACAGTTAATCTGTAAGCAGTACTTTGGACAGTGCCTGGAGTATAGTTAAAGCCCAATACTTACTGGCTACCATTATCAGTTGGTGTGATGCTGGGCACACAGAACTTGTGAAAAACCTGATCTCTGACCTAAAGGCATTTACAATCTCTTCAGTAAACTAAACGAGACGTTATGGGCAAGAGTCATAAAATAGTAAATAACGTGAACAATGTGAATCAGAGGGTGACTAAGAATTAAATTGTGTTACCATCACAATTACAAACGATATTTGAGAAAGAACAATGTTCATTCACTAAGCAAGGAGGTATTTAGGCCATGAAAGACAGGCAGGATTTGGAAGTTAGGCAGTTTTCACCCATCATAGTTAACACTCCTCAGTAGAGGCTACCAAAAATTCTCACTTGTTTGTCCTTAATAAATCCCCTGATAAAGATGGTATGTTTTAATTTTTTTGTACTACTAAAATAATAATAATAATGGCTAATATTTGAGGGCTTACTATGTGTCAAACTATCCTGCTTCACATTCATTATTTTACTCCTAATAACACCTCTTTGAGGAAATACGACCCCTATTTTACAAATGAAACAGAAAGGCCAGCATGATTAAGTAACTTGCTCATAGACATCCTATAAATCCAAGGCTCTCTATTCCACAGCACTGGCTCTTAACAAGTAAACTAATTTCTCAAAATCCCTAAGTGTATCAAGAATACAGCAACAACAATGACAAAAACACTCACATTTTACACTTCACACTTCCCTGATCCTACTCCCCAGAGTTAACAGTTTGGTGGGAGACTAAATAATGGTACTAGTCCTCCACCCATTCTAATATGTACTTCCAAATAAATGACACCACCACAGGCAAATAATTTATGATAAATTCTGCCTCTGACCAATGTTTCTGGTTTTAATGTTTATTTATTTTGAGAGAGCAAGAGACAGCATGAATGGGGGAGGGACAGAGAGAGAATCCCAAGCAGGCTTTATGCTATCAGCACAGAGCCTGACTTGCAAGGTTAGATCCTACAGACTGTGAGATCATGACCTAAGATGAAACCAAGAGTCAGACAGTTAACCGAATTACCCACCCAGGTGTCCCTCTGTTGTTGTTACTGCTGCTGTTGTTGTTTTAAGATAAAATAAGTCAGTCAATGAATACCATTCTAATTTTGTTGAAGCTGTCCACAGACAGTATTAAAGGGGAAAAAAGTTGAAAATGATCAACTAAACCTTTAGGGCTCTTATATTTACCAACTTACTCAAGAGGAGAATAATAATATAAAGTTTATAGACTCAAGTCAAATCTTAAGATATGAGGTTAAAAAAAAAGTGTGCCATGAACAGGTTGAGGCTATGAATATCAATTAAGTATTCATGATGTGTTAAATGTAAAGGTCAAAGATTTATGTGATCTGTCACAGTGTGTTAAATGTATAGTTTAAGTCATCATAACAAATTCTTAAAAGGGACAATTCCCTCTACTAAACCATACATACTGCTGTATTCTACCTTTTTTTTTTTAATGTTTGTGTTTGGAGAGAGAGCGAGCACGTGCAAGCAGGGGAGGGATAGAGAGTGAGGGGGACAGAGAATCTGAAGCAGTTCATTGCTGATAGCAGCAAGCCTGATGTGGGGCTTGAAGTCACAAACGGTGAGTTCACGACAGGAGCCAAAGTCAGGCACTCAACCAACCAGGCCACCCAGGCCCCCTGCTGGATCCTACTTTATAGAATTACATGTTGTGCTTATATAGTATATTTTTACAATAAACTAAATAAAAGATCATATTAAGAAAATCATAAGAGAAAATATACTGTACTGTACTGTATTTATTGAGAAAAATCCACATATAAATGTAGCCATACAGGTCAAAGCCATAGTGTTCAAAAGTCAACACTAGTTTATTATAGGTCAAAATTGCTCATGTCAATATCCTAATTCAAGTTTTCTGGAATCAAAAGTGGATCTAAGATGTCATATAAATTGCCTATATCTGTTTTCAGATACAACTACCTTTAAATACATTCCTAGATCACTTAATTTTCACTTTCCTGATTAAAATCCTTCAATGATTCCTAGAAAAAGTCCAAAACCTTGGCCAACAGAGCACTCAAACCCCTCCAAGCAAGGTCTCTACTGAGGTCTTCAACCTCCAGTCACTTTTGTATGCTAGTAATGTTAAACTACTGAGAATGAATGTATACACTACAATTTCATACCACTGTGCCTTTACCAATGTTATCTTTGATGCCTAGTATGTCCTTTTATACTTTTTTTGGCTTGACTTTTAACCCATCTTCTGAGCTCAGAAAGTCATTTCCAAGAAGTAGTCACTTAAGCTCTAGGCTGGTCTGAGTAACTTTCCTCCATGTTCCTAAGATACACCATGCATACCTCTTAAGAATTAATCTTGAAACAACCTGTTTATGTGATTTTCTTAAGAGTAGGAAGTAATTTTATTCATCCATATGCTCCTAGAGCTCAAAGTGAAGGCTCAGAGGAGGGGCTTAATGAGTCTTTTAAACTGAACTGTGTAAACTTAAGGGAGTTATTACATATAAATGAAATGCCTTAAACAGTTGTTGAGGATCTTTCCATGCAGAATGCAAGAGAATATAAATGCAGTTATAGTCTCCTCAGGCAATATCCTCGTCAAAATTTGACTAATAAATGCTTACCTAGACACTACTGATTATCCTTAGTTGTGGGCTAAACTTCCCAGCAAGACTTATTAAGGCCCCAAGGGACTGGTATGAAGTCAAATGAATTTCCAGAATCTATTAACCCAACAAAAGACCAAAATATATCAAAAAACCCCTAATAAGCATACTACTTAAAACCCTAGTGTTTTTGAAATTGTAGATCTGAAACTCAGAATATAGAAGCTCTTAAAATATAATTTTCATAGTCATAGTTAATTGAATTGGCATGAACATCAACCTTTATTTTCCAAAGCTATTCTAGTAATTATCAATCATACCAAAATACAGAGCATACTTGATGTATCAACATTAGAAATTTTAATAGCTAAAGAAATATAGTGGAATATAACAAACATGACTTCCACAACACAGAGGAAGAGAATGGTCTTCTTTTACCCAGGTAAACAAGGGATCCAGATTTTTTTTTTAATGTTTATTAATTTTTTTTAATTTTTTTTTTAACGTTTATTTATTTTTGAGACAGAGAGAGACAGAGCATGAACAGGGGAGGAGCAGAGAGAGAGGGAGACACACAATCCGAAACAGGCTCCAGGCTCTGAGCTGTCAGCACAGAGCCCGACGCGGGGCTCGAACTCACGGACCGTGAGATCATGACCTGAGCCGAAGTCGGACGCTTAAATGACCAAGCCACCCAGGTGCCCCGTAATGTTTATTAATTTTTGAGAGAGAGCGAGAGAGAGAGAGCAGGGAGGGGCACAGAGAGAGGGAGACACAGAATCTGAAGCAGGCTCCAGGCTCTGAGCTGTCAGCACAGAGCCCTATGTGGGGCTTGAGCCCACGAACGATGAGATCAAGACCCTGAACTGAAGTCTGACGCTTAACCAACTAAGCCACCAGGCACCCCCAGATGTTTTTTTTATGTGAAGTACTGCAAGGAACATTTCTCAAGGTTTACAATAAATCCAGTCTATGTGTGTTTCTATAGTAACAGGAATGGAGTGTACACAGTCTACAGTAATAAACCTGGTGTTTTTACTGTTTGGTGATTCCTGCAGCAAAACATCATTAAAAAAATTTTTTAGGTGTGCCTGGGTAGCTCAGTCAGTTAAGCACCCAACTTTGGCTCAGGTCATGATCTCACGGCTCATGAGTTTGAGCCCCGTATCAGGCTCCATGCTGACAGCTCAGAGCCTGCAGCCCGTTTTGGATTCTGTGTCTGCCCCTCTCCCACTCCCGCTCTGTCTCTCTCTCAAAAATAAACAAACATTAAGAAAAATTTTTAAAAAATTTAAAGACACATAACGTTAAAAAATTAGAGAGTAATTTTGTCTTACAGCAAAAACTTGAAATGTAGTACATAAAGGCAAGTTTAAGTATACATTCTTTGAGGTGTAAAGAGAAAGCTACCAAATATATTCATATACCCATTTCTAACTGATCACTCATGTTTGACAATCAGATCTTGTATCAGATCTTGTATTTGAAATCAGTTTAATACATACAAACATACCCACTCCCTCCAAAAAAACTTCTTCGACTATGTCTCATACTTAATGACAGAATATGAAGATTTTTGGATGACAGCATCAAGGGTGATTTTCATTTTACTATTTCCCCCCCCCCAAATTTACGCCAAAAAGAAAATGAGAGACAGGAGTTAATTTTTTTTTTTTAAATATGATCTATTATTTTGGGGCGCCTGGGTGGCGCAGTCGGTTAAACGTCCGACTTCAGCCAGGTCACGATCTCGCGGTCCGTGAGTTCGAGCCCCACGTCAGGCTCTGGGCTGATGGCTCAGAGCCTGGAGCCTGTTTCCGATTCTGTGTCTCCCTCTCTCTCTGCCCCTCCCCCGTTCATGCTCTGTCTCTCTCTGTCCCAAAAATAAATAAACGTTGAAAAAAAATATATTAAAAAAAAATATATGATCTATTATTTTAAGTAAATAGGTTTGCATGGGTAAAACCTGAGACTCTTTAAAGTAAAATTTTGAAAAACATGCTTAATCTATAAGAAAAGTGGCCAGATCCATTAATGCCAGAGTTTTAAAAGAGACTCCATTCTTTTTGGTTCTGTGTTCTATTTATATTTTGATTTAATTATATGATCAGAGTGATCTTCTGACTATAAGTTAAATTCTGTACTGCCTATTTTGGTTTTCATAGTTTAAAAAATCATTTAACTGTTAGTAATGTAATAACAAAGGTGTACTGTTAAAGAACAGAGGTATGTTATTTTGCTTTCTTATATCTATTTTAAAACTATAAGCCATTCGACCTTTTTGGAAATAAGTAGAAGATAAATATTTTTAAGGAGCCCAAACACATACCTATAATAATCAGCAAACACAAACTGCTACTATTAAGCATAAACAGGATGCAAATTACGCTAAATCAATATTTTTCCTTCACAAGCCTTCCTACATTTTAACTTAAAAAAAAAAAAAAAAAGCAAGGGTGAGGGTGAAGGTTATGGAAAAAAAAAAAAAGAAAAATCAACCATTTGGTTCTAAGAACTTGATCACGCCTCTACAGCACCAAAAAAGGAAATGAACAACAATGTTTACCTTTTATTCACTAAAAGCTGCTAGAATTGATAGCATCTAATCTAGCTCTGTTATAGGCAAAAAACAATAACTGAATCTGGTACAGTGACTACACAATCCAATGTCAATCTTTCAAACAAAATGGATCCTGCTTGAAAATTTCTAGCAAGGAAATACAAATAAAATTACAAATGGAAGTGGTTGTTGCATTTGTCTTTAGATAATCTTATCCTTTAAGGGAACAAAACCTGTATCAGATTATAAGATTTACTCTTTACTCACAAACAAAATAAAGTGCTTTTAATAATAACCAAGTGTTATACAGTTGGTAGTCACAGCCAACCATAGCTGTAACCACAGTGGTATTGAAGCAAATTATTTCTCACTGAAATTTGGGCATTTTTTCTCAACTTGTTACATTCCCAAGGTAATGCAAACGTTTGGACTTCTGAGACTTCGAGGCCATTATATAATGATACTAATTCTATAGGTACTTAACACATTTTTAGTTTCCCTAAGATATTTTTAACGAAGATTTGCAGATGTCAAAATTATGACGTTTGAAAAAACTGGTCAAACTTCTGAAGCATTTAAAGGTATTTACTACCATTCTGGTTGAGGCTAACTCTTTGAAAGTTTAATGATGTAACTTGGGAAAGATCTTCTTTTCTGAACTATTTTTCAGTTATTATACTAATAAAGCATCAATTCACCAAATGACACAAAAAGCTTACAACATTTTAGTATGTTAAATAAATGTTCTGTGTTAGTAAACCTTATCTGGGTATCTTGACTTAAAGGTACTTTCCGAGGTAGCCTTTTAAAAAGAACTCTAAGCTGCTGACTAATTTCTGGGTTAAACTGGAAAATCTGCTTGTGTTAAAAAATAGGCAATTCAGGAGAGAATGTATCCCCTTTATATTTTCATGTGATCTTACCTATCCACCAAGATATAAGGCAAATTGTGTCATTTTTATACAATTACAGACAACATTCAAATCAAAGTAGTCTCACTCCATCTATATCTAATAAACTCAAGATGTATCAACAGAAGAACAAAATTCTTGTAGAATTTGCTACATGACATTTACTCATTACCAACTAAGCAAAAGATAAACCACGTTCTTCAATAATGGAGAAATAAATTATGAATTTGATGCCTAAATAATAAAAACAAAACAAATAAATCCTGGTAAGATTTTCTCTTCTTTCTCCCTACTAAGGTACAGTCTTTTTGTTCTATTTTCTTAGATAGTATTATTCCTAGAGAATACCCTGCTAATCTATCAATTTTACTCAATTTAAATGAGAATGCTGTCATGAAAGGCTGCATATTGTATGATTCCATTTGTATGAAATATCCAGAATAGGCAAATTCATAGTGACAAAAGATTAGTGGTTGCCAGGGACTGGGAGAAGGGAGAAATGGAGGCTGACTGCTAATGGGTACAGGATCTCTTTTTGAGGTGATGAAAATGTTCTGGAATTAGTGGTGGGGTTGCACAACTTTCTGGATATACTAAAAACCACAGAACTGTACGCTTGAAAAGGGAAAATTGTATGGTATGTGAATGATATCTTGAAAAAATATGCTCTAAAAGAAATCAAGAAAGGATCTGCGTATGCTTCTCAACAATAAAGTCTACGATATCCATTCAAAGGATGACTAGTTTGTACACCTTAAATGTGCTTAAAATAAAAAGATTTACATTTATTAAGTTACAGTAATTAACAATGAAACAGTAAGATCCTGGACACACATCCAAGCCTATATGGGAATTTGGCTTATAACAGAAACAGCACTGCAGGTTAGTAAGGAAAGAACAGAAGATTTAAAGAATGGTACAGATAGGGGCACCTGGGTGGCTCAGTCGGTTAAGTGTCCAACTCTTGATTTTGGCTCACATCATGATTTCAGGGTTGTGAGATTGAGCCCTGTATCAGGCTCTGTGCTGACAGTGCAGGGCCTGCTTGAGATTCTCTCTCTCCCTCTTTCTCTGTTCTTACCCCATTCATATTCTCTCTCTCTCTCTCAAAATAAATAAGAATGGTATGGAAAACTGCTTCTCCATGTAGAAAAAAAATTAGATCCTTACCATACAGGATACCAAGTCCAGGTGGATTAAAGACCAAATATAAAAAGTAAAACTTACAAACTTTTAAAGAATAAACAAAAACATAAAACAGGAGATCTTTACAAACTCAAGGTGGAAGGATTTCTTAAAATACACAAAGAGTTTAAGTGATTAATAAAATCAACAATCTTAATTTTAACAAACTGTATGTCAAAGATACAACATAAGTGAAAAGATAAGCCCCCAACTGGGAGAAGATAAACGTAATGCATAAAAGAAAGCTGGATTCCACCCTCAAACTTTCTTCCAAATCTACCCAATTCTTGCTATGTTCACTGGCTCTGCCTTATCATTTTTCATCTGGATTAGAGTATCAACTTCCAAATTGTTCTTCCTGCTTCCCAAGTCGTTCACCTCCAATCTGTTCTCTATAGCACTGACAGTATTTAAAAAGAAAAACAAACAAACAAACAAAAAAACCCTCAAATTTAATAACCTCTCATGACTCTCCATGCCTTAGGATAAAATCCAAACAGCAGAAGACCCTTCTTGATTTGCCTACTTGTCCGGCCTCCTCTCCTGCTGCTGCAGCTTTCCCACCTTGCTCTCCATCATTCTAGCATCTTCTCTGTCATCTACTCATGCTTGAAGATTCTATTCAGATGTGTTAAAATACTCCAAGAAGCTTTTCCAGATCACCTCTCACACATCACACACACTTTGAAGCCAGGCCAAGTACCCTCTTCTGCTGGCATAGCATCCCTACCTATACTTTACTTAATACACTTTAGCACTTAATACACTGTAAAGGGCTATTTTAACCTACAGGAAGTGTGTGTGTGTGTGTGTGTGTGTGTGTGTGTGTGTGTGTGTGTATGAACATGATGAGATGAGATGAGATGAAATGAAATGAAATGAAATGAAATGAAATGAAAACATTTGTGAAAGAAATAATGGTAAAACAACATTTTATCATATTGATTCTGGATACCAGCTGCTGTCTGTTAACTACCCTCTGTGGGCTGAGGCGATTTGGGGCCAAGGTTCATACCAGCTCCTCCTTCCTTCCCATTCTGGTGCTACTGCAATGGGAAGGAGAACAAAAGTTGCAGCCAGATTGTCCCCACTCCAACCTATACAGGCTTCTCTAATAAAAGAAATATTTATTGAGCATCTACTGTTTACCAGACACTGGGCTCAGCACTAAAGTTACAGGGATGAAAATTCACACATGGCTCCTGCGATTGTACAGTTACATTATTACCGGAGAGAGAAAAGCAATAAAGGGCAAGTGCTGGAGAATAGGCTCAGAAATTGCTCCTGGTAAGATTCAGTTATTCATTTCACATCAAGTACTCGTATTATGTTTAGTCTTGAGTACTAGAGATAAAAGATGAGCAAGACAGAGTCACTGATAACAGAAAGGGACAAATGCCTGGATGGCAAAAGAAAATGCCCAGGGTTAAGAAGCTGTGGGATGTGGGAGAGGATCTAGGGACTTCAGACATTTCCAGACTTACGGGAAAAAAGTCCTAACCTGTGGAAAGGGAGGGGAGCGCCTTTGCAATACCTACATTAACCATTATCTAAAAGGGTTTCAGCTAAGAACTTTCTTGGCTTCTTGGGTGCCTGGCTGTCTCAGCTGGTGGAGCACGCAACTCTTGATCTCGGGGTTATGAGTTTGAGCTCCACGTTGGGTGTAGAGCTTACTTAAAAAAAATAAAACTTACTTGGCCTCTTAATAGCATAGCTTCCAAATACCTAGATTATTAGAAGAATCTTTCTTGATATGTTACAAAACTAAATTATAAGCATGTAATGAAACTACATAATTTAGGGAAATAAAAACAACTCAGATGCCAGACGATATGGAAAGACTGGAAGTCTATATTAAGGACAGTGGCCTACTTCATCTCAAAATCTCCAGGCTAACTACAGTGCCTGACTCATTATCAATAAAGAAATCAACTGTAAACAGAAGGGAGTATCACAGTAAAGGGCCACAGAATTGGCTTGACAATGTAAATATTTTATTAAAAAGTTTTTTTAATGTTTATTTATTTTTGAGAAGTGGGGGGCAGAGAGAGGGAGGCACAAAATCTGAAGCAAGCTCCAGGCTCTGAGCTGTCAGCACAGAGCCCGACGCGGGGCTCGAACCTACAAACCATGAGATCATGACGTGAGCTGAAGTCAGATGCTTAAACAACTGAGCCACCCAGGTGTCCCTGTAAATATTTTAATATGAGCTATAACCACTAACTAGTATTAGTGAAATACCACAGGCTGTTTGTTAGGAGCATGCATTTAGAACTGACTGTACAAATTTGCTTTTTCCTTCTTAAGAAAGGTCACGAATTAGGCTAGAAAGTACCTGCACTCTGATTATATGTCCAACACAAAACCAAACTAGCAGCAGGTTATCAGGTCACTAAGAGGAAAACACAACAAAACAAAATTTGCCCCAATTATTTTTAAACGTTTTCAAAAGTTACTTTGTAATCTTACTATATTTTATCAAGTAATCTTTTCATCAGATCAGAATAGAAGACATTTTATTAAGTGCTAGAAATACAGTATATAAACACATCACACAAGAGTCACTGACTGACAAGAGATTTTTTCCCCAGGAAACTAAATATTTACACAACCGTATTTAATATGAAACTCATTACCATGAATCTAATAATTCTACAGGTGTATATAAACTATTAACATATTAGGGATATTTTTCAAAGCAGTAGGTATATAATGAAATGAATCTCTGTTTTTTGTTTCAGTGTATAAAAACTGCAGTCACTACTAATGATATTGAGAAACTATCATAACATTATCACCACTGAGCATAATACATAAGAAGAATCTAGAACTCTAATAAAATGACTTTCCTTTTTTTTTTAAATCATGTACAGACTAACACAAAGCCTGTATTAAAACAAAATCGGTTTACATTAGAATGCCCAGCTATATTTGAGGTGTCTTTGAGTAACTTCAGCATTCTGAGAACTGCCAAATGTGTTCAGATATCTGAAATTCATGTTTATTTTTAATTTCCAAGGCAAAGGATAGCAGTGCCATCTTTCATCATGGAAAAAGCAACCAACCAACAAAACCAAACCATGTTGACCCTCGAACAACATGGCAGTTAGGGGTGCTGACAACCAGTGCAGTCCAAAATGTGTATATAACTTTTTTTTGACTCACCAAAAACTTAATTACTAACAGCTAACTGTTGATCTTACCACAACATAAATATACATTTTGTATGTTATACATATTACATACAGTATTCTTACAATAAAATAAGCTAGAGAAAAGAAAATGTTAAGAAAACCAAAAGGAGAGGGGCGCCTGGATGGCTCAGTGGGTTAAGCGGCCAACTTCGGCTCAAGTCATGATCTCACGGTCTGTGAGTTCGAGCCCCACATCGGGCTCTGTGCTGACAGCTCAGAGCCTGGAGCCTGTTTCAGATTCTGTGTCTCCCTCTCTCTGACCCTCCCCCATTCATGCTCTGTCTCTCTCTGTCTCAAAAATAAATAAAAAACGTTAAAAAAAATTAAAAAAAAAAGAAAACCAAAAGGAGAGAAAATACATTTGCAGAACTAGATTTATCAAAAAAATCTGTGTACAAGTTGGCCTGCACAGTTCAAACCATGTTGTTCAATGGTCAACTGTACTTCAATTCTAGAAGAAGTACTAGGTACTTTTTTTTACATTTTGTTAATTGTTGTATGCCTATCCCTTAGTGCAGTAAGTAAATGAGAAAGACTGCTAAATGAAATACAGAGATGACAGAAAAATCACATCTCGGCCTTTTGGCTAAGATCAAGTGCAGAGATGACAGAAAAGACCAAAGAAAATTATAACTGTTGTTTTACTAAATACTCATTTCCAACCAAGTAATGAAGACAGAAGAAAATACATTTCAACTATCAAAATATAGTCAAAAGTACAGCCCAAAATCACAGCATTAGTGTTTGCTGTAACAGGATTTCAACTTCATAATCTAAAATTATGCAGGTAATTTTAATGTGTAAACCTTCTTTGGAAACTTCATCAAACTGCTGTGTTATACTAATCTCTAAAATTATTAACATTTCTCAAGAGCCAAATATGAGTTACCAAATCAAATTTGGTCTTTAGTATCTAGGCTTTCTGTAACTCACTGATTAAGAAGTGATCCAAAATTCAAATATATGACTGAGAACTAGACTAAGAAGGCAATACACTTATCAATGAGTTCACACTGTGAAACAAGATTTCTCAACCTTAGCACTACTAACATTCTGGACCAGGTAATTTATTGTGGAGGACTGTCATGTGCATTGTAAGATGCGTGATAGCCTCCTGGCCTCTGCCCACTAGATGACAGTAGAACCATCTGCCAGTACTAAGAATCAGAAAATATTTGTCTCCAGACTTTGCCAAATGTCCCCTTGGATGCAAAATCACCCCAGGGTTGAAAACTACTACCCTAAAATGATGTTCACTAAAATGTAAATGTTTACTATCTCTGAATGGAATTATGGATACATTCTGTTCTTTTTTGCTTTATCTTTTGCTTTTCTGTATTTTTTAAAATGAGTATAAAAGTTTCAATACATTTTACAAAAGAAAAAATATAATTCACTAATTATTAATCAAGGAAATACTCATTTATTCAGTTTGTACCCTAGTTTTTAATGACTAGTATGCACAGATGTTTTCCCAAATATGAAATGTTTCTGAGTATTCAAAATGTTTAACAAAAAAAAATTCATCTCAGAATACACCCAGATTTTAATCTATATAAGGATTTCTTGAAATTTCAAATGAAAAATACTTTAAAGATGCTTTAAGTAAAACAGGATCATTTACTGAGCACTTTTGATGTGATGTTCCAAGTGCTTGGCAAGAATTACAACATTTAACCCTCAGAAAAACTAAAGTGAATGTTAGCATCTCCATTTCACAGATGAGGAAACTGAAAAACAGCTTAGGTGTCTTGTCCAAGGTCCCACATATAATAAGTGATAGAGCTGGGAGTCAAACCCAGGCAATCTTACCTCATGACCTGCACTCTTTACCACATGCTATACTCACTGACCATTAAACCACTTTCTGTCATGTCTGTATTAATTCAGAAAGGCAATGCTTACTGCTTCAGAAAACATCCCTTGTTACTATAATTAACAAAATCAGTATCTTCAACTTGCACAGAGGCTGTGATATAATAATGCCCCCCCCCCCCCACATGCCCACATCCTAACCCCTAGAACCTGTGAATGTTACCTTATGTGGAAAAGGGACTTTGCACATGTGATTAAGGATCTTACCAATGGAGAGAGCATACTGGATTATCTAGCTGGGGCCAACGTAATGACAAGGATCCTTATAAGTGAAAAGGGGAGGGAGAAGAGGCCGGAAGACACTACACTTCTGGTTTTGAAAGTAGAGAAGGGGGGCGCCTGGGTGGCTCAGTCGGTTAAGCGTCCGACTTCAGCTCAGGTCATGATCTCACGGTCCATGAGTTCGAGCCCTGCGTTGGGCTCTGTGCTGACCGCTCAGAGCCTGGAGCCTGCTTCGGATTCTGTGTCTCCCTCTCTCTCTGACCCTCCCCTGTTCATGCTCTGTCTCTCTCTGTCTCAAAAATAAACATTAAAAAAAAAAAAAAAAAGAAAGTAGAGAAGGGGACCAGAAGCCAACGAATGCAGGCAGCCTCTGTAAGCTGGAAAAAGGCAAGAAAACAGATTCTTCCCCTAGAGACTCCAGAGGAATACAACCTTACTGATGTCTTGATTTTAGCCCTGAGAGACCCATGTTGGACTTCTGACATCCAGAAGTATGTGATAGTAAATTTGTTGTTTTAAATTTCGTTTGGCATCTAGGTTTGACATCATTTGTTAGAGAGGCAACAGGAAACTAATAGAGTCTTCTCTGAAAGCATTTCCACTCACTTTGTTGTCCTTAGTTCCACTAACATCCCTATAAAGCACAAACAGGGAGGAGGGGAATTACCATAGATCCATTAACCTAAGATTTGGAGAATCTGAAACAGAAATATCACTCTAAAAAGTCTTACCCTATTACAACACAAATATTCCTGTGTATGGATACAAATATAGTAATGTGACCTACAATTTGTCCCTGGACAGCCAGAAAAAGCCATTAGATTTAAATTGCTGGTAGGGTGTGGCTGCCACCTTTTATACATGCAGAAGAAAGGAAATACTTCTTCCCATTTTGTTGGCACAGTCACTGCTGCTTTCTATGCTCTAGAGTTTACTTTCATTCTAGTCATAGATGTGATACAAATAATGAAATGGCAGTAAAGCCATTCCCAGACAGGACACAATGTTATAGGTCGTTTTATTACTAAAATACTTACTGTTTTTAAGATCTTCAATTTCTGGCAACTAAAATCACTGGGCCACACTGGGTTTTGTGACCGATTTTCACAAAAATATGTAGAGGGAGGTGGAGAAAATCTGCACTAATAAAGATAGCACTCTGGTAAGAACCATATTTTAAAATTCTGCTAAACATAAATGAACAAGTTAAAAAAGAAAAGCCTCACACAGCCATCCAAAAATACTACAATAAGCCAATATGTAGTGATGAATAACCTCTGATGAATAACCTCTAAGTGGAAATGTATTTTGTAAAGGTAAAATAATAAGTTCCCTAAATAAAAAGGCTTTCATTCACATCTTAAAACACTGTTTAACTATTTAAGAGTACGTATAGAAATAAATAGTAAAAATAAAATCCTTTCCACACTTACCTTGTTGACATTTTAAAATTAGAAATTAAATCACCTAATTTACTGTAAAAGAATATTTGATTTCCAACAACTTGGAGATAACTCAAATCATTATTAGCCAAATACTGCTTGTATCAGTTAAAGTGCCTATGTCTGCTACCCAGCGATGTTCATTCATAGATCATAAGTCAAAACATACTGGAAAATCAGGAGCAGGTAGTTCTCCTACCATTTCAGCCAATGGTATATAAATGACTCTGAGTAAACCCCTTCATCTCTAAGAAGTTATGAAATGAGGCTGAATACTCAAAAACTGACCGTGTAAATATTTTCTCATTTAATGTTTTTATTTATATACTTGTTTATTTATTTATTTAGAGATAGAGAGTGAGCAGGGGAGGGGCAAAGAGAGAGGGAGACAGAATCCCAAGCAGGCTCCACAGCATCAGCACATGAGATCACAACCTAAGCCAAAATCAAGAGTTGGGCACTTAACCAACTAAGCCACCCAGGGGCCCTGACAAAAGCCTGTTTTTAAAATAAGAGTTCACAGGGGTGCCGGGGTGGCTCAGTCAGTTAAGCGTCCGACTTTGGCTCAGGTCATGATCTCACAGTTCGTGAGTTTGAGCCCCACATCGGGCTCTATGCTGACAGCTCGGAGCCTGGATCCTGCTTTGGATTCTGTGTCTCCCCTTCTATCTGCCCTTCCCCCACTCATGCTCTGTCTCTCTCTGTTTCTCAATAGTAAATAAACGTTAACAAATTTTAAAAATAAATAAATAAAATAAAAGCTCACAGAGAAACATTTCTATACAAAATCATTCTAAATTAATCACTTTAGGGGTACCTGGCTGGCTCAGTCGGTGAAGTGTCAGTTTAAGGTCATGATGTCATGGTTCGTTGAGTTGGAGCCCCACATCAGGCTCTGCACTGTATCAGTGTGGAGACTGCTTAGAAGTCTCTCTCCCTCTCTCTGAGCCCCTTCCCCACTTGCTGTCTCTCAAAATAAATAAACTTAAAAAAAAAAATAATTACCTTAAATTACCTACACCAGCATCACTAAGATAATCAAAAGCTGAGTCTCACCCTGCCTATTCCCAGACTCCAACTGGCATGTTATTCCAAATATTTATCTTATTCTTCACAGAATCCTTTGTTTTGTTTGTGAAATGGTTCATTACTGAACACCAACTATACAGCAGATCTTGTTCTAGCTCTGGGAAATCAAAGGAAATAAGATTCTAGTCTCATGGAGCTTAAATAAACCAGAAAATTTCAGATAGTGATAAACTACTATAAAACAGGGTAATAGGATACAATGACTGAGGGGCTAGCCTGATTTAAAAAAAAAAAAAAAAGGCTTAATCAAAACCAGGAATTAGTTATATAGAAAGATTTAAAGAAGACAAGTGAAGAAGTGATCATTAGGCATATCTTTTATTTCAATTTCTCTTTGTTTCAGAGACTTCTGAGATATGGCAATAGCAAAAAAATTTAATAATAATTTAATCAAATGTTCCATGTAACATGAAAAGTTTAAGTCTGAAATCTTATTTAACCGTAACTATTCCAGAATACTACAGAAATAAAATTATTCTGTTGGTTGGCAGTCTATAGTCACTTAATTGAATCAATTAAAAGAATTTTTAAAAACACGTTAGCTTTCAAATAGCTATTACTAAGTTGTTTTCTATGACTAGATTTAGTCACTAAGACACTGAGTATTTTGGAAAAATGAGATTTTAAAACCCGACTCCACAAAAACACACAAATAGATTGCAAGAGCAAATAATGTGAAAAATATGTCCACCTCTACTTAATTCTTTCCTTTATTAAGAATATCTAAACCTGGGGCACCTGGGTGGCTCAGTCGGTTAAGCATCCAAGTCCTGGTTTCAGCTCAGGTCATGATCTCATGTCTCCGGAGTTCAAGCCCCAAAATGGGCTCTGTGCTAACAGTGCAGAGCCTGCTTGGGATTCTCTCTCTCTCCCTCTCTCTCACAATAAATAAATAAACTTTTAAAAAGTTTTTTTAAAAAATATTTTTAAAAAATGTCTCAATCGGTGCTAGCCACATGTGGCTATTTAATTTTAAACAAATTAAAATTAAATAAAATTTATCAAGTACATTAGCCACATTCTAACTGTTCAATATCCATATGTGGCTAGTGGCTGCCATGTTAGACAACACAGCTATAAAGCATTTCATCATCACAGAAAATTCTATTGGACAGTGCTGATATAAATTATTTTTCAAAAAAAAATTATTTTTCATATTTGAACTAAACAAAAATATTCCAAAGAAGCTTATAAAAATAAGGTTAATCATAAACTTTTTACTTTTTTTAATGTTTACTTATTTTGAGAGAAAGAGAGCGAGTGAGCAGGAAAGGGGCAGAGAGGGAGAGAGAGAATCCCAAGCAGGCTCTGCACTGTCAGGGCAGATCCCGATGTGGGGCTCTAATTCACAAACTGTGAGATCATGACCTGAGCCAAAATCAAGAGTCAGATGTTCAACTGACTAAGCCACCCAGGCGCCCCAGTCATAAACTTTTTAAAGGAATGGGTGAGTAGTACTGTGAAGCCAGAAAGAAGTCACATAAGAGGTTTAGTAATCAGATCTATATTCTAGAATAAGACAGACTGAGATAAGTCTGGGATAAGCAAAAACGTACTCTGACATCCGTCTTTCATAACGAGACTTGAATTTTAACTCTGATTCTACCTCTAATTTAGCTGTATGAATTCTGAGGGATACAGAATTAGGCTTTTGTGTATATCTAATAGCAGAGGTTAAAAATCAGATGATCCAGATAACCTGAAAAGGCCCCAAACAATGGAAAATGGGCTATGATTCCTCCTAGTTATCAATAAATAGGTGTACAGTTTGGATTTTCATGCTGACAGAAATATATGTGGTTTAAAAAAATTAACTTTAAGGTCTTACCTAACATTAACATTACATAAAGATGTTCATTATTTGAAAGAGCAATTATATGAAATTGACAACCAATATCTATTTACATAAATAAAATTTTAGGGGGTAAAATCAGCCCCATATTTCTTTCTACCAAATTCTCTAAGTAAATAATAAAGGTGCATTACAGAAGTGGCACATTTTCTTCTAATTTTTATTTTACTTTTTCTGAGTCTATACTACTAATAAAAGAGCAACACTATTTTTAAAAGCGTAACTGTATTACCCCACAATCTATTTAACTACAGTGTTACTGCCACAAATATTTTCTGAAATTTTCACTTAAAATTTTTCCACAAAAAATGTGTGGATAAGGGTCAAGGATATTAAAATATCCTGTATTAGGAAGTGACCTGCATGAAATAAAACACAATTAACTCATGAAATACAAACAAAACAAAAAAACCCCACCCTATATTGTATTTCAATGGACTAGTAAGTGTGTCATTGAATACAATTATACAGATTTCATTGACTATGATTTCATTGTTATACAATAGTTTAGGATGCTTTGTAGTTCTTATTTTTTCCTGACTAAACCTCAATACTATTGAATTGCCTATACCAATATAAAACTTACTAGTAATATACCATATTTCCCTTATCTACTGGGTTTAACCTCGATGGTCTTCACTTTGTTCTTGACCCCACCCGGCACAGCAGACATGGTATTAACACTTGAAGAAAATTTAGATTATTTTCCAATCCCTTCCATCAAGGGTATTGACTCATACTAAAAATTACTACAAAATAAGTAACTCCAATCAGTCATCTTGCTCCATGCACTATGAAATCTAGTAAACTAACAAGCTCATCCACATATTTTCCTACCTCTTTCACCAACAAACTTTTAAGTTATAGTAAAATGATTAGAGATTGGTTCTCAAAATTTTGTAAATGTTCAAATTTGACTTTACCTTGTATTCTCCATTCACCACAGCAAGACAAAAAGAGAATGCATCACAGAACTGATATGTGGCTTTTAAAATACTAAGTAACTTATTATAATATCTAAAATAGTAATTTACTAAGTTTATCTTTCCTATAAAGACCAGTTTTTGGTTTTTGGTTCATCAGGTTTATCACTTTAGTATTTTAGGATCAATTGTATTCAACATTCCATTTCAAAATAAGCAATAAAAGTTAGGACATAAGACACTTCATACCATATACTCAAATTTTACACTATCAGCTATTTGCTGAATCAGAACACTAAGCATTGGTGAAGCTATAGCCACCATGCTGTTGTAATAACAACAGTGGAAGTAAATTTGGACTGGAAAGTTAACTTCATGTTCGTACTTGTACCAGCATGAATTCTTACAACTGGGAAACACATAACCCATGCAAAGATTCTATTCAAGTATTAGTTAACATTCACTTTTAACTTCTTTGAAACTGAGTTTAGGCCAGATGAATTCATTTCTTCATCTATTAAACATGGGACTAAAGTCTAGTTCATTTTGCAAATATTATTTTTCTTATATTTAAAAAAAGTCATCGGGGCACCTAGGTGGCTCAGTCTGTTAACTCTCTGACTTTGGCTCAGGTCATGATCTCGCGGTTCATGGGTTCAAGCCCTGCATGGGGCTCTGTGCTGACAATTTGGAGCCTGGAGCCTGCTTTGGATTCTGTGTGTCCCCCTCTCTTTGTCCCTCCCTGCTCATGTTCTGTCTCTCTCTCTAAATAAACATTAAAATAATTTTGGGGGGCACCTGGGTAGCTCGTCAGTTGAGCGTCTGACTTCGGCTCAGGTCATGATCTTGCGGTCCACCTCAAGCTCTGTGCTGACAGCCCAGAGCCTGGAGCCTGCTTCAGATTCTGTGTCTCCCTCTTTCTCTGCCCCTCCCCCACTTCACACTCTCTCTCTCTCTCTCTCTCTCTCTCTCTCTCTCTCTCTCTCTCTCAAAAATAAATAAAAATGTTTAAAAAAATGTTTTTAAGTCATTAATTATCAGCTATGTGCCTGGTCCGGTTCCAGGTACACTCTAGCAGTTCTAATTTGGATCACTATAACTCCAAAAAGTAGATATTTTCATCTCCAGGGATGACAACACTGAGCCTTAGTTGTTAAGGTGGGACTCTTGCTCTATACTCCACAGGCCCATGGAGTTGGGGGAAAAAAAAAAAAGATGTTTTGTCAAATGGCTTAAAGCAAACAGAATGACAGAACAACTTTCAGGGTGAAGGTCACTTAAGCAAAGCAAACCTCTCTTAATAAAAAGAAAACCATACTCTCTTTAGGGTGACAAGTTTGCTATAGTTAAATATACAGGTATAGCACACTTTCTATAGCCATTTTCTAAAATAAAGTGTTTCTAAATAAAATTTGAACGAAAAGAAACATATTTTAAACCATATACAACACTCTCTCAATAAAGGCATCTTGACTGGAGAATGATTTTATAATTTGTAAAAAATCTGCCACATACTTTGTTTCATAAACTCTGTTATGTCAGGATTTCTGAACATAGGATATGAGCATCTTCATCAGTAACTTTCTAAACTCACTCATAAATGGATATAAAGTGTGTGTCAGTCAATTATATCTCAATAAAGGTAGAACTAAAATTTGGGGATGCCTGGGTGGCTCAGTCTGTTAAGCCAGCTCAATCTCAAGGCTCACGAGTTCGAGCCCTGCATTGGGTTCTGCGCTGAGAGCATGAAGCCTGCTTCAGATCCTCTGTCACCCTCTCTCTGCTGCTCCTCTGCTCATCTGTTCTCTCTTTCTCAAAAATAAATATAAAAAAAAAAAAAGCTGGAAATAAAATTAAAAAAAAATGGTGATCACAAAGAAAAAATGTTATCACATAAATGATTGTATTATTATACATTTGCACTACACTTTAAAAACCACAAATTTAACAAAGCCTTTCTGATATTGCTCGGAGTTTAAACTAGCTCAAAATTTTCTGGAAATGCTCTAAAATTAATTGTGGTGATGACTGTACAATTCTACGAATATACTAAAAAATGCTGCATTGTATACTTTAAGTGGGTGAATTGTATGGTATGTGAATTATTTCTCAACAAAACTGTTATTTAAAAAAACCCTTCTGGAGAACCAACTGGCAATACGTGTTAAAAGCCTTTGAAATGTTCATATCTGTTACGTAATTCTATTTCTAGGAATCTGTTGTAAGGAAATAATCACAGTCATAAAGGTTTTTGTTTTTTAATGTATAAGGATGTTCATCAAATCATAATATCCCAAAACTGCAAACTACCTAAAACACCATCAATAGAAGAATGGTAAACAGATATGGCATACCCATACAATGAAATTAAATGTCAATTCAAAAAATCACATTCTCAAAAAATTAATTTCACAATAAACCATGTTACCAAAATAATATTAATGTACAACTGCAGTTTGTTAAAAAAAATACATAGATGCATAAGAGAAAACACTGGAAAGATATAGAACAAAATGTCAATAGTTACTTCCAACTGGCAGAGTTTCAAGTGATCTTAATCTTCTCTATATCTGACTAGTCTTCAATTTCTCTACAATAAAAATCCTTTCATAAGTTAAACATAAGTGTTATTTTTAAACTAGTAGCCACTTTGAAAAGTACATATTTTCCATTAAAAAATAAAAACAGGGCCATCAGCATTTCTCACGAGTATTATGTGTGTGCATGTATGTATATGTGTCCAATACCTTAATTAATACACTAACCTCATAGTTTAAAACCTTAACTAATTCTATCCCCAATAAAATAAATTCTAATGATCCACGCTTAATTTTACAGGTGTTAACACAGAAACCACGAGCTGGCCAAAAGCGTATTAACTCTACTTCATACACAAAGCCAAACTACCTAATCTAGGTTTAAAACATTATTATATCAAATCACATTTGCTTCCACATCTAGGAAAACTCAACATGTATGTTCATTTCAAGATTTAAAATAATTATTTATCATCTTTGCTAGGGGAAAATTAGCCAGAATAAAAAAGAACAACATTCTACGGCATTACAGGAAGGAATTCAAGGGTATGGTAAAGCACAGCAAAAAGTTTCTCATCACAACCAAATATGAAATACTATGTGCTAACGTATTTGGATTCTGCAGAAATCATTAAAAAAAAAAAAAAGCTTAAAAAGTAACAAAATTACAATAACCAAATAAAGATTTTACTTTATGTACGTAGATATGTTCCAAAAATGTGTTCCAAAAATGTCTTTTCCAAAGTCCACACTGCAGAATTTTATGCAAGTATACTGTATGCAACAGGTAGTCAGAAAGGAAAAAAATTCAATTTTCTCTGTTATCAAAATCCTCGAAAATCAACATTTAACACTTCCAAACATATAAGAAAACAGTCTGCTAAGACAAAGGAGCACCCTCAAGTAAGTTTCTTCAGTTTCAAAAAAATTTGATTCACCTAGACAAAATACAGAAAAGATAAGAATCAAAAGGTATCAAGGATGAAGTGTCAAAACAGAATGTCACTACTGATTACTTCTCAGGTTAATACTTCTTGAATAGCTACATTAATGTGAAAGCAGGAGAGTCAAAGCAGTTTTTATAAAATAAGAAACTTAGCTTAGGATATTATTAATAACTCAAATTTGATATTTTCTAAGCAGAAATCATTGTTAGAGTTTGCAAATTAATCTAAAAATCAGTAGTCATTAAATTCTTCAAAAAACTGTAAGAGATGAACTCTGAAAAAAACATTTTGTATAAAATGGCATGATTCTTACAGAATTTAGTGTCATTTTTTGTTTCACATTCATTAATATAGCACTAAGATTTCAAATCACTAAATGACTACACTGGTAGGAAACTTGTTTTTAATTGCCTAGATAACCCTTTTGATAGTAACAGTAACTGGTGATTCAGTTTTTACATTTCCTGACCCCTCATTATTAATTTTTCAGATTACTTTCAGCATACTGTTATCCTGAAAGTCCAACTACCATCAAGGCAATAACAACTAAACCAATGAAGCAGTCTCTGTAGTTTTCCTTAAAGGGTTTATTACCTGAGTGGTCACTACATAATGTTTACTTTCTAATTATTTGTTTATACTGTACATTTAGGGTTTTTTTTTTTTTAATTTTTTTTTCAAGTTTGTTTATTTATTTTGAGAGAAAGAGAGAGTGGGAGGGACACAGAGAGAGAGAGAGAGAGAGAGAATCCCAAGCAGGTTCTGCACTGTCAGCACAAAGCCAGATGTGTGGCTCAAACTCACGAACCGTGTGAGATCATGACCTGAGCCAAAACCAGGAGTCAGACGCGCAACCAACTGAGCCACCCAGGTGCCCTGTACATTTAGGTTTTGTGCTTTTTTCTTTATATGTCATATTTCACAACTTAAAAGTTTAAAATTGTTTCTTTCTTAAGGTGTTTTATGTGTATGTGTTTAAATGTACAGTTTTCTTAAGACTCTATAGCTAAGAGATATTAGTTACACAAGACTCAACAGACACAATACTGTCTTGGCTACAGCCAAAATGCTGTAGTTAAAGGCAAGCCTTTAGTTAAAGGCAAGCCTCCATACAAGACTTCTTCATCTCAAATCAACTTGATAAACCAAGTTTTGTTTGACTCACAAAATCCCAGGAATACATACATTTCCTAAATTTAAAATATCCATCTATGTACTTCAAGATGTATGTATATACATCATACAAAATTCAAAAAGCATGTTCCATGGTAGAAAAACACTTTACTGTTATTTAATGTTTATCTATTAAAGTAAGGATAATGCAGGCTATGAAGAAAAAGTCAAGAAACACACATTTTTTTAAAAGTGTCTTTTTTAAGTAAGCTCCACACTCAACGTGGGGTTTTGGAACTCACGACCCCAAGATGGAGAGTCGCATGCTCTACTGACTGAGCCAGCCAGGCATCCCTAAAAAAAAATTTTAAGTAATCAGACAGAACTCTGAAAACCTTATTCTACCTAACATGCCAATCTACTCGGCCTAAGGATTTCCTGAAACCTCAATTTTCCCATCTTTAAATTTGGGTTAACTAATTTTTATGCTTTCCAACTTCACATTTTAAAAACAAGTCCAGTCATCATGTAGGAATTCAATCAAACATCTTAGAAGATGTCATAAGTGCAAGGTACTATTAGATAATAAATTCATACATTTATACAGTTAAAATGTAAAGGATACAAAATTTTTTCATTTTCCCTTCACTTTCTCCTCAATGTAGCTCTAAATCTACATGAAAAAAGGAACCTAGTAAAAAAAAAAAGTTACAGATCCACATCTTAATAAATTTAAAAATAAGTCAAGAATCATTTTTCAAGGAGCTTTGCAAATTCAAAATCTCATCGGTAGGCAGATATATTTTAGGAGTAATAACACATATCCATGTAGTGAGAACTGAACATTCTCTAACTTCACAAAACTTTAAATATGCCTTTTACCTTTATTTTATGCCACACTGTGCAGGCACAACATAATACGAAGTGTTTGAAAGTACTTACTAGATACTTAGTAAAATCAACAATAAAAACCAAAACTAAAACTCTGTAAGCTTTTTAAAAACGTGTTGGGTAGTTGTAGTATAATCAATTTCTTAAATCTACCTTTATTAACATTTATAAAAAGATTAGCCTGCACAAATAAAGGTGACCATTCATTTAAAAACTCAAATGCTGGACATGTTGTTTATTAACAAAGGAATAAATCATCTTAGTTGCTCTTTCAAAAAATAACAGACTCTACTTTTTTTTTTTAAGTAAAACTAAAAACAGCATTGTATCAAGAAACAAAGTTTATAGACACCAAATTCTAAATCTTTTTAAGGCTTTGATAATTCTAATTTTTAAGTGTCTAAAACTGACTTTGTTTCAAAAGAATCCAATCAATAAGTATCCATGGTAACTTATTTTCTTCTTGACAAAAATAATTAAAAATAAAGTAATCAGTGGTGCCTGCTAAGATCTTTTAAAACTTGTTTTCAATGAGCTATTTTTAAGCTCATTTTTAAAAACTTACTAGTGGGGCGCCTGGGTGGCGCAGTCGGTTAAGCGTCCGACTTCAGCCAGGTCACGATCTCGCGGTCCGTGAGTTCGAGCCCCGCGTCAGGCTCTGGGCTGATGGCTCAGAGCCTGGAGCCTGTTTCCGATTCTGTGTCTCCCTCTCTCTCTGCCCCTCCCCCGTTCATGCTCTGTCTCTCTCTGTCCCAAAAATAAATAAATAAACGTTGAAAAAAAAAATTACAAAAAAAAAAAAACAAAAAAAACACCAACTTACTAGTGACTCCATTTTCTTTCCAAGTTCCTTTCTAGGACCACAATGGACCTCTTATTTTTTTCATTTCACTGCTATTTTATTTCATTGATAATTTTATTAAAACAGGAAAAATTCTGCCAAAACCATTTCGTTACCCAAAACACAAACTCTAAGATCCTTAGACAGGGTTCATTTATGCATGTAAGAATGCTTTGTGCATATACTATATGTACAACATAGTGAACAAAGTATGAAAAAAAGAAACAAGATCCTTTGCCTCACTGCAACTTAATCCTTTTGCATTCATTATATTAAACATGCCTACCCTTGAATATTCCCCTTCACCTTGAGCTTTTACAGAGAGCTCAAATACCTTCATAATAAATGAAGTAATGTGGTGTAGTATAAAGAGCCAGGTACAGATCTGTCACCAAAGGAACTTAACTTCCTTAGGCCTCTGTTTTTTCTCTTATAAAATAAAGTAGTTGGATTATATCTCTTCCATTTAAATTGGCTGTTAGGTACTTAATTCAGGACCTGCTATACTACTTACAATAGTAAAAATAGTTAACATCCTGTTAATCAATATTCCAAACAATAGAATACTACATGACCCTTTAAAAAAAAAAAAAAAAAGTTGTAGGAGTGCCTGGGTGGCTCAGTCAGGTATGCGTCTAACTTCGGCTTGGGTCATGGTCTCACAGTTTGTGAGTTCGAGCCTGGCACTGGACTCTGTGCTGACAGCTCAGAGCCTGGAGTCTGCTTAGGATTCTGTCTCCCTCTCTCTCTGCCCCTCCCTATTCATGCTCTGTCTCCCTCTCTCAAAAAATTAAAAAAAAATTTTTTTAATTAAAAACACTTGTAGATCAAATATGTGCTAATTTAAAAGGATGTCCCAGGTAGCCTATTAAAACACAAGAACAAAAAACAAAAACAAAAACCCCAAACACCACAATAGCAAATGCAGACAGTATGACCCATTTTGAATGTATTTTAAGACAGATATACATATGTATGTACAGATATTTTCTAGAAGAAATAGAATATATGGAAAATATCTATAGATATTTTCAGAAGAAACTTCAAAATGGTTATTGGGGGAAATGGGGTGCTAACTTTTTTTTTTTTTTTTACCTCTTAGCCTTTTATAATATTTGAAAAAAATTTACATAATGAACATGTATTATCTTTATAGTTTTTTTTTATCTTTATAAATTTTTTAAAAGAAACTAAAAGACCTGCCGATCCAGGTTATATAATTAGAAAAGACCTGGATTCAAATACTGGCTTTGCTAGTTACCATCTGTGTGCTGTTAAGATACTTAACCTCAATTTCTCCATCTCTAAAAAGGAGTCGATAGTACCAACCTCATGCAACTGTTGGTAGGATAAAAGGAAATTATACGTGTAAGGCACTTAGCATAACATACTGTAAGAAGACAACTATTAGCAGCTTTGCTATAATTATTATAAATATCATAAACTTCAGAAACTGAGTGTCTTTAGAATCAGATTTGACAATTCACTCAAGGAGGACCATCTCAAAGGCAACCAATTTCCTTTACCCAAAATTGAATCAATCTGATTAGTACAGGAAAGAGCATATTTAGTAAGATTAAAAAAAAAAAAAGCTATCACAGGTAGCAGGTGGGCTGACAGACACGGTAATCACAGCAAAGTCTGGGTTTTAATTAATTATTATCTAACTAGAATAGCCTTCTTCATTATGTGGATACCTATCCAAAGAGCCAGAATACTCAATACAGCTAGTCAGGGGACCCTGCTTTTGACAAAATCCTGAATACATAGGAATACACTTTTTTAAAAAAGTAATTCAAGCTTCCAACATGAGTTTTTTTCTTCTTTCAATATACAAGAATTTCTCATTTTCCTAAATTTATGGCAGTGATAGTTCATGCACACAATTTTACCAGTTAATTACAAATAACATGTCAACTGAGTGGAAGATATAAAAAAAAATGAGATCTCCATAAAAATTAATTCCAAAAAAGCATATTGAATAGTTTTTTTTTTTTTTAGTGAAACTTTTCCTCACAGAATTTTTTAAAATTTGGGCTTAGGGGCGCCTGGGTGGCTGAGTCAGTTAAGCGGCCAACTTCAGCTCAGGTCATGATCCGGTGGTTCACGAGAGCCCCACATCAGGCTCTGTGGTGACAGCTCAGAGTCTGGAGCCTTCTTCGGATTCTGTGTCTCCCTCTCTCTGTTCCCTCCCCTGCTTGCACTGTCTCTCTGTCTCTCTGTACATCAAGTTTTGAATCTGGCCTTTAAACTAAAAGTACTCTCATAAAGTATTACTCTAACAATATTCAATTTAATTTTTTCAACACACCAAGAACACCTCCTCAACTTCTATATAACAACTGAAAGGATATTGCATTAAGATAGATTAAATCAATATGCAGTACAACTGGTTTGAGTCTATCATATTACAATTTTAACACACCTTCCTGGTATTAGAGAATAGTTTCAAAATCAATACGATGGATTAAAGTTTGAAATACCCCAATTACAACTATAAAACAAAAATAAAAGGTCACACACACACACACACACATTTAATCCTTTTCAATAGGAAAATAGGCTCCACTTAACAATGTATCTACTGTAAGTTTGTCAGGATTTAAACCTTTAGAACAGTAACCATGTCAAATTACACAAGCAGTTACATTTTAATACATTAAAGCGTTATTGTAGCTTTCCTGAGAGTAACCTGAAGTTCTCACCAAAAAACAAACAAACAAAAATCCGGCACTTCACTGAGGCTCTAAGAACTGCATGCCTACTTCATAGATCATTACACTGTGCTGAGCTGACATCTGGAGACTACTGACCTGTACCCATGAAGCAAAGAGAAGGGATGGAGGAGAGAGAGCGTATTAAAAGAAAAACACTTAACACACCCGTCACCTATGAGCATGAACTGTTGGTAACATCATTGTAAAATGCACCTACTTCTAATTTTCCAACATTCAAAATACAGCAAGAGCATAACCTACCACAAGCAGCTCTTTCTACCCCTTCTCACCCCCACACAGTGCTTTGCCAAGAACACAAGCCCAAGAAAAATAACCGATGCAATTTCCTTGTTTACTTGAAGAATTTCAGAAAACATGCTGACTGCTTCCGAAGCTTCTAAAACAAATGAATTTTCAACATTTAAGAGTTTTTATGATCACATTTGAAATACGATAGCAATGATCCCTTCACCCAGTCAACATACAGTGTCAACTTTATAAAAAGGGTTAATTTTACACTGCAGTTCATTAGCATGCCTTGTTTGCAACCAGAAGGAAGAGGGAAAGGGGGTGGGGGGAGCAGCAACACACACAAGATGGAAAACATCACTACCTCCTTTGGTGGTTATGAATAATCTTAAATTACCGCAAGATGTATGGGAAGAGTTCGCGAATAGAAAGAAAGGGGGCTGACAGTCTGAACTGGCCCCTTCCACATTCGTACCGCTGTCGGAGAGAAGGAATTTATTTACACTGCAGTGCCTGGCAGCAAACATGGCTGCCCCTACCCCCTTTAAATCCGAAGAGTCTCCACTCCCTCAGCAAAACCATCAAATTATGGCCATGTCTCTGCTGTCTTGACACCGTAACACTAACACATTTCCTCCTCCCCCCAAACAGCAAAACCCCACACCTCCTCATTTCACAACAATCACCACACTAGAGCCACTAGCTTCTTCTCCGTTCTCTAGCCTTGAAAGAAAAGGCCCAGAATACACAGAAATATAGGAACAAAAGGCTTTCCCTTCCTTTAACAACCCCCTTCCCCTTCTTTTCCTCCCACTCTGTGAGGCTTGGTCGGTAGCTCTCCCCCTTCTCAACACTCAGGGCATTTCCCTCCCATGCCAATTCTAAGTCTTCCAGTTTCCCGAGTCTGCGTCCTGTCTTCCTATGCATCCTGTCTCAACAATTTATACCCCTTTTCCTAACCCACCGTTTCCTTTACTTCCATCCCCTCGTTTCCTCTCCTGATGCCCCATTTCTCCAGACAATTCTGTCCCCTTCCCCCAGACTCTTCAAGTTTCCACACTGCACCCCCAAACCTAGTTCAGTTCAGCCAGGTCTCTAATCTCCAAACCTAACTCTTCTTCTCGTTCCCTGCCCCTCCCCCGTTCCATCTTTATCCCCGCCCCCATCCCACCTTTACTCCCAATTCCCACCTCAGCGCCACTCCATCGCTCATCCCAATCCTACCTCCTCGGCCCCACCTCCCAGTCTCCACACCCCCCACCTGGCCCTCTGCTCTTCCTACTGAGCTCCCCTCGAACCCTGTCTGGCCGCCAGCTTGTCCTCCCATCCCTGTTAGGGTCTCTCTCTCTCTCCCCGGGTCCCATCCCTACGTCGCTCCCTCCTCGTCGTTCCCTCCTCAGCCCTTCCTTCCAGCACACACGCATACACACACAGACGCACTAACTTTACCTTCAGTTTGTTCCATTCTAACCCCCCGGCCGTGTCAGTACGATCACAGGAGAGACACGGAGGCCCGGAGTGGGGCTGGGGTGCGGGCAGCCGCCGGGGCTGCGGGGGGAGGAGACGGAACCGAGCTAGGCCGCATGAAATCCCCGGGCTAGATTTTCCTCGCGCCGGACGCCTCTGCCATGGCTGCCGGCACCGAGGAGGGCCGCGGCCGGCCAGGCCGGGCGTGAAGCTGAGATGAGGAAGGCTGCGGGAGACGGGGTGGCCAGGGGCGGTGGAAGGATGATGGGGGGTCGCCGCGCAGCCGCTGCTGCCAGAGAGAAGGCTGGGGCTGGCGGCCGCGCCGGAGCAGCAAGGTCCTCGGGGCTCTACTCGGCCTTCGCACGCCTCTCCGCAGCGACCAGTGGACAGTCCCCTTCGGTCTCCGCCTCCGTCCTGGTCGCCGCTCCCGCCGCCGCCGCCCGCTCCCGCCGCCGCCGCCGCCGCCGCGCACAAAGCCCCCCCACCCGGGCTCTCGGAACGCCGCCGCCGCCGCCGCCGCCGCCGCCGCCGCCAAATCCTCAGCCTCTCATTGGCCGCTGGCCGCGGCGCCTGCCGGGAAATGCAGTCCCGTGTTTGGGGGCAGGGGGTGCGAAAGGAGGAAGAAGGTAGTCAGCGGGGCGGAGAGGAGCTGCCCGAGAGAGTCTAGACGAGAAGTGAGACCGCAGGCGATAAAAGCAAAGACAGGAAGGAATGATACGAAGGGGAGCTTAAAGAAAAAAAAAAAAAAAGACTTTAGAAAGCTAGGTTAAAGGTTGGGCCTGTGAGGTAAAATTGTGTTCGTGCGTGTTCTGATACTTATTAAATAACAGCACATAACAAACAGCATATGGTACTCCTCAGAGTGACACTGCTGTACACTCCTTGGATGTTAGAAATAACCTACAAACGAGTGCCCGGTTAAGATGACCGGGAAAGAGAAGAACGATTTATGTGCAGCCTTGGCTGCCTTCTGTCCGACAGCTGTCAGAGAAGAGCTCCCTATTTCACGGGAGTCTGTGTCTGGGATCCGTGGCCAGCAATTTCAGTTTTGAGCCTTGGGGGACAGTCGCTCATCCAGCCTCGGATGTGAGCCCCGGATGCCCCACCCCGCCCCCACACCCCGTCCCGCCCCACAGTCTCAAGCCGTGGCGGCATCTCAGTCAGTCGCTATGAGGAAGCGCTGACCTCCCTGGCAGACACCGGGCCCCGCACGCCTTCTTCCTGCTCGCACTGCGGGCCCGGAGGCTTGTGGGTAACCAGGAGGACGTCGTCAACGCCGACTGCAGCCCGGACCCCAGGGACCGAGAGGGCTCAGTGTCCGTCACGTGCCTGGGTCCTCTGCTGCTCACAGCCAGACCTTCGCTTCCAGGGACGGGAGGGCATTTGTCCTCCACAGAGCTCACTCAAGCTTGAGAAGGGGAAAAGAGACCCAAATTCTCTGTGACCCTCTAAGCGCTCCCCTTCTAGGAAATTTATGTTGAACAATAGAAGGTGTGTGACATAGTAAAGTGGCCTTGCAGGAGTGTGCGAAATTTGGTGATATTTCCTGGGGCCTGGTGGCAATGACTGAGAATGTTGCAGCACAAGAGACGTGAACGTACGAAGGAAACACAGCAGCAGAGAGACAGCGAAACCTATCCTCTGCGTTACGGTCTGAGAATAAAGCCGTATCACTACTAGATGTTACACTCTGCACCGACATTATAGTTCTGGATCTGTTTGGCACGGCCACAAGAAATTCCTGATATTTTTATCTTAAATACCATTTAAACAAGAAATTAAAAGATTCCTACAGATCAATTGTTTTAATGATTACTAATTATGTTTCAGGGTTTTAAAAACATAACCCTGTTAATAATACTGCAGATGATATTGATGTGTCTCATTATTGTCAACCATTAACTATTTCTAAACCTATTTCTATGGTTTGTGCAGTACCAAAAGTTAAAGGAATCAATCCGAATCTATTTTTGTTTACTTTAAATGTCTTTTTAGAACACAGACATCTTATGGGGCGCCTGGGTGGCACAGTCGGCTAAGCGTCCGACTTCGGCCAGGTCACGATCTCGCGGTCCGTGAGTTCGAGCCCCGCGTCAGGCTCTGGGCTGATGGCTCGGAGCCTGGAGCCTGTTTCCGATTCTGTGTCTCCCTCTCTCTCTGCCCCTCCCCCGTTCATGCTCTGTCTCTCTCTGTCCCAAAAATAAATAAAAATGGAGAAAAAAAAAAATAGAACACAGACATCTTAAAGGAGGACACCTGAGAGGTTAAATCTTTTTTTTTCCCCTATGATCCTTTCCACCATCATCCTTCCTTTCCACCTTCCTGTAAACTCATTGCTTTGTTGACAAACTGTTGCTTTGACCTGACACCTGGATTTTCCCCTTGAGGAGAATCTGATAAATTGTCCCCAGGGATTTTATTTTAATCTGCTTCTAAGTGACAAGAGTTTAAAATTAAAGTTATGCTGGGGCACCTGAATGGCTCAGTCGGTTGAGTGTCCGACTTCGGCTCAGATCATGCATGATATCACACCTTGTGAGTTCAAGCCCCGCATCACGCTATGTGCTGACAGCTCAGAGCCTGGAGCCTGCTTCAGATTCTGTGTCTCCGCTCTCTGCCCCTCCCCCACTCGTGCTCTGTCTTTCTTCTCAAAAATAAATAAACATTAAAAATAAATAAAAAATAAATGAAATTAGTTATGTCAAGTAGATGTATAATCTCTTCCTGCAAAACATTAGAAAATATATTGTTAATAATATTGGATCTTGAGTCATATTTAGAGAAACGGCCGTTAAAATTAATAATTTACATTTTTAGCATCTAACATCTTCTGAGGTTCAGATCATGCTTTCTCTTCTCCATACAAAATGAGCAAACAGTTCATCTGAAGACAGCAATCAAACACAATTCGCAGGGCCACAGTTATGGAGAAAAAAATTTTTTGTTTCTCTTCCAAAGATTATATCCAAAAACTCCTAACATGATAAATCACTTAATCATGAAAGTCAAAAAATTGCCAGGCCTGAGAGCAGAAGGCAAACATTGCTTTGAACAAACAGATTTCAATAGGAAGGTTCTTAACCCTTCCCTTTTTAGAATAGGATTGCTGACATATGGCTGTGGTAGAAAATCTAGCTCATCTTTCCAATACTGAGCTTGGAATCGTTCATCTGGTTTATGAATACTTAATGATTTTCACTGTGCCTGGTTGTAAGTGAATACAATGCATGAATAAGAATATTTCCCGGTATAAGATGTCTCCCAGGGAACTGAAAGGAATATTTTTGCATCTTTATGATCTGTTCCAGAAAAGTACATGTTTATGATAGTGCAGTGATTAATTTATGGAATTAATTTGAAAATTATAACTACCTAGCCTTTTAGAGCTCAACATTTGCCATCGGGAATTTTCAGGAAAGGAAAGGTGAAGAGACCAAAGCTTTGTAGATTTTGCTAATTCTAGTAAACACAGAACGTGAAGTGAAACCTTTATGTGGAAACTCGGGCATCAGACATGCACAAAGGGCCCTCTCGTGGCCAAACTGAAAAGTTTTGCTTATTTAATATGGTTGATCTAACTGGTTATTAGCTGAAAAATGCTTTGTGGATTAAATGCAGTCTACATTAAAAAAATAATAATAATAACTGAAATTCAATACCCGCCATCTTTCATTCTTACAAATGTGCAGCCCAGATGACTAGGGTCTGTGGTCAGCTCACATGTTAAGAGAAGTATTATCCGTGTGAAAGCGATTCCTTGTTGTCTGGTGTTAGTCCAAGTGGAGCCACTAAAAATGCTGTTTTTCTTCTAGAGCCAGAGGAAATGGATGAGTAGAAATAACAAGAGAGCGAGAATATTTCTGCATCTTTCATTTTTCCAAGATGGCTCAGTTACCCAACCTAGGAATTGAAGTGCCCCAAACCTGTAGTGCCTACGTCACTGTACGGCTACTATAATAGACATCTTAAATGCTATTTGACATTTCTACAAAAACTACTATCATAAACAATATCTGTTAAGAACGGATTTATAAAGCAAATTACTTTAGTGGAATTCATATTTCCATATGAAGATTTCACAGCATTCCACTCTTAGGCCTCGGAGAAAGGAAAGGGATGTTTTCCTAACCATTCCCGCCCTTTCTGCCACTCCCTCTCCGCCTAGCTCTCGGCGCCACCCCAACCCCGGCAGTTGCTGATTCGGAGGGGTGGGGGTGGGGGAGTACATCAAAGTGATGTAATTCGTGACTTTAAGATGGTTACCATGGCGACTATCGGGCATATTACGCCATCGGTAGGGTAAGAGGTTCTTTAGCCTTCAATGAGGGTTAGCCCACAGCTCATAGAGTGTGGACGGGCGAAAAAACGTCAGTCTTGCCCCCTCCCGCAGTACAGCCTCTTCTTAAACCGAGCCCAATAGAAAGGTCATTTAGCTGGTGGCAGCTGGACCTTCGCTGCCTCCAGGGCTGCCACAGCGAAGGACGCCCTCCCTCCCCGTAACCCGAGCGCTTATTGGTGGGTGGTGTCGTCACTCAGAGCGACGTAACGGGTGAGGAAAGAGGTGGAGCCATAGAGACTTGGCCCGGGGCCCTTCTAGATGGGGAGCTGGGGGAGGGGAGACTGGGAAGGGACTGGAGGACTGAGGCAGCCGTTCCGGGGAGCCGGCCCAAGGAGGTAGGGGTGGGCGGGCCAAGTCCTCCAGCTGTTATTCGGAGGACTTCGCCTGCTTTTTTTTCCCTCCGGAGCCCGGTCCCGCCGCATCCTGCTCTTCCCATCAGCGTCCAGTTTTCCCGACAGCTTCCAGTTCCCCTCAGCACTCTCCTCAGCCCTTGACCTCGTGCCCCTGCCCGCCCCCCAACTTTGGAGCTCAACCTCCATTCCCCCTCCCTCGGTGCTTCGCTTCCTCTTTTCTCTTCCGTACCCCGCGCCCGGCTTCTCCTCGGCTTCCTTCCATAAACCTGGATCGCCTACAAGGTTGTCGCCCCCGTACCCGCATCATCCCCGCACCCAAACACAAAGAACCACCCCCCCCCCCGAGACCCCGCTACCACAAACACAATCCTCCAACACACTACGTGCACAAAAGCCGAGAGCGCGTTTCGCCCCTGTGTCGTCAAGGGCCTGAAGCAAAGGTAACCCGGGGAGCCCGGGGCCCTCGGCGTGTGGGCGTGGGCGGCGCGATGGCGCAGGCGGGGCTCCCGGCAGTCCCCGCCTAGGAAGTGGTTGCCCACAGCTCCGGGCGGGAGCGCCCGGGGGCCAGAGAGCAGGCTAACCGCCGGATCGGGTGTGGCATCCCTCCAGCAGGAGACCACCCGCCCTTAGCCTGGGTTTAGATGTTTTTAGATGTTCCGAAGGATTATTTGAACTCCTGTTCAAAATGTCAGCTCTGTGGTTGAGGTTTCCGTCCAGGAGAACACCCTGGTCTAGGCCTTTTCCAGCTGCAGGAAGGCAGAGTTGACGCTAAGGGATATTACTAAAGCACCTTGCTGCCCTTGGCTGAAAAGCGCCCCAGGATGGAAAAGGGTTTTGATAAAGCTTATTTAAAGGCGCAAAGCTCAGTTTGGACTCTGGAGAACCACCAATACAGGAAACCGATTTACCTCCACTTGATTTATTAGTAGGTACCATGTTATCTCTTCACTGCTACATGAGTGTTTAGTGAGTACTTTCAGTCTTTAAAGTTTGGGGCAGCTTGGCCAAGTATGGGGGAAAAGCTAAGTGAAACAAATTCAGGATATTTACTTCATTCTACCTGTATTCTTAGACTACAAACAAGTGTGTATTGCTTAGCTTCTCTAATAACCTGGCAATCATTCTAGTGGGTTACTAGGTGTTACTGACCACAAATAGAAGTCTTTGAAGACCATATCGCCATCATGAGCACCGTTATACTAGAACTTATTTCTGTTTGTTGGGATCTCAAAGTACCATTTCCAGATCCAGGGCTGAGAAAACATTCATGAACTTGAGAGAGATTTTACGCCTTGAATGGAATGTGCAAATTTTCTACCCTTGCAATAGTAAACACTTAAATCCTGATATCTTTATAATTGATGTGTTTTTAAAATACTAAATCGTGTACTTACTTCTGTCTAGGTTCCTATGTTGACTAGTTGAGACAAATATAAATATGGCTTTCTACAGTTATAATACAATCTTAGCTATTGCCCGAACAAGGTAAGCTGTGGAATCCCCCCTTCCCCTGCCAAATTCATATGAATTTTCTTCTAGATGAAAAAGATATATGTGAAAGGATAGGCTGGTTACACAACAAATTAAAGCTTTGCTGGGGGCACCCAGCTGGCTCAGTGGGAAGAGTGTCGGACTCTTGATCTCAGGGTTGTGAGTTCAAGCCCCACGTGGGTGTAGAGGTTACTTAAAAATAAAACCTTTTAAAAAACTAAAGTTTTGTTGCCTTTAACTATCCTGGTTTTTAGGAAGCTCATATTTTATGGTATTTAAACCTACCCTGAATTTTCTATATGCCTTAGAACTCAGCCTGAGTAATTCTGTAGATGTATGGCACAGGTAAGACAGAAGACATCATGGTTTTAGAGTGACACCTCCATAATCAATAAACGTTACATGCCGCCCTTAGATATAAAAATGAGTACAGTGGCTGGCAAACAAACCGGTCCTAGGCCGCATAACTGCTATAGTAGGGTCTGTTATCACTTACTATTCCAAAGTATATTCACTGAGAACTTACTTTGTGCCTGATACATTGCACATTTTGCCTTTTGGCCCTTCAAAATGTGTTTTATCTTGACATGCTTCAAAAACAGTCCACAAGAATGGAAAAGCCATCTCTTTGCCAGAAGAGCTGTCCTTGCCAGGAACTTTCTTTGCCTAGATGGGTCGAATTTTTATTTTCAAACAATCTAATGTGCTAATTTAACTGAAGATTATGAGCTATTGTAAAACTACAATATAGAAATCTATGGATGGGGTGCCCAATTCTAATTCTTACCTAACATTCTTGAAGAATCTTAGGTGAAGGGCATTTCAGCTGTAAATGTCTCTCATTTGAGGGAGTCCATGGGCACTACACAGACAAAGCGGTATTATGTGATTGGTTAATACCCACGGAGGCCATGAAGAGTTTTGTTCAAGCAATCTTACTTTTTTTTTTTTTTTTTTTTTTTGAGAGAAAGCAAGTGAGCGGGCAGGAGAGGGGCAGAGAGAGAGGGAGAAAAAGCATCCCCAGCAGGCTCCACTATGTCAGCACAGAGCCTGATGCAGGGCTCAAACTCACAAACCTTGAGATGACCTGAGCCTAAATCAAGAGTCAGATGCTTAACTGACTGAGCCACCCAGGCACCCCTCAAACAATATTCTTATTGTCAGCAGAGTAACTCGAAGACACAAACGTTCCACCTGTTTCATGAGAGTAGATAAAGGCAACACTTTCAAACACACACCATGATGGAAAAATATTTGCTATTAGATTTTTATTTTATTGATTTATTTATTATTATTATTTTTAATGTTTATTTTTGAGAGAGAGATAGAGTACGAGCAGGGGAGGGTCAGAGAGAGAGGGAGACACAGAATCTGAAGCAGTCTCCAGGCTCTGAGCTTTCAGCACAGAGCCCAACGCGGGGCTTGAACTCACAAACCATGAGATCATGACCTGAGCTGAAGTTGGAGGCTTAACCAACTGAGCCACCCAGGCGCCCCTGCCATTATTAATTTTTAAATTAATAGTTGTGGGGTTTCTAACTTGTATATACCAGTTATTTTTAGGAATTAACTTATTAGTATTTCTTCTAGAGTATATCATTCAACCATAAAGTACCTTGTTCTTCAACTGGGGTAAAAAGTTATTCTGGGGTATAAGTTATTCGTTAATGACTATCATGTGCTTTTAAAATACAACCTTAAAAACTGTTGTTTTATTTTAACCAGAGAAAATGTCTATTTCTTTAATTTTTGAGTTTGTCCTAGTATGTGCTCAACTCAGAGGATGTTGCTTTTTATTCCAGATTCCCTAGCCATTTTGTCCATCTCACCAGCTCTTCTTACTCCCCATCATTTGCATTTCTTCACTTGCCAGATTCCCATTTAAAGAAAACATATATGAAGGACTATGGAAGCAAGAAGTATTCTTGTCCTAATCAGTCAGGCAGTAAAGTACTGCACTTACGAACTAGAATAATACAAAAGCTACACACATCAACTTGCTGGCTACAAGACGTCCCTGGTAAACCTCAGCCGGAGCAAACCCCCAAAAAGCCACAGGTGACAAACCCTGAGCCCACGAAAGGAACTGGCATGAAGATTAAAGAAGAAAAGCGATCTTATAGACAAAAAATTATGGGTGAACTTAAATATTATTACAATGGATTTTATTTACTTTGGATTGACACCAAAGTTGCTGCCCGGATGGTTTGGAGGCTATTGCATGGACAGGTGCTGACCAGACGAGAGAGACGAAGGGTAGGCAAGCGTCATACTTGAGAAAGAAAATGTAAAATTAAAGTGAAGTGTTGGGGAACCAAGTTTTAAACTCGACGTAAAGTTCATCCTAAAAATCCCAAAGTAGGAGTAGTAACTGATGGTGAGAACCAGAGTTTCTGATTGAGTTTATTTGTCTGAAACTGACTGACCCTCCAACTTTAGGCAAGATTCTTATTTGCCTATAAGATGATTATAATTGTATTTTCTGATCTCCCCGCAGAGTGGAGAAACTTCGGGTTTGATCTGTGCACCCGAAGTAGAAACTACTGTTGATATATTCTGTATATGCATTTCAAAAATCAGTTTTTAACAGATACTGTATTATTAAAGTACAGGCCTCTAACTTAGATGAAAGCTAAGAGATGCCAATAACATGTTTTGGTTGTCATAGATTTCCTTGAAGGTGTCCCATAGATATTACTTCAGAGCTGTGGTAAAGAGGAAAACTCTACCTTTCCATTTTATAAACAGAGAAAATCTGTTGAGGGTTTTTAACACTTTAAGAACCAAGGCAGGCTTTTTTGGTTTCTTTTTTTTTTTTTTTTTTTTTTTGGACATGCCCTAAAATAATGAATACCGCATATGCATTTAATTCTTTAGCTCTTGAGAACTTGTGCTGATTTCTTCCGCCTGGTTCCATTTATGGTGTTCCTCATTGTACCCTTCATGGAATTCTTATTACCAGCATTTCTGAAATTCTTCCCAGAGATGTTGCCATCAACTTTTGAAAGTGAATCCAAAAAGGTATGTAGGATTTTTTTTAATTAAAAAAAAAATTAATAGACTTTATTCTTTAGAGCAGTTTTCACATTTATAGAAAAATTGAGCAGAAAATATGAAGGGTCCCCAGGTACCACCTCCCATTTCTCCTATATTAACATCTTGCATTTGTGTGGTCTGTTTGTTATAACTGAAGAACCAATATGTAGATATTATTATTAGTTAAATTTCATACTTTACATTAGGCTTTACTTTTTGTAATGTACAGTTCTTGGGTTTTGAAAATTGCATAATGTTATGTATCTACCATCACACTATCACCCAGAATAGTTTCACTGTCCTAAAAATGCCCTGTGTGTCATTTGTTGTTCCTCCTACCTCCCCGAATCAGTGGCAACCACTGATCTTTTCACTGTCTCTATAGTTTTGCCTTTTCCAGAATATCAGATAGTTGGGATCATACAGTGTGCACTCCTTTCATGGCTCATTTCTATCAGTGTATAATATTTCACTGTGTGAATGTACCACAGTTTGTTGAATTCACCTGTTGAAACATATCGTGGTTGTTTACAGTTTTTGGCAATTATAAATAAAGCTGCCATAAATGAATGTCTGTGTGCAGGTTTTTGTACGAGCATAAGGTTTCAACTCATTTGGGTTCCTAAGTACATTGGAAAGCAATTGCTGGATCGTATGGTAAGACTGTTTCGTTTTGGAAAAAAAAATAACTGTCTCCCCAGGTAGTGATACCGTTTTTTTATTCTCACCAGCAACGAGAGTTCCCATAGCTCTTTGTCTTCATCAGCATTGTGTTGTCACTGCTGTGAATATTAGCTATTCTAATAGGTGTAAAGTGATATCTCATTGTTATTTTAGTTTGCAATTCTCTGATGAGGTGTAATATTGAACACATGCTTATTTTCATATGCTTATTTGCTACCTGTATATCTTCTTTGGGGAGGTATCTGTCTTTTGCCAACTTTTTAATGGAGTTGTTCATTTTCTTATTGTTGAGTTTTAGGAGTTCTTAGTATATTTGGATACAAGTCCTCTATCAGATATGTGTTTTGCAAATATATTCTCCCAGCCTATAGCTTGTCCATTCTCTTAACTGGCTTTCACAGAGCTAAAGTTTTTCATTTTAATTGAGTACAACTTATCGATAGATTTTTTTCTTGGCTCATGCTTTTGGTGTTGTATCTAAAAACTCATTGCCAAACTCTAGGTCACCTAGGTTTTCTCATATGGTTTTTTTTTTTTTTTTTTTTAATTTTTTACATTTTATTTTAAGTAGGCTTCACACCCAGCATGGGGCTTGACTCAAGACCCTGCGATCAAGAGTCGCATTGCTCTACTGACTGAGCCAGCCAGGTGCCCCTCCTGTGTTTTCTTCCGGATGTTTTATAATTTTGAGTTTTAAATGTAAGTCTATAATCTGTTTTGTGTTAATTTTGGTGAAAGGTGGAACATCAGTGTTAAGACTTTTTTTTTTTTTTTTGGCGTGTGGATACCAAGTTTTTCTAGCATCATTTGTTGACAATGTGATCCCATTGAATCGTAACTTTTTAACCATTAAAAAAAAAAAAAAGAAAACAAAAACCAACTGCTATTGCAGGGACTAGTTGAATAGTAGGTTTAGCCAGACAGACACTTTAGTGCTTAAGACTCGTCCTGGAGAAGAGGGATCCTCATTGGATGGTCACTGGGGTGGCCCCTTCATTCTTTCCATGCTGTGCCACTCTTACTACACAGAGGTACAAAGGCATGAACACAACATTACAAGAGGACAAAAAGGACAACTTTTATGTATTTGTTTTTAAATGTTTATTTCTTTTGAGAGAGACAGAGAGTGTGTACGCAGTGGGGGGAAGGGTGGTGGGGCATGCAGAGAGAGAGGGAAAGAGAGAATCCCAAGCAGCTTCATGTTGTCAGCACGGAGCCCAATGTGGGGCTCAATCCCACAAACCGTGGGATCATGACCTGAGCCCAAATCAAGAGTAGGACACCTAACCAACGAGCCACCCAGGCACTCCTGAAAAGGACAAGTTTTATAAATTTTTTTTTTCAACATTTATTTATTTTTGGGACAGAGAGAGACAGAGCATGAACGGGGGAGGGGCAGAGAGAGAGGGAGACACAGAATCGGAAACAGGCTCCAGGCTCTGAGCCATCAGCCCAGAGCCTGACGCGGGGCTCGAACTCATGGACTGCGAGATCGTGACCTGGCTGAAGTCAGACGCTTAACCGACTGCGCCACCCAGGCGCCCCGAAAAGGACAAGTTTTAAATGGGATTGGGAAATGTCTCATAGAAGAGATAGCTAGGCGACTGAGATTAGAAAAGTGGTAGAATTTTGCTGCAGCATTTGAAAGGCTTTCTGGATAGAAAGAGTAGCACTTACAATGGCTTAATTGTATAAAAGAGTATGACAGAATCTGAGACACTGAGTGCTTCTTTGTGGTTTGAGTAGGGAATACAAGGAGATCCATGGTGGAAGATGAGACAAAAGTGATGTGTTGGGTCAGGTTGGAAAGCGTCTACCACCCTAAGGAATTTAGAGTTTGCCTTTGACCATGGTGAATGATGGAAGGTAAATTTACGCAGAGGGTGAGTAACATGATTAGATCTGTACCTTAGAAAAATAATTTTGCTAGCTGGAAGGATTGAAGAGGGCAGAGCCAAGGGAGGGAAATCATCTGGAATACCGTTACAGTAGCACAGGAGTGAGAGGATTAAATTATGAAAGTGGTATTAGGAATAAAAACTTGAAGATACATTTGAGATAGGTGTTAGGGGGTAGAATCAAGCTTCAGTATTTAACTGACTGGTAGTGGTTTAGTTTACTTACGTTTCAAGTAATCAGGACCTAGAATTAATATCTTGAGATTCCAAGGAATGTATTTGTGCGTGCAGGAAGATGGGGGCAGAGAGGAAGTGATTTATCTAAACAGTCCTCTTTCCTTAACACTTCTCGTTCCCCAAACATACATATACACACATCATGGCCAGAGTTTTAGAAAGTACCTTTTTCTTTCTTTCTTTTCACGGAGATGAATGAGACAGACAGAGTAGGTGATGGTGGAGGGAAGCAGGTTATGGGAGGCAGGACACTATTTACATCAGATTAGAGCACCCATTCACTCTCATCATACTTATTTGTTACACTTTTACATTAATTTATGGAAATTTTGGATTATCATTAGTCACTAATGTTTGTCTTTCCCATTAGACGAGAAGTTCCATGAGGGCAGGAATTCTTCTCTGTTTTTGCCTGTTTTATCCCCAGCACCTAGCACAGGGTAGATGCTCAGTAAATAAATGAATAGATGGATGGATGGATCTCATGATGGTATTGCCATTGCCATTGTGTGATTTTTCTTGTCTTTTTTTTTTTTTTTTTTTTTTTTTTTTGCGTCTCTTCAGATCTTTCTAAAAATCAATGATTGCTATGATTGGCTGATCATTAGAATCTCTTGGACAACTTAAAAAATAGACAAAGCTTTCTCTTTCTCTCCATCCCCCTGAGTCCTGACTATGGTTATTCTGAAAATGCTACCACACTGCATTTCTGATAGTGAATGAGGATTTAGAAATACTTGTCAACATCGAGTCTTAAGAGTGTACATTTAGGGGCTGGCTCAGTCAGTAGATCATAGGATCTTGGAGTTCAAGGCCCACCCTGGGAGTAGAGCTTACTTAAAAAAAAAAAAAAAAAAAAAAGGAATGTACATGTAATTCTTTTTTGTGTAGTGCTTTGTTCACATCTGTTGTAACACGTCAGTGTATTATAATTAATTGTATCTGTTTTGTATGAAACTACGTGCTACAGTAGCATAGAGTTACTTTCCCAGTTTCTTTCCCAGTTACTTTCTGGCTCATGCAAAATCTGGGACCACTGAGACCGGAGGTTGGTCCAGCTAGATGGTTTGGTTGTACCAGGCTGAGAGATAAATTCTCATTCTAAATAATGACAAAGGCTGCCATTGAGGGGACAATTTGGATCTATCAAATATTTATGATCATTGTGTTAGTAACAAATAAAAGGTAAGATTAAGGAGTCAAGTTGCAAACAGAGGCTAGTTTTTATTCTGCTTCTCACAAAACCCATTTAATTAGGTCTGAAAATAATATTAACACATGAAGTAGGGATGAACAATAACAAGGTGGTGGTTATTTTTTTCTCATCTTTTTCTATGAAGTTGCAATCATGAATGATTAACTTCCTCCTCTTCTATTATTAAGGAAGAAAAACAGAAAAAGAAAATGGCTGCAAAGTTGGAACTAGCAAAATTTCTTCAAGAAACAATTACAGAAATGGCAAGGAGGAACAGGGCCAAGTTGGGAGACGCCTCTACACAGTTCTCATCCTACGTCAAACAGGTGTCAGTCTCTTTTGTAATACCAGACAACAACTTCCAGGCTGGCAGTTATATGAAAACTTCATGTCATCATGGAGCTTCCAAATTGTTCATGGTCTCTGACTTTGCAGATACCTTAGTTATACAGATACAATACTGCAAACATTTAGAGATTTGCAGAAAAACCCATTTTAAAGCAGTCATGTGTTGAAGACGTTGATAACTTCGTGGAAAGAACCGTAGATCTAGAGTCAGACTTGTGAACTACTCCTGATTTTTCAGTTGACTTAGACTGACTTGGACAGATTTCTCCTTTTTGTACCACAGGGCCGATTTCCAGACATAAGATAGAGTCTGTGAATGCCTTGATGTGTCTTTCAAATAGTCTACAGGGAAGGTTAAATTAAGTAAGAAATACATTTTAGGGGCACCTGGGTGGCTCAGTTGGTTGAGCGGCCGACTTCGGCTCAGGTCATGATCTCGCGGTCCATGAGTTCGAGCCCCGCATTGGGCTCTGTGCTGACAGCTCGGAGCCTGGAGCCTGTTTCAGATTCTGTGTCTCCCTCTCTCTGACCCTCTCCTGTTCATGCTCTGTCTCTCCCTATTTCAAAAATAAATAAAACATTAAAAAAATTTTTTTAAAAATACATTTTAATGAACCTCTTTGTCTCATTGCCTAGGTTCAGACAGGCCACAAGCCCAGTACAAAGGAGATAGTTCGCTTTTCCAAACTGTTTGAGGATCAGCTAACCCTGGAACACCTAGACCGACCTCAGCTGGTCGCCCTCTGCAAACTACTAGAACTGCAGCCCTTTGGAACCAACAATTTGCTTCGCTTTCAACTTCTGATGAAACTGAAGTCTATCAAAGCAGATGATGAAGTAAGAGCTTAACTATAGCCATAGGGAATCAGCAAGGCATGGGAGATCCCTTAGGGTGGCTTTGTGATAAAGTGCAATATCTTCTCTTAGATCTTCTCCGGGACTGGTTCTGGCAAACCATTGAATGGTTTAAACAATCATTACCATGACAACGTGAACTGTGATTACTCATTTTAGGAGTTGTTTGTCTTACTCTGACGCACTTTCTGGAGAAGGCCCTCACAAGCAGTTAGTAATTTAGTAATCTAAAGTAGTTAGGACCTGCTGGGAAGGAGCAGCAGCCCAGGAGATTCCTGAGAGTCTTCCATTGCTAAGGCCAGTGCTCTACCCCCACACCTCAGCTCCCCTTCCTCAGAGCTGATGCCAGAGTAAATATTCTGCCCGGTGAGTTGGCCTGATAAGAAGGGGTGACAAGTCATAATGCAGAGAGGGGAAGCAGAGCCTGGACATCTTATGGAGGAAAAGGCATTGTAACTACTAATTAGGCTCCTTAAAAAATGGAAAGAATGTTTTTTGAGTCAGAATCAGCTGCTTTAAGGAAAGCATTCTGCCTGAGGGAGCAAGATTCCCAGAACTGAGAAAGCACCATCCCTTTGGCCTCATTTAGATTTCAGCTGTTGCTTCCAGAACTTTGGAATAAACAATACCGGTCCCAGAAGTACTGTAGTTTTGGGGCACAACAAGCAGAAACTGTTAGATATTGAGAGAGTTTTGTGGACCAGAGGTAGGGCTGTGCCCCAGTGGGGGCGGGGTTGGGGGGAGAGTGATACTGGGACACTCAGCAAATGGTAACACTGAAAACTTTTCAAGTGGAATATTTTCTGATGAAGCCTAAAGCTGCCACGAAGGGGAAGAGATGTCACAACCAGCCAAAATGCAAACCAAGAGGGGAAAGAATTACTTGGACGAGAGTGTTGGGGAGGAGTTATGGGACTATCTCTGATACTATTAATACCTGTTGGCAGGATTCCCTTCATTTCCAACTGCTGCGCCTTTAGTCAGTGCAGAGGACAAGGTGTGAGAGATGTAGTGTTTCCCCTGATTTGTTGGAATTTAGGCGTTTGGTAAGATTGGGACGGAAAGATCCAGTACCACTGCTTATGTTTCTTTCAGATAATTGCCAAAGAAGGGGTGAGTGCTTTGAGCGTGTCAGAACTGCAGGCTGCCTGCAGGGCCCGAGGAATGAGATCCCTGGGTCTCACTGAGGAGCAACTGAGACAGCAGCTCACAGAGGCAAGTAGCGGCTCTCCCGGGCCACTCTCACTAGAACTCTCTTCCCTGCGATTTGCAGACCTCACTTTGCAATGTCGACTTCTCAGGCGAGCCATCTTACCTTAGTTTGCCTCATGTAATTGAGCAGTGGGTCACTGAAGCAGCTAGATTTATTTTGTTTTTAAGCTTATTTATTTATTTTGAGAGAGTGCAAGCGGGGAAGGAGCAAAGAGAGAGAGGGAGAGAGAGAGAATCCCAAGCAGTCTCCGCACTCAGTGCGGAGAGCCTGATGTGGGGCCCGAACTCATGAACCATGAGATCATGGCCTGAGTTGAAGTCAGATGCTTAACTGACTGAGCCCCCCAGGCACCCCAGAAGCTAGATTTACTTTTTTGATGGAGACAGGGTACTCTGTTAGTTTTCTGTTGCTGCTAAGAAACTACCACAAACTTAGTTGCTGAAAACAGCACCTGTTTGTTAGCTTACAAGTTCTGTCTGTCAGAAGTGCAAAGCTTCTCGCTAGCCAGACCCCTGTAAGCTTCTCATCTCAGACTTCCCCTTTTTGACCTCTAGCTCCACATTTAGAGATCTCACGTGATTAGGCGAGACCTAGTTAGATAACTTCCTACTTTAAGGCCTACTGACTTGGGACCCTAATTATATCTGGAAACTCCTCCTGGCAGCACCTACATTCATGCTTGAATAACTGGAAGGAGGTGTGGGTGCACCGGGGACGGGGAATCTTGGGGCCAACTTAGAGTTTTGCATACTTCAGCTATTTAACGGGTTTGGGCAAAATCTCTAATCCAAGGCCTGTCATGTGTGAATCCACCCGGAGTTCTAAACCTTGCCCGGTGGCTCACCTGGGACCACTTTTCCAGTTAATGCCTCAAGCCAATGTAAAGCCTTGACTTTGGCAGCAGATGTTTCATAGTTTCCCTCAGACAACATATTTTAACTAAGAGCATCAATGTTTTTGAACAAAGGAGCAGCTCCTGTTAAAATTCTCATAACTGTAAGAAGTGCTATCAAGTGTACACAGTGTTTTGGAATGGGAGTCGCTGTTGTGGCTTCGAAACCAGGTCAGGTAGCTCTTTCCTCTTACATGTTGGACCTGCTCTGGCTGGAAGGTGAACATACTGTAGAGAAAGTTTCTTAAAATCATTTATTTCTTGAACATAGAGTATTGGGTGAGTTCATACTGTCAAATAGCTTTCTTGAGAGGGTGTATCATTTTTACCAAAGAAGTGAGGATACTAATCCAACAATATGACATCCAGCACTATGTATTATTTAAAAATTCCTGTGTCACGGGGCGCCTGGGTGGCTCAGTTGGTTAAGCGTCCGACTCTGGCTCGGGTCATGATCTCATGGTTCGTGGGTTCGAGCCCCATGTTGGGCTCTGTGCTGACAGCTTAGAGCCTGGAGCCTGTTTTGGATTCTGTGTCTCCCTCTCTCTCTGCCTCTCCCTTGCTCACACTCTGTCTCTCTCTCAAAAATAAACAAACATTAAAAAAAAAATTAAAAAAAAAAAAAAATTCCTGTGTTAGGATACAGGCAGACACTTTATAGAAAGGAAAATCTAAAAATGATAATCAGATAAAACATCTTAGCTTCGTAATAAGATAAATTACAACTACGAGATATCCCCTTCACCTATTATGTGGACAAAGATAAGTCTGATGACACTGTGTTGTTAGGGTTGGGGAGAGGGGTGCTTATGCATTGCTGAGAAAAACCTCCACATAATCTTTCAGAATTTAAAAATGCATTTACTTTGACCTAGAAATTTCACTTGTGCAGTATGATGTATCAATAAGATTATCCATTGCAGCACCATTTATAATAGCAAAAGATTGGAAACAGCCTGAAGTTTATTAATAGGAAAACAATCAAATTGTGGCATTTCCATGCAACAATAGAACACTTAATAGATGTTTAAAAAGAAAGAGGCAGCTCTATTAACTACTGATATGAATCAATCTCCAAGATATTTTCGTGGAAAAAAAAGCAAAGGGCAGAACAGTGTATATATATCATACTTTATGTAAAGATGAAACACCTATAAATGTATGTTTGTATATTCACAGGACAACTGGTAACACTGGTTGCTTCTAGGGCGGGAAACAAGGTAGCAAAGGGTAGGAGTAGAAGGCGGGCTTATTGTTACTGATTACATTTTACTTTTTGAATTTTGTCTCTGGTCATGTATGATCGCTCTAATAATATTTAAACTTGACCAATTTGGTTCTTGAAAATTATGTCTCATTTTCATTTTAAAGTTTATTTCCTTGGTTATGCATGAGTCTTATTTTTTCTTTCACATTATCTGCTTTGTGGCTAAGAAAAGATACTGAGCTTTGATCCACAATTGGGTTGGAAGTTTAATGGAACACCCCCTCTCTCACTCTGATCCCACTGGTGTGAGGGGGTTGCACAGCACAACTACTGGCTCAGAAGCCCGGAGACGAGCATTATCCTTGTGCCGTTGTTTACCAGGGTGTGGCTGGGGAAGCTGTAAAACCAGGGAAGCAGTAGATGACTGTGGGTCATGTCCAGTTCTAACATTCTGCGATTCGATCGTGTTTTATCCTCCTCCCGTTCTCCAGTGGCAGGACCTCCACCTGAAGGAGAATGTCCCTCCTTCTCTGTTGCTCCTGTCCCGAACCTTCTACCTGATAGATGTGAAGCCAAAGCCAATTGAGATACCACTAAGTGGGGAGGTAAGTACCTGGGTTTATGGAGTTTCGGGATTTCTGTTACTGGGGCCTCTCCATAAATGTCTTATTTCCTCTTGCAGTTAGGGTAGACCTTTCTTTTGGAATATCTTTTGGAATTTGGTCCAACTGGCTTTAAAATTGTTTTAGAATTCTTTAAAAAATTAAAATCATTAAAACTAGCTCCAGCTCTAGAGCTATTACTTTTTTTTTTTTTAATCCCAGCTTGATTTAGGAATCCCATTTATTCTTTCTCTTTAGCTATCTTGTCTTCAGCAGCAGACTGTTTTCACCACTTTCTGTTTTGAAACTAAATAGTCCCTGTTCTTTCGTGTCTATATGTCCAGATTCCTGTGAATTTTTAAGCAGTGAATGGCCAATCTAGAATGTAAACTATTTGTTTTCCTTCAACTCGTTTCCTTAATCATTTTTTGTTGCCTTTAATTCAGCAGTTTTTTTCCCCCTCCTGGTATTTTACTGAAAAACCCAGGATGGGCCCAATCACTAGAGCATCTTGCTCTGATCAGAAAGGACCTCTCGGGGCACTTGGGTGGCTCAGTTGGTTGAGCGTCGACTCTTGATTTTGGCTCAGGTCATGATCCCGTGGTTATGGGATCTGCACTGAGTGTGGAGCCTGCTTAACCTTCTCTCCCTCTGCCCCTCCCTCCCACTCGCGATCTCTTTCTTTAAAAAAAAGAAAGGGACTCTCACTTCTCTACTTTGTGGCTTCATGTCTAAGTCAGAACCTGCATGGGTAAGAAAGGAGAGACCATTACAGAAGACGCTGCACATGTGGTTTAGTGAAGTACTCTGGATTGGGGACCAATCATTTTTAATTTAGTTAAGCTAGTGATTCCTCGGACAAGCCAAGGGATATTAGATGAATTCCAGCATGAAAAATGTACTTCAGGGAACACCACCTTGCTTTTCCTTTCCATATTTCCAGAGACTAATCAGATTTGGGCTTTGTCTGGGAAGGACCCTGGAACATGGAACCCAGACCATGTTCTAAAAGGCAGCCTACCTGATTCTTACTCTATCTTTGGTCATTAAGACAGAACAAATTTGTCATTCTTAGACTGTTCTCAGGAGCAAGGAAATCTTGGAATAGTGTAATATCTCAGAGCTAAATTTGTATTTCCAGAATTATTCTAGAGGGGCATAAGCCCTTTATCCAGATGCTGCTTTCTAGAATGTTTGAGAAAAACCTAGAAATCAAGGACAAAATGACAAGCTCCTAGGCATTTTATTAGTTTTTTCTTTTTAATCCACGTCTTTAAACGTCTATTTTCCATATATACAAAATGAGAATAAGTAGCATGCTAGGTTCTGTAAAGACTTTAGAGACATCAAGTTAAGTATACTATAATTTAGGATATATGTAGCTTTTTTCCCTCCAAAGTGCACAAAGAAATTACTTATTTCCAAAGAGCAGTGACATATTTACTTTTCAAATCTAATTAATATAATTCTTGAAAGTAAGTTAGCCAGCTATTCTAAAATACCATCCCTTACATTTTCCTCATGTTGCAGGAGCTTCTCTTAAGCAGCACCTACCATTTTAATAATTCAGACAAATTTATCACTTACTATTAGACACCAAGATGATAAAGATGTCAATTTTGACTAAGTTATATCAATGCTATTAGAAGCTGATGAGGGGCGCCTGAGTGGCTCTGTCAGATGAGCGTCCTACCCTTAGTTTCGGTTCAGGTTACTCTCAAGATTTGTGGGTTCAAGCCCCCTGTTTGGCTCAGGGCAGAGCCTGCTTGGGATTGATTCTCTGTCTCCCTCTCTCTCTGTCCCTCCCCTACCCACTCTCTCTCAAAAATAAACAAACATTAAAAAAAAAAAAAAGCTGATGAATGATTGTTGTTGAGAGTGAGAACAGGATCAGAATTGACAAATCAGGAGCTTGTTCATAAATGGGGAATTTTTTTTTCAGATTTTACTTTTTAAGTAATTTCTACACCCAACGTGGGATTCAAACTCACAACCAAGAGTCAGTCACACACTCCACCAACTGAGCCAGCCAGGTGTCTCAATGACTGAGGATTTTTAATACTAGGATCTCCTTAGGGTGCAACTTTTGTATATAGGGCACTCATAATTCAAAGATAATAATACTAAGTTGCTATTTCAGTGACATATTTCATATGTTCTCACAAAGGGTATAATTGGAAGAAGTCAGGGATTTAGTGGAAAGCAAGTTGTGCTAGAAAGCATTTATTACTATGAAGTGCTTCTGAGTTTCAGAAATAACAGAAAGCTTATGTTTATATAAAATATCTCTCTTCCTAGTCTCCAAAGATGGATATTCCTGTGGAACCAGCTACTTATCCTGAATCTAAAGAGAACCTGCTGGATGTAGCACCTCCACTGAAGGGAACTAAGGTTGGACAATTACTTTTCATTTGATTAATTAGCTTTAAAAATGAGAACAAATTAACATATATTTTTAAATCCCTCAATGAAACTGTATTTGAATACAGTGGTGTTCTTTAAATAAGGAATATTTATTGTACTAACAGATCTATTTGTAAGAAAGGTCAACATTTGGCTATATGCAATTAGGTTCCAAATGTAGCCTCTTGAATCCTGTGCCAAAATATGTCATTGTTACAAGTTCCTGGCAGTCATGGCAGTGTGACTATAGATCTAGTACACATTTTGTTTTAAACCCGTAACCTAACTCTCAGTTCTGATGTTTAAGGATGAGGAATGTATACAACTGCCCCCAGTTACCTCATCGTCCATATTGCCATCTTCACCCGTTTCATTACCGAAAGGACTCATCCCTTCTGCTAAAGAAGCTGTAAGTGTCTGAAAAAAGAAAGCCTTTTCTCTCTGGCTATTTTTAAGGGCAGGGAGAATCTAGAATTGTAACTATTGCAAAACACTGCACAGTTCTTCCTGTCCTCCAAACAGGAAGTTGTAGGCTGAACTTTAGTCATTTTATAACCACTAACATTTTTAAAACTCGGTTATCCAAAAGCGAAACAAAACAAAACAAAACACCTTATCAACCAATGCAATCGTGGATCAGGACTAAACATGTTAAGTCTGGAAGCTAATTACAATATAGGCAGATTCTTATTTTCTTTTGTGCCAGATGGAAATAGTTCCCATATGTTGTGTATCTCACACAGGCTTCAGATGTCAGGAAATACTAGCAGGAAAGCAATTTAAATCTTAGGAGAAATGCATGTAAATAAGAAATTACTTACTATCCATTTCTCCCATTTGGGTGAAAGAATTTGGGGCAAGAGCAGAAGCATGACACAAGTAAGTGGGGGGGGGGGGTCATGGGAAAGTTGGACGGTGACTGTCTCCGCTGGCTCCTGACCACCAAAGAAGAGAGCCAGCGAACATGCAGACATCTGGGGCTGAACATCCAGGGGCCTTGCTTGCAGGGCTCCCCCTTTAAAATTTTTAAATTTTTATTATCAAGGTAAATTATAACCTTGGATCTGACTTTATGGTCTGTCATTATTTGATTAAGAAAATACAAGAGGGACTCCTGAAGAACTCACACATCTGACTGTGACCAGTGCCTAAAGTCCTTATGTTTTATACCTAGACACTCCAGGTCAAATCCCAAAAGACAACCCAGAACAGCAAGGCTAGTTCAAAAGGAGCATAAGGACTACTGAGGACGAAGCTCACTCTCTCCAGCTCCCTGCCCTCCGCAGTGGCATCCATAACGGGCCGCCCAGCTAAGGCGATCTGTGTCTGGTTTGAGAAGAGATCAGCCATTTCGTCCTTGGGGCCTTGTAACCATCCAGATGATGTCAGCAGTGAGACCAAGTTCAGACCGTTTAGAAATATAATTGCAAAGCCAACTTCCTCTGTACCATTATGTCATCCCACTAAACTTTGTGTAAAGCCCCCTCCCCATGTTATTTTTGAACAGCTTTGTATTTGTGTGCGTGTCCTCTACGGAAGGAAAGTTTTCGCATAATGGAATCAGCTTGGCACCTTAGATAGCTTGAGTGAGAACTTGGAAACTCCAAAACCATTGTAAGACCACCTCACTTTTCCAGTGATCCATCAGTATGAATAGTGCCCTGGAAACACAGCACCTTATGAAATGGGATGGATGTACTCGCCGGTAAAGTCTTTCTGGATATAAAGAAGAAAAAGCTCTTCGGAGAAGAAAATGGGGAGTTAAGCAGACTGGCAGTCCAAAAGGCTTGGCTGCTGCTTGGCTGTTCTGAGACGTCCCCCTCTGGGGCCTGCAGAGGCTCCAGGAATCTGGGAGGCTGCCACTATTCCAGCACATGTGGCTTTCATTAGCCACCATTTTGCCAGGAAACCTAATTAAGGGTTTAAGACTTAACCATTTGTCTGTGCTGGGTGTATGTTTTTCTAGTCTGTCTTCCACAAACAAGACTATTTGTTGGTCATAGGGGTTGTTAAAGTTTGATATAATCCCTGTGCTACCCAGTAACAAGTATTATGTTCAGATATTTATGTTTGGTGTGTTCACTATTATTAATACTGAAAAAAAAAACAAAAAAACAAAAAAAACCCTTAACATAATAGATTGCCATGCAGCTGACCCAACAGCTTTCTTCCCTTGGGGAATGCTTAGAAAGAAAAGATACTTTGGCCCGGGGGTGATGAAATTAGTTTTCTTTGCTTGCTGTGAAATTGAAAGCGGTTAAGTGGAAGTCAGTTAAACCAAGTAAAACTCAAATCTCTCTCTCTGGGATCACCTAAGTGAGGACTGTCATCAGCACTTCACAGCAAAGATCTGTACCTTACAATGCTTTTTAAGCCTCCTCTCCCCCAAAGGAAAAGCCCCACCACAGCCTGCTAAATGACGAATCCCTACTATGCAGGTTCCATGGATTTTGCTGTTGGCCCAGTAAGGTGATTCACAATAAACTTTCCCATTTTTAAAATGATGGGTGTTTGTTTTAATTAGCTCACATTCAAGTGTTAAAGGTGGGAAAGGGCCTAGTTAGTCAACTTGTTCAATCCTGTTTAAGCTGAATGATTCATAAATACTGTTGGCTGTTCTCCGGTTCTTTCTGGCTTTCCCTGTAAGCAGAGTGAGATTGGTTAGGTCAAGGGGCCCCTGGGCAGTTCTGGCCCCAGCTGGCCCTCACCCATTTTTTTTCTACATCTAGGCATCTGAGACACCTGATACAACCCTCTTCCTGTTCTTAGGATAGTGGCTCAGAGAAGTCAAGGATGTTTCTTTGGGCTCATCATCACACAGCACTCTTAGCTGTCAGGCTCTATGTGATTGTTACATCTATCCCCGTGCTGAAACCGAGCTGGTGGTGTTCTGGTAAACGATGAACAACCAGCTCTGGCTGGGTGTGAGGGGGTGCCCTGATTTGTAGCGCTCGATTTCAAGCTGCCAACAGGCGGTCACTGAAGAAGAGTCAGAGGTGTGCACGATCAGCTCCAGCACACCACCGACCCCAGCCCTCCTTGAGCAACAAGGGGCAAATCTGTAGTTGGCAGCATGTTCATTAAATGTGTCACTTCTGTGCTCCAATCCAAGCGTCTGGGAGGCAGAGGGCAGAGCGGTATACATGGCCCTGAATACTGTTAGGTGCCAATCTAATGAGAACTTGCCCCAGACCGAGTCTTCCAGAACAGCTGGGTTCTTGCTCACCTTCCGTCTCTCATCGACCGAGGGAATGGAAGGCTATGCCAGGCTGCTTGCTACAAAGCCCGCTTTCCTGCTCTCCATTCTTCCCTGCAGAGGCAGCTGCCTCGGCTGCGCTGGCGCTCATCATCTCACTGGGGACGATTTCAGGCAGTTTTTAAAACCAAACCTCGGTGGTGAGGTCGGCTTCAGCCTGTGTCTCCCACATAGAGGATTTTGCTACAACAGGGAGAGAGGTGCTGGTGGTACTTGACTTTTAGGACCTGCACTCGTGCCAGGACTTGAGTCGTTACAATACCAGTCATGTTGGTGACATCACATAAATGCTCTGTAATGCTAAAACCGAGGCTAAAGATTTCCCAGTCACCACCAGTTCACCGTAGGTGAGGTCAGACTACGGGAACTTCAAAGCAGGTTGGCTGCCGAATGTGAATGTCGACTGCGAGTTTGGCCTGCTGGCTCCTCCCAGTGGCAGCCGATAGTCACAGCGGCTTCACGGTCCTCGAGACAGATTTCTTGCTTCCTGAGGTTCCATCTTTCTTACTTGAGATCGATATCGTACATTAGTGGTACCGAGGGACTGATGACCCTCAGTCTGTGGCAATTAGAAAAGGTGGAAAGGCAGTATTGATGAATGCTGTGGTGGTCCCAGGCCCTAATCTTTTAACCCTCAGGAAACCAGAGATTCAGTGCCTTGACAGCACGACGTCTTCATTAGATAAACTGGATTCCTTTCCTCAGGAGACCCAATCTGGTTATCTAAGTAAAATGGCCACTTCATTTTCTCTCCGGTCAATTTTACTATCTTTTATTTGACAGCTAGCTCAGTCTCTGGGGAAATCTGTGGGTGATTTTGACTAGTAACAGCAAGGACATCACGGTTATCATAACAGTGCCTTCTCTTTCTCTGGCACCTTTCCCAAAGGCATCTGAAGCTCTTCACAGGTCCTCCATCCACTCACATAACATTGCTTCGAGGGAGGGCCAAGGCAGAAATTATCTGTACTTTACAAGGAAAGACACCACTCTAAGGTCTCAAAGCAAATGGTTTTAAGATCAGAAATTCATTTCCTGGCTCTTTGCACCAAATTACGCCTTCTTTAAGCATAAACACAAACTGTAACATGTTGACAGACGCATATTTACAGAGAGACACAAGGATAAGAGAGAACTTTACACAATAGTGGCCAACACCGCAGCTGCCAAAACATAGCTAGCTTAGAAAGGAGACTTAAAGCAGCAATCCCATTTGCCCTGCAGAAATGAAAGTGAATCGAACCTTCTTTTTGTATTTAGCAATAATCCAGCAGAGAGTAAGCTTTGGGTATAGAGGCCGAGTGGTAGCAGGTTGAGTGCTAACGTTCCGAGGAGCAGGGATCCACGCGTGGAACGCAGCAATAACCAGCAGGTGGCAGAGAGAGTAAATTTCCAAGCAGCCAAAATCCAAACATTCAGAGAATTTTTTCCCTTTCCTGGGGGATGGGGTGGAGTTTGTACAAGAAGAACTATAGGAAGCCAAGATCTGTGGTAGTTCCAACACATGAAGTCGGTCACAGACACAGGAAGCACGATGTGGGGGACCGCCATGAACACAGTAAGCCAGGAAACATGAAGCAAGGGACCCGAATGTAAAGCTGATCTTAGGTGACAAGCTTTCCCCCACATAGAAGCACAGACAAAACCACACCCACATAAAGGGGTAGATGTATATCTGGGTTTGAGTTTCTGCAGGCCCTTGGTGGAGTAATCCTTAGCTCTCCTCTTAATCACTTAGCTCTACCTCTTGGCTATTTCCCAGGGAGGCCCCCAGCTCCCCCTCTGACCCTCCAACCCCACCAACCCCATCAGTTTCCTCTGAGGAAACGATCTGTGGTTGAGGGCGGTGGGGCCTTGGCTCCGGGCCCAGCACCTCTGGTGCACTGATGGGAGGTTCCTGCCCATTACACACACATCGATGCCTTTCCAAAAGCATCGGAGGGGTAGGAGGTTTGTGGCAGAGGTCTCGGTGCAGGACCCGAGGGGAAGAGATTTAGGAGGGAACTGCAGGGAACCTGTGGCGCCCTCTGCACAGACACAGCCCCAGGGCCCCATTAGGCTCACTCCTTTTCAGCTGACATTCTTTCTCTCGTCACACAGCCCATATAAAAATGAAGCAGCAGCAATTTTTATTGAGGGACCTAAACTGAAAATAGGTTTAGAACATAATTTAAAAAAATAAAACAGCAAAAGTAGCAAAAAATATATGACCTTTTTAAAAACATTTTCCTTTTTTTTCTTTTTTCTTTGTTTTTAATATATAGCAACTGATGCCTCCCAGCCACCAGGAGCATCTTACCCAATGGGTAAATCTCTGGTAACGACCCTTTTAAAAAGACATGTAAATATATACTCAGATTTATACACTTTGTGTTTTCTTCATAGCTATGTACAAAGCCCCCAGTTTGGGGCTGGGCCCCAGGGCCACGACACTGCTCCCAGCCTTTGCCTCCCCATCCTCTGGTACCAGGTATTTGGTCAGCAAAGCGAATTAGTATCGGAATTAATAAGCCACTGGCACCATCTATCTGGAGCAGAGGTTGCCTTCAGCCGAGGCCCGGAGCACGGACCTCCCCTCACTACCGTGGTGGCCATGAGGATGAGGCCCCCGCCACCGGAACTCAGGCTTACGGGTTATTGGAAGCAGACAAAACCAACATGGGAAAGCTCAGTCAGCTCTCGCCTGCACGCCTGCTCATCTCCCACTCCCCAGCCCTCCAGGCAGTGCCAGGTGGTGGGGAGGGTCTTGGTCCAACATCTGGGAGGGAACGAAGTGGCCATGAGCAAGTACCTGCCTCTCTGCTCCTCTCTCTCACAAGCAGGTTGCGAGGAGGAGGAAGAGAGGTGAACTCCATGGGGTGAAGGCCTCAGGTAGGCAGCCGGCTCCTGCCAGCAGGAAAGGGGCAGAGGGGAAGGCAGTGAGTCCCGCAGGGAGGGGTGGGTGAGGGTTACAGCTGACGATGGAGTTGGGGGATGGGAACTGGGGTGCTAGTCAGCGCCGTTTGAGTCCGCCATTGGCAAGCTGGGCTGGGTGTCGGGGCAGACAGGGCTCCTCAGGCAACGGCTCATGAGAGAAGACGGAATCCTCCCCTGAGGAGCAGGTAGAGCTTCGGGTGTCGGGAAAGCTGGGAGAGTATTGGTCCAGGGGCATTGACAGGTCCAGATACTCCTGTGAAAGGAGACACAAAAGATCCGGCACTCTCCTCCCTGTGGTAGTGTTCATTCACAGAGATGCACCTAGTTGATGGTGGCTGAAGGTCTAGGATAGGACTGCCTCACCTGGTTGGAGGTCAAGGCCACAATGCGGTCCAGGTCTTCCACCAGCTGCTTGAAGGTAGGTCTCTGAGAGGGTACTGCATGCCAGCAATCCCGCATCATCATGTATCTGGGACAGGATTGTTGAGTCAGGGGAGGAAGGACATGTGCAGACAGATTAAAGAGCTCACAGCGAGGGGCCATGGGAGGAACGACCAGGAAGGGCTACTTGATCTACCTAAGCCCCTTTCTTCTCCCCTTCGTCCCCAGGGCCTGGCTCAGGACCTCAAGTGTCTTCCCATGCTTACAGCTCATTGGTGCAGTTACTGGGCTTGTCCATTCGATGACCCTCCTTCAGCAGCTTGAAAAGCTCCTCCACAGGCACGCCAGGATACGGGGAGCCTCCCAGAGTGAAGATTTCCCACAGGAGCACCCCAAAAGACCAGCTGTGGGTGAGCACAGAGCCACTGGGTCTTACGGGCACAGAACTCGGGCAGCCTAGAACCCTCTCCATCTCTCCACCAGCACGTCATCCTGAACCCACCCTCCCTCCCGGAGCACAAACTCTTCAGGGGGACGCCAAGGGCAGTGCTGGAGAACAGACTGGCCTTTCAACCTCTACTGAGTGAACAGAGTAGGTGCGCACATACAATGTTTCCTTCCGTTCTGAGATGGAAAGAGGACCCCCCCCACCCCCCATCCAGAGGGGCATGCTCTATACCAAATATCCCCGGCAATCGCTTCTTTCAAACTCACACGTCACTCTGGTGGGTGTAGATCCGGTCAAACAAGGCCTCGGGTGCCATCCACTTCACAGGGAGCCGGCCCTGCAAGCAGCACGAGGGAGGTTGGGGGTGGCCCAGGACAGGGCAGCGTGGGGCCAGCAGGGGCACACACAGGACGGGGCACACGCTCGGTTCATCCCAGCACACTGCTTCTCAAGCAGGGCTGCCTGCGCTGGGTCACAGCCAGGAGATGTAAGTAGGAGGAAGCCTAACAGGGCAGAGGCCTGGGCCGAGGACCAGCGCCCAGTTCCGTCCTCAGCACTTACATTGGTTGTCTTTTTATAGTAGTCAATATGGTGGATGTCCCGAGCGAGGCCGAAGTCTGCGATCTTCATCACGTTGTCCTCTGTCACCAGGACGTTCCTGGCGGCCAGGTCTCGGTGTATGCACTGTGCAGAGATGAGGTGGGATGCGGGTGAGGGGCTGACAGTGCCCAGCTGTCGGTCAGCCTCTGGCCCAGCCGTGACGCTGCAGCAGGCAGGTGGCCCAGGTGCCTTTACAGGCCTTCTCCTGCCACACCACTTCCCCCTGACCATTCTAGTTCACTGTTAGGAGGTCCCTCTGATCCACTTCAAAGTCAGCCATTCGAACACCTCCAGCTCCAGGCCTCTCAGTCACTTGAGCAAACCCTCCTCATGGGTCTCCTTCGCACCTGGAAAGGCAGAACCTGGACGCTTCTGTCCAGTCTGTGTAGGTGTGTGCTCTCAAACAAAGCATCCGTTTACCAAGCACTAGAACTGTAGTTAACACTATCATGAACGACTTCATTTTACCCACAACATAGGACTCCCCATTCTTACTCTACATTTGGAGATACGTAAGTAGCTGCACAGAAAAGGGGCAGTGTGCACGGATCAGAACTTTATCCCGTCTGACCAGAAGGCCACCAGGCTCTCCTGACGACGTCCATGAGAGCCGCAGACAGCACAGGGAAGCAGTGCTGCAGACATCTACGACCCCACCAGAGGATTAAAAGTCATCAACTGGAGTGCAAGGAGGGCTCTGTTCCCACCCCAACTTCACCCAGGGGAACCTTCAGGTGCCACACCTTCTTGGAGGCAAGATACTCCATGCCTCGGGCCACCTGATAGGCGCAGGAGACCAGGTCCTTGGAAGAGAGCTGCTCCTCTGGGTTGTGGCTGGGGTTATAACAGTACTCCAGCCCCGGGGGCCGCCGGGCCTGCAGGTATTCCCGTAGGTTGCCTTTGGAGGCATACTCCACGATGACGTACAATGGACCTGGGAGCACGGGGATGGACAGGCCATCAGGGTGGGCAGGCAGGTGCTCTGGGTCAGCTCCACCCTGAGGAAACCCCACCCCCAACTGCACACCATGTGTCTGTCCTCCAATCCTAACTGCACCTCTAGGGAGCCTGGGAAATTCAGTCCACTACCCAAAGAAAGCTAGGGAAGTGGTTCTTCCTAGCATACACTAGGAAGTTCCTGAGCCAAGCTGGGTTGGGGGAGGGAGGTAAGAGCCCTAATTGAGACCACAAGGCCTCACCTGGTTCTATCCACACACTGTTCTCAGATGAGCACCAACAGGCACAAGCCCAGCCCCCGAGAGGTAACTCCCAACTGCTGCTAAGCTGGCCCCCGTTCCCTCAGTGTAGCTGAGATGCCTGCTCACTGATACCCCCAGCTCGTGATCTCCTCCCCGATAGACACTGTTATCCGTGGGAGGCCCGGGTTCCCGGCTGGGGTGGGAGAGCCGGCCTGGCTTAGCGCCTACCGTCCTGCGTGCAGGCCCCCAGCAGGTTGATGATGTTCTTGTGCTTCCCGATCATCTTCATCATCTCCATTTCTGAGATCAGGTCTGACAGGTCTTTCTCTGTTGCGTCCGCTTTACACATAAACCAGAAGGGCATGAGACCCATTTATGTGGGAAGGAGGACAAGAGGAGGAAAGCTAAGGGGGAGGGGATGAGGTGTATGCTCGAGGAGTCCCTGTCCTCCGGACTGGCTTCTCTCCTCCCTGTTTCACACCCAAATCTATTTTCCCTTCCCTCTTCTGAGAGCAGTTGTTGGCAGTATGTGCTAACAAGTGGGACGGAGGATATGATAAGAAAAACCAGCCGGCAGCGAGATCTAGAATAAACACCTGGCCACCACCCAGACTGATGCCGAGGAACAAAGTGAGATCATGGCAATCTCGGGGTACGGAATGCCCCTCCACTCCCAGGAGACGCCAAGCAGGCAGTGCAGCCCGTGTGGACGGTGAAAGAGCACCGGAGAGTGTGTTCTATTTGGACCGAGGTAACAGTTTGCTCGGAAAAGGAAGGGATTGTTTTTGCAGGGACAGAAACATCACTTACACTTCAACATCTTCACAGCCACTTTGGTCACACGGTTGGGTTTGTCCTTGTCCAGCCCGATGGCCTCTGCCAACACCACCTGCCCAAAGCAGCCCTCTCCCAGGGGTTTGCCTAAAACCAGCCTTTTAGGAAAACAAAGGGTGGTGTGAGTCAGGACCAGTAAAGTTCAGGCCTTGAGAGGGCACCCCCTTTCCACCTGTCCGTATTCCACTCGACTGAGAACAGAAGTGTCAACTATGATTTCTGGAGGCATCTGGTATACCTTCACTCCAAGCAGGGAACTTCCTCAGAAGTTGAAGTTAGAATATTACCTGTCTCGAGGCAGCTCCCAGCGTGGGTCTTCAGGAAGCTCATATTCAGAGACCCCAGCCAGCATGGGGGTTCCACTAGAGGAGAGACGTGAGGGCCGAACCAGCAGAACCCCAGAGTTCATGGAGGCACTAGAATCAGCCGACACCTACAGGGAAGCGTGGGGTCACCCTTCTAGCGAGGATAGGGTGGGGGGTTGGGGGGACTGAGCAGCAGCAGCAAGTTCCTGCAACTCTTAGGGCTTTCCACCAACATGGCAGAAGTATCTGGTATCTGATGTTCCTTCTCTAACACAGAGTGACAGAAAGACCACAAAAGGTCTGAAGGCCTAAGTTCTAAAACTAATTTTTGCCACCAGCCAGCCTTCTATGTTCACTTACCTTCAACACAAACAGACCAAGTCTACCTCTTCCAGACTGATTATTTTATAACTTACTATTGCAACCACAATTCTATTCCTGTTCCCATTCTTTGTGAAAACCCTGCCTCAAATTATGGATTCCTAACCCCCAAAGCACCTTCCAGAATTAGCACCGCTCTGAATGAATGTTCCCTCTCTTCCACACGCCTTCACCCTCTGTTCCATTTCCTTGGACAAGAGGAGGGTGGTGGCATCCTGGAGAGGAGAGAGAGGCATCCTGGCACCTGACTCAGGCCCTCTTCTCTACTCTGTATCTTTGCACCTGTAGCTGGCCCTCAGGGACAGTTCAAAAGTGCAATATCAGATGCACATTCAGCCTGGCTAGGGCCTTCTCCCAAGCCATGTGCTGGAGGAGCAGGGGGCTCGCAGTTCTGGTACGGTAGGTGTACGGAATCCATGGGCTAGCACAGCCTGGAACCCAACTCTGGAACACTTAGGACATTCCACTGCCTCTGGCCCAGAAGCTAGAAAGCAAAGCTGGAAGCGGTAGGTTGGGGACAGAGGAGGGCAGGGCATCAGAATCCTGGAGAAGCCCCTGGGGGCACAGGAAGGAAAGGTGATATAGAGCGTGCAAATCCCCTATCTACTTTCTGTTACCTGTCTGCGCAGCGGGATGCTCTTGGCCAGCTTGTGCACGGCCATCTGGCTGTGGAAGTCGCTCTTCTTGGTGCCACTCTTCATTTTGTAGATGATGACAGACCCCACCATGCAGGAGATGAGGAAGGCCCCCGTGCAGTAGATGATGATCTCCAGGTACAGGGGCGAGGTCATCACCGCCGGCCTCTCTTCCAGGGCTGAGTCAGTGTGAACACCATGTTAGCGGGCGTGTTAGCAATGCGCTAGGCTTCCAGCTTCATAAGAAAAACAACCCCCATCTCCTTTCCTCTGAGAATTTTCAGGGCAGAGAATGAACCAAGCCAGGTCCTAGCTGGGACTGTGGTCCAGCATGGAGCAGATCAGATATCCTACCATCTTTGAGTCTTCCTGATCCTGACTTGGATCCCACAAGAAGGATGGATTAGAACCATCTTGTTACTTGAGGCCCATCCTCATTCATTCGGTCAGGAGCCTGCCTCATTCAGTGGAACCACTGGGCTCGGTGGGTACCAGGTACGCAACAAGGACTTTCTCAGTCGCCTCATGGAAACATGGCCCTTCTCCGCAGGGCCCCAGTATTGTGTGCCTACACCTATCACATGCGACACAAGGAACCATCTGTCTTTGGTCCCTGACAGCCCATGAGCACCCTGAGGGCAGGGTCCCGGCGCCTTGTTCATCTCCACGTGCCACAGCGCCTAGCATATAGCAACACTCACATAACGAGAACAAGAGGGGAGGGAAAGGAGGACTCCAGTCGGTGTCCTGACCATTCCTCACCTCTTGCCTATTTCACCTGTGCCAGGTCAGACCTGCAAATATTCGTACCTACATGCCTAGCTGAACCATAGGCAGAACTAACTGCATTTCCAACCATGTCTGGGCTGCTTGAGATGAGAACGTAAACTTTGCTGCACTTTGTAAGAATTCTACTCACAGGCCCCAACTCCTGAAACTGAACGAGGACATGGGGTGGGGGTGGGGGGTGGGGGGGAAGAAGGTACTGTTGTATTGTCATCTCCCACTTTCCATTTAGAACGCAGCCCGTTTCCCACAGAAGCCCATCCAGCTGAACCCAACCCTTCCCTCGCATACGAAGCCGAAGCCGAAGCCGGGGGGCTTCACAGGACACTCCTTGGCCACCAGCGGGAACGCCCCTCTTCCTTGCATGGCTTTCCTCCCAACCCTCCCCTTCCAAAGACCTCAGCCAGCCACAGAGGCCGGCATGCCGGGGACCTCCCCAGAGAGGCACTAGGTGTGACCCCAGACAGAGCCCCAAGGGACTCCCGAGCCTGACGAGGAGACAGCAGAGCTGATAATAAGAGGAAGTGTTTCTGTTTTTCTCTTTTCCCAGTATGGGCGGACGAAGACAAGTGACTGGGAGCACACACAGGACAAAGACAGTGACAGGGTAAAAACAGAACGCTTCTCCCCTGAAGGAGGGGTGTTCTCAGACCCTGCTGGGTGAGCAGGGCAGAGGATGATGGAGGGAGAGAGAGGAGGGCAGCGTCAGCGGCAACAGGAGCGGCACAGCCCCCAGACCCACGTGCAGGACACTCGAGAAGCAGCGATGGGCAGCCCACCACCTGAGCAGGCCGCAGGCTCCTTCCTTCCCAGCCCCACACACAGACCTCCCCTCTTGAAAGGAGAAACGTCAGTAGCCCAAGAGGGTAAGGGGGCACCACTGCGTCCCAGGCGGCCTTACTTTATTCAGAGCTCAAGTTCACTCATGTGGATGGAACCTCTCCTCCAAGATCAGAGGATGGCGGGGTGGGCTAGCACTGTTCTCTGTAAGCAACAAGCCCCCTTTACAGAATTTGCTGAGGGGAGGCATGGGCCCGAGACTTGCGGAGCCAGCAAAAAAGGATTGGACAAATTGGGGAAGGCTGCTGGACCCAAGGAGGGAAGGAGCCTGGCCAGCAGGAGAGCCCGGCTGCAGGTTAACTCCAGATCCCATGCATGCATCGCACTGGCCAAGGGGAGAGGCAGACGCAGGCATAGAGGTGGGAGGCCTCCGTGTTCCTGCAAAACGAGGACAGATCCTATGTGAGCTGAGAGGATTCGACACTCAAGGTTGGACAACCTGCCAGGGCCATTCCTCTACCTCTCCTGGCTCTGTGTCTCCACCAGCCCCACAATGCATGCTCCCCCCGTGCCCGTGGCGAGGGCAGGACATCGAGAGGAGAAGTACAGTGTATACCTTCCAAAACGGTCAACCATGCAGAGTGATGGGACAGTCCGATAGAGTTACCCGCCAAGCACGTATACTCCCCCGCGTCCTCAAAGGAGACATTCCTTAAGTGAAGCACTTCCATCTCTTTGTCGGTGGTGTTAACTCCGGCAGTCTAGAAGAGACAACGGAAGCAAAATGGACAAGCACAGGACATGAGACCTCTAAGAGACACACAGGAAGGGAGGGAGGAAGAGAAGGGGGGAAAAACCGGAGGAAGAAATGCTCCCCAGCGTCTCCTTTGCAACAAGGAACAAACAAAAACCACCAGGCAGCGAGACCTGTTAGAGGAAGACAGTGAAACCCTGAGGGAGGGACTCCGCAGACCTGAGACGACGCTGGCTGGTTACAACCCTTCACCAGACGCTGGCAGCCCCTGGCCCATCCAAGCATGCGGGCGGGCAGTGGGCAGCATGGAGAAATGGGGCCCAGCGGCGGGGGGGTGCTGTTTGGTTTCTGGTAAAGAAAGTCAGAGGGCACACACAGGAGGGATGGAAGGGTGCTGCAATCACACGTACACACACACGTACATGCACACACACGCGCGCGCGCACACACACACACACACACACACGCGTGCACGTGGCCTGCCAGTTTGCAACGGGACATCTGGCCCCTTCTCCACCATTCAAACCTCAGTCTGTAGCATCATTCACCACGCAGCCAGGCTGTCCCCACAAGTACGCACATAGCCAAGGAGGACACAGAAGGCACAGAGGGAGCAGACACCAACATAGTACCAAACCAAAGCAGCCTCCCAGGCCGGGTATTTTTCCATGGCTCTGGGCTCTAGAAATACAGCAGGATAACAGGGAGAGTTGGGTGCTGGCTTCCCCATCTGCCCCAGCAGCTTGGGGCCTGAATCAAACTCCCAGCACACGGCCCCATCCATCTTCCCATTACCTTTTGCCACAGGTCTGGTGACAGTGAGCCACGCAGACTGGTTAGCTTCACCAATATAATTGGAAACCTTACACACATACTCCCCGCTCTGGGCCTCTGTCACATTGAACAGGGTCAGCACCTCCGCATCCGAGCTATTAATCCCCGAATGCTAGAACAAACCAACGACAAGCCAGTCAGTGGGGCAAACACTGAGACGTGGCCACACTTGCTCCCATGTAACATTAAGGCAGGCCCAGGGAGCTAAGGCGAGGGAGACGTTAGTGAGATTTGTCATTTCTCTTTTTAGTAGGACAAAACAAGTTGACTTCAAAGGCCCAAAGCATCTGACTGAAAAATAAGCTTTAAACAAAACAAATCGCTGCCCCCAATCAAACATTCTGTGTTAAACTCACTCCTCCAGGTCTAGGCCAGGGATTGTGAATGGAGACTGTGGCCAAGGGCCAAGGCCACGGCCTCATCTCCTTCACAGCAGGCTTCAGCACCAATAGTGAAGAAAAGGGATAGCCAGTAAAACTCTGGGACGGCCAAGCCAGGGGAGGATGAGGTCTAACTCTGGGACCAGGAGGTAAACCACGTTCCCAGCTTCTGGTTACTTCTTGTTGTGAGATCCACTGGGGAATTAGGTAATTACCTTCCCTGGATTAGTGGAGCATTCAGGGACAATGTAAGTCTGGGATTGAGAGGAAAAAAGGAAGAAAATGCCATTATTCCTGATGCTGTTTAGAATTTACCTGTGGCATTTGCTTTTCCAACTCTACCTAAGAGTCGTGACCTTATCATCCATTCACTCACTTGCCAGAAAGGACAGGACTTGGGAAATAGGGCAGAATCTGGGAGACATTTGCTGGAAAGGTTTTGGTCCCAGGCAATGTTAAGTCAGGAGTACAAAGGCCTTCCTTGAGTAGCTGACCCCAGAACCTGAGCAAAGTCACTCTCAAAGCTCTTTAGAAACTAGTGATGCCCACTCCACCCCCTGTCCTCTGTTCCCATTGCACCTCTACTCTGTGACCTGTCACTAATTCTGGGGAATGTGGCTAGGTCCCTATTGAAAAGGATAAGGGATGGGTCCCAATCGCCGGCGCTGAGCCTGACCACAGCAACTGGGGCCCCAGGAGATGCAGGAGATCTTCCCAGACCCAGCCCACGGAGACTAGGGCAAAGATTACCTTCAAGATCTGGACATAAGGCAGGTTGTCTGGACCAATCTTACTCCCATTCACCTCGATGTGCTTTAGCCACTGGATATGGGGCTGTGGGTCACTGTACACCTTACACATGAACTCCACATTGCTGCCCAGGGCCACTGTCTTGTTGGCAGGCAACCCCGCCTGCAGGATGGGCCGGTGAGGGGACCGCTCTGTGGAGGAAGGGAGAGGAGAGGCTCGTCAGGCTCTGCCATGGCCTGCTCCTGGCTGGGATGCTGACAGAGCATTTCCAGTCTCTGCTGAGCCTTAGCCCCTTGACCCTGAGCTGGAAGAAGAGAAGGGACACTCTCTCCTCAGGTCTTAAGCTGTTAGGAACCTCCTCCCCAGGGCAGTGCACCCATTTTCCCAGGCACCAGAAGTCCCTCTTGCCTAAATGGAGACCCTATAACTTAGTCACACTCCCAGACCTAACTAAAATTAGAGAGTCACTTAGACTTGCTATTCAAAGCGTGGTCCAAGAACAGCATCACCGGCAGCACTTAAGAGTCCACTAGCAATGCCAAATCTCAGGTCCTATCCCCCTCGGACCAGAAGCTTCTTTTATACCATATCTGCAAAGCCAAGACAGAATGCTAGCTGAGAAACTCTTCACCTTAAGATCTCTAGGGAATGAGATTCAGAGTCTCCGGAAGGAAGAGGCTGCAGTAACAGCACCTAGAGGCAGGGACTACGTCCTTCCTAGTGCTTCCTGTGATGCCCTGCACGGGTCTGCGGTTTTACATTAATGAGGTCTCTGATTCTGGGCCTCAGTCTGCTCTTCTGTAGGGTGGGAGTGACAGTGCGGACCTCGCAGGGCCCGTGAGAACGGCCAGGTGTAATGCACCCAGCAAGCTGCCGGCCCTGAAGCAGCAGCAGCTGCCTGTGTATCTGCTACGTGACACCCTCCCCAGGCAGCCCTTGCAGGAGACCAGCCACAGCACCTTTCACCTCACAGTGAGTCACAGAACTGTCCAATCCTCTCAACCATTTACAGGTAAGAAAAATGCACAAATGACTTATGGAAAAGCTGCTTAAGGTGATAGAGCTAGTAAACGCCAATGACCTGTAAGTAAACCTGGACCCCACGGCTGTTTTCTCAACGCCCTGCTCTTTCCTCTAAGCTCCTTAACCTTGTTGCCACTGCCCTCTTACCCACGACGTCGAGCTGGTAGGTGTGGTTAATGCTGCCATACTCATTCTCCACAATGCAGGTGTAGTTGCCCTTATCAGAAGGCACTACGGAGTCCATTATGATGCTCCAGGTGGCGTAACGGACCTGGGGGAAAACATGCCAATAGCTCCATCGCGAGTCTGGAGGAAAATGGAGGCAGAAGCCACGGGAGGCACTGGCACCCTTTGCCACTTACCCTCCAATCACAGCCCAGAACACACGGCCCACGCAGCAAACGAGCCAGGACAGGGCAGACGGCCACCCTGGTCCAAGTTCGGGGAAAGAATATATCAGGCAAGCTGGCAGGTGGGTATGAGAAACTCTGGAAGTCTGCCCGCAACAGCCAGGGCCATCCATGATCTGGACCTATGTGCCTCCTGCACACTCCCCAATGCACTGGGAGCTTTCCACTCTGCGCCTCTGTTCGTGTCCTGGGCCGGAAGGGCTCCCTGCAAAGAGTTCTGCCCTGTCTGCTCTTGACCCCTCCTTTCAAAAACCATCTCCTCCAGCTCAACCTGGGTCAGAATGGTTCTCACTCCTGTGGCCCTGCTGAAGCACTGATCACAGTCTGCTTTTTGCAGCAGTGTTCAAGGACATCTGCCTTCCTACCAGACTGGAAATTCTTTGTGGGCAGGAATGCTGCCTTGTACCATGGCAGTGCCTTGCAAGTGTCTGGTAAATTAATTTACAGTTTCTCCTATTTTTCCTGATTTTTAAGAAACATTTTACTTTTTTTAGATTTATTTATTTATTTTGAGAGAAAGAGAGCATGAGCAGGAGAGGGGCAGAGAGAGAAGGAAAGAGAATCCCAAGCAGGCTCTGCACTGCCAGCACAGGGCCTGACGTGGGGCCAAAACTCCTGAACTGTGAGATCATGACCTGAGCTGAAACCAAGAGTCAGACGCTTAACTGACTGAGGCACCCAGGTGCCCCTAACGATTTTACTTTTTTTAAGTAATCTCTACACCTAATGTGGGGCTCAAACTTACAACTCTGAGATCAAGAGTCATATGCTCCACTAAATGAGCCAGCCAGGCTCCCCAGACCTCTGCTTTACTTATACAAGATTAATGGGGAAAGAGCAGCTAGGTGAAATGGGATATAAGGATGATCTGGGAGTCTAAAGAAGAGATTAGGATGAAGTTCTTCCTAGAAACGAAGATGGGTAAAAGATACAAACAGACAATTCACACAGCAGGAAATGGAAATCACTCATTAACATATGAAAATTCTAAGTTTGTTAATAAGCAAAAAAATGCACAAGAGAACAATGAGATACTTTCATCATCTATCTAAGTTGTTGGCTCAGGTATGGTGAGCTTGTCATTCTTGTACTCTGCTATGGGAAGATGAATCAATCTTCCCTTTTAGGAAAGTAATTGTTACCACAATAAAATTAAATTAAAAAAATAAAATCACACCCAACTCATTACATCATACTCCATTAAAGCAAATGTCACAATAATTAAAATTTTGTATCTTCCTGTTTTACTTAGAGCTCTACTTGTCCAGCCAGTACACCTTCTGAAAAGACATGTGCTCAAGAAATGTTCATAAAGGGCCCCTTGGGTGGCTCAGTTGATTAAGCATCCAACTCTTGATTTAGGCTCTGGTCATGATCTCCCAGGTTCATGAGTTCAAGCCCCACATTGGGCTCTGTGCTGATGGTGCAGAGCCTGCTTGGGATTCTCTCTCTCTGCCTCTCCCCCACGCACATGCGCACACACGCACTTCCTGTCTCTCTCTCAAAATAAATAAAACTTTTTTTAAAAAAGAAATGTTCACATAATAAAAAAATAAATGATTAAAATTATCTAATTACCAGGGGGAAATAAGGTAATGGGGAATACGCATCAAGGGCTTAAAAAAATGCTTATACTTTGATCTAGTAAACTTCACTTCTAGCAATCTGTCTTAGGGAAGAATATTTTAAAACACCAACGAACATTTATGTATAAAGATATTCACTACAGCATAATTCATAATAGTGAAAAATCAGAAAATAACTAGTATGACAATGTATGTCATCAAGTTATGGACATTTTAATAATGAAATATTGTGCAGCCATGAAAAATTATCTACCGAACACATGGCAGAAGACACGTGCTGTAATGTTAACAAGGGAAAGAAATTCTACACACATTGCGATTAACTATGCAAAAACCAGACACATAAGAAAAAGACTGAAAAGATTAAAATTTTTTTTAATGTTTTTTTTTTTTTTGAGACAGCGCGCGCACACGCGTGTGCAAGCAAGCGGGGGAGGAGCAGAGAGAAGGAGACACAGAATCTGAAGCAGGCTTCGGGCTCTGAGCTGTCAGCACAGAGCCCGACATGGGGCTCGAACTCACAAACCGTGAGGTCATGACCTGAGTCAGAGTCGGACGCTTAACCGACTGAGCCACCCAGGCGCCCCCAGACTGAAAAGATTTTGAAGCTTCATTTGAAGTTTTTATATTTGAAATTCTTCTAAGGCACACTACTTTTATAGTTAGAAAGCATTACTTTAAACCATTAATGCCACATAATAAGGATTTTCTAAGTAGATTTTTTCATTCATCTTACATTAACTTCCATACATACACACGTACCTTATAGCCTCCAATCCTGTGGTCAGGTTTGAATTCTTTGCCGTTTTTCAACCAGCGCAGCGTGGGGTTAGGAGTCCCACTAGAAGGACATTTGAACTTCACAGTCTTGGCAGCTGGCACCGCGTGCAATTTCTTTTCCATCTTTTCTGGGGATGTCCAGTATGGAGCCACGGCTACCCAGGGAAAGCCAAGAGAGACAGGCAGGGGCTAGTCAGGCTCAGGAGCAGGGGCCCAGGCCAGGACCTGGAGGTGTCCCCAACACTGTAAACAGTGCCCGCACTAATCAGGGCGCCCAAGGGATCCCATGACCCCATGTGCCCTCTTCTCCCCTTCTCCAAACAATCATCTAAGCCTCCCCCTTCCCACTCAAACCCAAGGCCCGGCCCGAAGGCAGTAAGGTAGGAAACAGTGTCTCACGCATACGGTTTGGTTTGGTGTTATCTGTCTCTTTCTCCTCTGAAGAGGAGTCATCATCATCGTCGTCATCCTCCGAGGAGGGGAGAGCATCTATGGGAAGAAGGGGGCACTGAGGTCCCTTCGAGGGAAAAGGGCTCACTAGATTTCCATCCATATCAACAGCCAGCCATGAACATAAGTCCAGTCCAGTTACAGAACAAATGCACCTGGAACCCCCCAGTCCCATTCCACCCTTAGTGACAGTCTCTCTGTGGGACAGAAATGGTTTACGAACTGCATGCTCTATGCCTGTCCCCCGCCTTCCCCAGCCCAACGCAGTGCCCCTTTCTGTCCACAAGCCTTGATATTGGCCAATTCCATCAGGGGCAGCGGGTCCTCTTGGATTTAATTACACCTTGTGTTGAGAAGTTCTCTCAACTCAGTAGCACCCAGACATGCTGGGTCTCAGAACTAGCAGCCAGGGGAATCTGTGTGTATCCTTCTTCAGAAACCCAGACAGATCTAGGCACGCTATGGCGAGAAGCTATTTCTAAAGCCATGAGGCTGAACAACTCACAGATGGAATTTTCCTAGCATGTATCTGCTGAGGTTTGGGGGCTGCCCTTCTTGCCCAGGGTAGATAGGGAGCCCACCACACCGTCTGCAGCTGCCGACACTTCTCCCCAAGTATCCACCCCTTTTAAAAGGCTTGACACACATGTGGTCACCAATCAGGGTTCATGCCAGATCTTTTTCCAGTCCTTCAAATGAGGGCAGGTTCTAAATGATGCCTGAAGGGGAGGAGATGCCCAGCTCTCCCCCTTGGGATGCACAAACGGCATCAAGAAAATTTCAACTCTTCTTTGTTTCATCCTAGAGTTTTGTAAAACTCGTGTTCTATAAGTGGCAGTTTCCCAAAGTCACAGAACTCCAGGGTTCCCTGGCTGCCCTTAATACAGCTCAGGAAGCTGGAGGACCGATGTTTTCCATGAAGCCTGTGAATATGGCAGTGCACCTGGATCCTTTCCCATCATAGTAGGGACCTACCTCACCACATATTCTGGGGCTCTAACCCCTAAGCCGAGTACCAAGTCCGAATGGCAAGGGAATGACAGAATGGAAGCTGGCCGAGCCCCAGGTAGCACCTGGAGATCTGGACAAGCTGTGACGGAAAACAATCAGTGTCTTGCTGACCCAAGTGTATCAGCAGTCACTTGAGGCAGATCCTGGAGGCCCAGATCTCTGACCTGAGGCCTGCCCCACCTGGTCACCCCTCTGAGAGCTAAGCCACGCGGCGGGCAGGGAGCAATGTTAGTGGGCAGCAGTTTTGGAAGCAGAGTGGGGGCAGATCATGAAGGGGAGGAGGTTCGCCTCCCCCTGAAACTAGCAGAGAGGGTTGGAGGGGTGGATCCAGGGAGAGGGGGAGGGCAGGCTTTGCTACCAACCTGAGACATTGACGGAGAAGTAGGTGGTGTCGCTGCCCGAGGGGCTGCTGGTCACGCAAGCGTAGAGGCCGGAGTCGGCAGGCACCGAGTCCCGCACCTCCACCTCCTCCCCTGTGATGCGGGTACGGTTGCTCTCCACCAGCTGCACCCCGTCCCGCAGCCAGTTGATGCTCTGGACATCGTCCCGCAGCCGACAGCGAAGCTGTAGCAGGTCACCAGGGTGGACCAGGAAGGACTCCACTTCCACAGGGGCTCCCCAGGGCTGGGCTGCAGCCCCCCACAGGGACCGGGAAGGGGGACCAAGGGATGGGACAGGAAGAGGGGGAGAGGGGAGAGGGGAGAGGGGGAGAGACAAAGGGAATTATGCTAGCTAGCCGCACTGAGCTGCAACATCCCAGGGGCTACAGAGCCGGGAGGTGAGAACCGGAACAGGCGTCAGTGGGAAACGGCTGGCTACCTAGAACCCCACCTCTTCTGCTATGCCCCACTCCCCCAAAGGTCAGAAGAAGAAAGAGGCAAAGCCAGGAAGCAGCCACAGCAGCAATAAGCAGTTGATGTTTCATTTCCCTCCATCGGAGGGCGGGGGAAAGGCCGGCCCTCCCCAGGGCTTCGTTGTGTCCAGACTGCCCCTCCCCCACTCGCTCAGTCCTCTGTCAAGAATGGCCACTTCCCAGGAGGACACCCCATTTCTTTTTGGCTAGCCCAGCCTCACGCCTCTCCGTAGAAACAGCTGAGCAAACCTGTCCCTCAAAACTCCAGCAGCCCCCACCTAAGTTGAGAGAAGGCAATTTGTCAACCGGGGCCCTCAGTCCAAGTGATTCAGCAGGGAGGGGTCTGGCCCCTCAGTGAGTCAGATGCATAAGATGCATATGTGGGAGAGGCGGCCCAAGGAGAGGTCAGCTCAGGGGAACCTCTGGCTAACAGGTGTCGGGCCAGAGGATTCGGAGCTTTTGACTATATTAGGAACGGAGGCCTGCAGCTGCCACCAAGCCCACACTTGCTCTGGCTGCAGAAGCCCTTGCACACAAAGCTCCTTTCTCCTCATCCCACCGCAGGGCTCCCCCGCCTCAAGCCCTCCCGCTTCCCCTCCCCCAACACACGGTCACACACATCCATTCCTCCTCACCTTTCTTTCCCTGGATCCTGAGTGCCCCACGGCTCACAGATCTGATACAACCCGTTTACCCATCCATCCTCACAACCAGCAACTGGGCACCCGCACTGACAGTGAAGGCCAGAAGCCAGGCACACTCAGAGTCCACCATCCCTGACTGTGACCCGCTCTTGAGCAGCTCCCCTTTACCAACTAGGGGGAAATGCAGTTTCTGTTTCCTTTCAGGATGTTCAGTTGTGCTCCCTCCTGGCATCTTCTGCCAACTGTCCACCCCCCACCAAAAAGTACACCTGTTCCAGCTCACATCTACCACCTGACCTACGTCTCCACTGCCCTGGGAGCCTTCTTTCTTTCTCACCCCTCAGTTAACCATCGGAGGCCCAGCTGGGGCTCCTTGCAGGTCCCCAAAGCACCTGCCTCTGAAACACGCTCTCCCATCCCTGCACCCCACTGCCCTCAGGGCCCGTGCCCTGCCTGGCTCTCAGCTACCTTCCAGTTCTCTGGCTGGCTGGGGACTCTGCCTCAAAGCCTTTTCTGACTCCCAGGCTGGGGCAGGTGCTCTCCCACTGCACTCGTCACACTGAAGGACAGTCCCCTTTCTCGACTGAGTTGTGAGGGTGGGGACGTGTCATATTTACTTTTAAAATGCCCAACACCCAGTACAGTACTTGGCACACAACAGTTGCCCAATGAACACTTGTTGGAAAATGCACGGTTTCCTCACCATCTTCCTTTCTAAACTCCCTTTTCTCCTTTACCACCTTCACCGTAACCGACTCCTTCTGAAGTGCTACCCAGGTGCCAAACCTTACAAATGAAGAAATGAGCACCCTGGGCGTCAGATGGCACCAGTGACTACCAGCTAATAGCCATCGTCCTCAGAGGGGCCAAGGCTGCCGTCCCTGACCCTCTTGCAACCCAAGGGCTGTCTTAAATACTGGGTAAATACTGAGTCATCAAAAGGGGGAGGTGCTGCTGCAAAAGGGTTTGAAAGCCACTAGGCTAGCATTCATTTATAGTTTTGTGAATCGGGTCAAGAGGAACCCCACAAAGGTGAGCAGACCACATAACTGATTAAAAATAAGCTTTTGTGGGTCTTAAAAAAAGTTATTCTTTCCATTTTTAATGGATTGTGGTTTTGCCAAAAGAAGGGGGAAGAAAAGCAGTTCAGACTTGATCCTTAAGGGAAACAGCACACTCCTATTGATCAAACCTCTGTTCCCTCCAGTGACCTCACTGATTAAATATTTTGCAGCTCGTGATTCTGTACAAGCCATTGGTCAAACAGTAAACTCCGTAAACTCGAATTCTTAGCCTCTGGCATCACAGCCTATTTTGATAGGTCTCGGAACAAAAAGGTAGCGAGGAAAACACGGGCATTCCCCCCCAGAGAAAGCAAAGGGTCACTGGCCCTACTGAGACCACTCTGGCTGATTCTAGCTCGGAGCCCTGACTCCCCGCTTGTTCTAACTAGGATGTGCACAGAAAACTTCTACAAGATACATAGAAAGTCTCAGGGCACCTGGGTGGCTCAGTTGGTTAAGCGCCCAGGTCTTGATCCCAGGGTCATGGCCTCAAGCCCCACATCAGGTTCCACACTGACAGCGCAGAGCCTGCTTGGGAGTGTCTCTCTCTCTCTCTCTCTGTTGCTCTCTCTCTCAAGAATAAATAAAACATTTTTTTAAATTTCGTTTTAATGTTTGTTTTATTTTTGAGAGAGAGAGAGACAGACAGATACAGAGCATGAGCGGTGGAGGGGCAGAGAGAGAGAAGGAGACACAGAATTTGAAACAGACTCCAGGCTCTGAGCTGTCAGCACAGAGCCCGATGCAGGGCTTGAACCCATGAACCATGACATCATGACCTGAGCAGAAGTTGGACGCTTAGCTGACTGAGCCACCCAGGCATCCCTCTCAAGAGTAAATAAATTAAACAAACAAAAAACAAAAAACAAAAAACAAGATTGAAGCAATTTGTTAAATAAATAAATAAATAAATAAATAGCCTCAAGGACCACCTTTCTTTTCTCTGCCTCTGGAGTTTTGTCCCTTAATTCTCCTGATCAAGATCCTGTACTGTGTATAGGATTAAATCACAATCCTTGCCTGGCATTCAAGGCTCATTGACAATCTGTTCCCACCTCTCCACGCAGCCTTCTTCTCCCCACCCTCCGCTTCAAGGCTGGCTGTTCTCCAGCCCAACTGCATTCTTCTCTCACAACAAAACTTACTTCTGCTCAAGACTGTCAGCGTTGTGATTCTCTAGCCCCCCCCCCCCCCCCCCCCACTGCTCAAAGTGCACCATCAAAGCCAGCCAGGAAGCCTCCTCTTGTCCCTAGTGTTGCCACCCCAACTGTCTGTAAAACATACTGTACAAACCACACAAATTCACACTCGATCACATACCATCTTGTTTCTTTTTTAAACATCTTTATTGAGATATATTCACATACCAGAAAATTCACCCATTTAGAGCACATAATTCGATTTTTTTTAGTATACTCACAGAGTTATGCAACCATCACCACAATCTAACTTTAAAGTCTACTTATTTATTTAATTTATTTTGAGTGGGGGGGATGAGAGCAGGGGAGGGGCAGAGAGAAGGGGGGAGAGAGAGGGAGGGAGGGAAGGAGGGAGAGACAGAGAGAGAGAGAGAGAGAGAGAGAGAATATGAATGAATGAATGAATCCCAAGCAGGCTCCACACTGTCAGCATGGAGCATGATGCCGGCTGGGCTTGAACTCATGAACCATGAGATCACAACCTGAGCTGAAGCTGGACATTTAACCTGCTGAGCCACCCAGGCGCCCTCACAATTGAACTTTAGAACTTAATAAATATTTTTTTTGTTTTAAATTTATTTATTTATTTTGAGAGAGAGAGAGAGAGAGAGAGAGAGAGAGCAAGCCCAAGCTGGGGAGGGGCAGAGAGAGAGGGAGAGGGAGAGGGAGAGGGAGAGGGAGAGGGAGAGGGAGAGGGAGAGGGAGAGAATGCCAAGCAGGCTCTGCACAGACAGCAGAGGGCCCGGTGGCGGGCTCAAACTGAGAGATCATGACCTGTGTTGAAACCAAGAGTCAGACGCGAGTCACCCAGGCACCCCTAACTTTGGAACATTTTTATCATCTCCAAAACAAACTCCATACCCACTGGCAGTCACATGCCATCTCCTACCCTTTCCCTCAGCCTAGGAAGCTTGATGCTTTCCATCTCTATAGATATGCCTATACTGGATATTTCATATGAATGGAATCCTACATTATATGGTCTGTGACTGCCTTCTTCCATTTAGCATAATGCTTTCAACGTTCTTCTATGCTGTAGCATGTCTCACTACTTCATTCCTTTTAATGGCCAAATAATATTCCATTGTATGGATATACCACATTTTATTTATCCATCCATTTGGTTGATGCACACTTGGGTATGTTGTTTCCTAAGAGTCACAAGTGTCCCTGTGTTCCTCTCCTAAGAAACAGAAAGCAATTCAGAGCAGAACTGCTTATGATAATTTTTCCAGAGTGCCTAACAATGTCACAAGCCGAAAATACCCAATAGGTCTTGAACTAAATTTAGCTTATAGCCAAAATTCAGCCTACGGCTCTTGGGTTTAGAGTGTTTTTTTTTTTTTTCATGGCTAATAGTGCTCTTGGATGTGTGCCAATGTCTCTATTTATAAAGCAGGGATAATGCCACTTTCTTCTAGGTGACAGAAAGGTAACAAAGCACTCGCTGGTTTACTGGACCCTGCCTGTCTGCATCACTGCCCTCAATAGCGGTCCTCGACTTGGGAAGTCCTATGTGTGGTGGCTGATGCAAGGGCATCACTGCTCAATGTAACAATTCAGTCACTACTCTCTATTCTCCTTTTGGTTTTGGTAGTGTCCTCCATTTATGTCCCCACTGGGAAAGGCCCTTATATCTGTGCTCCATCTGAGCGGACTATTCTCTGGTGAAGGCCAGCAGGCCAGGGCTATATTTGTTGTTGGCTGTCAGGTAGCAAGAAAGGAGCTGACACCTTTATTGGGCTGGCCATGAAAGACGAAGAAAAGAAAGCCAAGTGTATTGCTTGGCCACTTGAAACCAACATTCCAACTCTTGGAGAACCTGGTTAATTGGAATGGGGATGCTGTGAGGGAAGCAGCAAGCCAGAACACTTGCTTTCTGCCTCTTGTTTCCTTAGAGATTAGGTGGGAAACGGAGGCTGGAGGACATTTGGTATCTGGATTCTGTGATGACCTAGCCTGAGGATGAAGGTGTTTGGCTGTGAGTCAGATAACAACATCCACTCTTACAGGCCCTACGTGCAATGTGTTCAAAGTACATTGTGGAAAAAGATGCATTGTGTTCTGATGCCCACAGCATGGGGTCACTCTTCACATCACTGGGAGCAGGAAGGTTAGGGGTAGGGTTAGGGCTTGACTTGAATATCCCCAGAGGATTAAGGCTGCCAACACCTTGGCCAACTCTTCAGAAAACAGGAGCGAACAAAGGCTGTCTGGGAGACTGAGGAGGCCTCTGGTCCTGAGGCAGGTTCCTGGGACAGTGTGGATGGCAGGTGCACTGTGGAAGGCTGTGCAGGCTGGATCCAGTACCTGCTTTAGTGAGAGTGGAAGGGATTCCTACACCAATCATCAATCCTGTCCTACTTCTCTAACAGAGCCTCTCTATTCCCCAGGGAAAAGTAGGAGCAGATCAGGGACCCACACTTTTTCATAGTCCTCAGGGAAGCAGCCAGAAAGGGGAGCAGTGTTTTCCATGGTGCTCTCAGGTCTAGGAACATGATTAATGCTAATGGAGCCCTCCTGAGTCTCCCATCGCTTCCTACATTTCTCCAAAATACCAGGGCTTTGCAATTCCCAACAAACCAATAGGATGTACCATTTTGCTTGTGGCACGACTGGCCAGAAATCTGCCACTGTCCTCCAGCAGGCAGTTCTGCCCTGGGTACATCGGATTAGATCCAAGTTCTTGATTCTAAATTTTTTTTTTCAATGTTTATTTATTTTTGGGACAGAGAGAGACAGAGCATGAACGGGGGAGGGGCAGAGAGAGAGGGAGACACAGAATCGGAAACAGGCTCCAGGCTCTGAGCCATCAGCCCTGAGCCTGACGTGGGGCTCGAACTCACGGACCACGAGATCGTGACCTGGCTGAAGTCGGACGCTTAACCGACTGCGCCACCCAGGCGCCCCTACAAGTTCTTGATTCTAAATCTGAGTCTCCCACCAGCCATGAGCAGACACTGTGCAAGGGGGAGGAACGGAGTCTCCAAGGAGGCCCAAAGCCATACAAAATTTGTCATTCTTATGAGAAGATGAGACCCTAGTCCCCAAAAATCCAAGGAGAAGACAGGGAGCTTTCTTCAAAATAGCTGTCATTGGGTGCTTTCTGTGAGTCCTGGTTACCGTGCAAGGAAAAGACATGGATTAAACAAAGGAGCAAACCTATGCCTTGCTCTAACCAGGGTGGTAACATTTACACAACACCGTGACACGGATGAGGCATTTTATATTGCAACATGAGACAACTGGAGAAGAACATGAGAACCCAACACAGAGGCAATCCAACACAGCCTCTGAGGTTACAGAACTTAAAAAAAGTAGGGGCGCCTGGGTGGCGCAGTCGGTTAAGCGTCCGACTTCAGCCAGGTCACGATCTCACGGTCCGTGAGTTCGAGCCCCGCGTCAGGCTCTGGGCTGATGGCTCGGAGCCTGGAGCCTGTTTCCGATTCTGTGTCTCCCTCTCTCTCTGCCCCTCCCCCATTCATGCTCTGTCTCTCTCTGTCCCAAAAATAAATAAATGTTGAAAAAAAAATTAAAAAAAAAAAAGAGTGAAAACATATGGTATCTATCTTTCTCTGTATGACTTATTTCACTTAGCATAACACTCCAGTTCCATCCACGTTGCTACAAAAGGCCATATTTCATTCTTTAAAAAAAAAAAAAAAAAGTATTGGTGGTCACAGCAGATAGCAGTGTTCACAGCAGAGGCTGGACATACTGGTAGGGAAAGGGGAGGAAAAAATTAAGAATTTAGATGGGGAGGGGCTCCTTTGTGTCTCAGTTGGTTAAGCGTCCGTCTTTGGCTCAGGTCATGATCTCATGGTTTGTGGGTTCCAGCCCTGAGATGTGCTCTGTGCTGACAGCTCAGAGCTTGGAGCCTGCTTTACATTCTCCCTCTCTCTCTGCCCCTCCCCCCGCCTCTCTCTCTCTCTCTCTCTCTCTTTCTCAAAAATAAAAACATTAAAAAAAAAATAATTTAGATGGGGAGGGGCACCTGGGTGGCTCATCAGTTAAATGGTAAAACATCCGACTCTTGACTTTTGGCTCAGATCATGATCTCATGGTTCATGAGTTCAAGCCCTGTGTCAGGCTGTGCACTGACAGCTCAGATCCTGCTTGGGATTCTCTCTCTTTCTCTCTCTCTCAAAATAAATAAATAAACTTAGAAAAAAAAAGAATTAAGATTGGGAGTATAAACTTTGGGGGGAGCAGAAAAGGATGGGATGTGCCTGGAGATGAAGGAGAGTAGGAGACGAGGTTAGAGCGTATGGCCTGCCTGGACCAGAGGTTCATGGCAGAAAATAGCAAAAAATAATGATTCTAATCTGTGAGGTGGGTAATAGATAGAACAGAAGCACTAAAGAAGTCCCAGGGAACACATTTCTCTGCAGACCAAGAATGCAGACCTTTCCTGCCACAGACAAACACACCTGAAAATGTATTTTGAAATGCCACTTTACCAGCTCTGGTCCCATAACAGCCAATTTGGTTTGAGTTATCCATCTCCAAACTTCACAACTTAATATGAACCCGGTGAAGAATAACAACATATTTGCATAGCACTTTGCAATTTACTATGTGTTTTCCCCTATATTATCTCGGGATCGTAAACAATGCTGAAAACGACCATGCTAATTAATACTGGCCGATATTTACAGCGCGCTTACTGTAAGCTTTTAGTACAGACTCTCGTTCCATCCCTTATAAGGTACATACTATTATGATCTCTACCCTATGGACATGGAAGCTCCCCGCATGCCAAGCACATTTAATCACCACAACCCTGTGAAGTAGGTACCACTATTACCCTCGTTTTATAGAGGGGACACAGAGGCACAAAGAGATCCAGTATTTGTCCAAGATGGCCCACCTAGCTAGTAAGTGGCCAAGCTGGGATTCAAAAGCAGGCGGCCTGGCTCTCCAGAGTCCACACATGTCCAGAGCCCATGTCTATCACTTTGAAAAATATTCTCTACCCTCACTTTGCTTTTGCAATCCCTGACTTCTGAAAAGTGACCGAAACCCTTATCCTAACGGCACTCATGTCTCCTACTTCCTCGTATGGGTTTCTGAAGTTGACTGCTTTGACCTTATCCTGTCTTCTCATTCCCTCCAGCTCACCACTTCTACCTTATACTTTAGGGCTTTTTAACTTATATATGCATTTTTCTGTCCACACTCATCTACCCTCTAAAGCTGAGCAGGTATCAATGTGCACATTTGGCAAGTGAGAAAATGTGGGGTGGGGGCAGGCTTGGGACTAAGAATAATGCCCTATTTTGGTATGGCACTTGATACTCCAAAAGGCATGTTAATTCATGTTCATGTTATTGGTGTTCGTTCTCATCTAAATACAGAAAGAAAGAAAGAAAGAAAGAAAGAAAGAAAGAAAGAAAGAAAGAAAGAAAGAAAGAAAGAAAGAAAGAAAGAAAGAAAGAAAAGAAAAAGAAAAAAAGAGATTGAAGGACTTCTCTCAAAGTCACAAAACAGGGATCAGCGCTGGCTCTCGATGCTGGGTCTGCCAGGGCCTGGGCCCCTCCACAGTGTCACACTTTCCACTCAGCACTTGGGACAGTGACAGGTGACCCACTCGAGGTACTTACTGTGGCTTTGGCCACAGGTGGACAGCACAGTCCCTCCCTCACTGTGTCCCTGGCTCAATTCTGGGTCACCTGACACCTTCTCTTGCCCTAAGACCCTCACCTCTGAATACAGTTTACAGCGGAGCTGATGACCTCTGATGACCTCTGCCTGACTCTGCTGCGGAAGATTAAGAACATCAGGCACAGGGGCCAGCTCTCCTGGTCACACATCCGACTGCCCCCAGCTCTCCAGCCCTGACCTCTCTGCCTGGGCGCCCTGCGTTCCATGCCCTCACACTCCTGGGGACCTCGGTTTATTTCCTCCTCCTCCACCATCTGGAGCCCCTCAACCACACCTCCCAACCTCAGCTGTCCAATCTCCTAGCCTCTTTGGCCAAGCCACTGCCCTCCCTGGCCCTCTTATTTTTGCTTTCTCCGACAATGCCTGTTTCCTCCGCTCTCTCCCTCACTCCTCTAAGACTTTAAGACTCACTCTTATGAGACACCCCCAACTCCAATCTTCGTCCTATTCTTAATGTGCCTTCCTAGGACCTACGGATTTTCACAACTTTATCTTGTGCTTATTCATGCTGCTTGGTTGTGGGCTGGTCCCATAAATATGCATCTTCTCTACCCTCTGTGGTGAGGAGTGGTGTCATCGACATCCTACATTCCAAAGGATAACCAGCCCTTAACAAAGTCCAGACCTGTTGTCTCGGGGTCGTGATTGCTGTCATCCTTATGAAATCCTTTTGATTTTGGATTTCTGGGTTAAGAAAATTAGGGGAGAACGGCCCATTCTCTTCGGTAACATGGGGGAACTGGTGGTCCAGGAATGTTTACAGTTTTGGCACAAACTCCCCAGAGATAAATGAGGGGGCAATTGTGGGTGGGGGAGGAACTCCGGGTGGCTTTGAAGGCAACTTAAAAGGAACACAGAACAGCGCGGCAGGGCTCCGGGAGCCCTCTGCAGAGGTTTTTTATTACGTTATTTTGGCTTTGAAATGGAACTGAAAACTTACTTTAGTCTGGCAAGGCCAGGCCAGAGTGGGGATCTCACTGAAATCCCAGGGAATGACTATCCTCCTACAAGCAGGGGTACAGAGAGGAAGCCCTAAAGATACAGGATTCCCTGTGCCCACGATATCCCCAACATACAGTGAAAGCTGCAGAAATGGGGAGCACAGGCATGTGTGATAGGGGAGGCAGAACACCAAATCAATTAGCAGGGTCGGACACCCTGATCCGGCTGCATTCACCAGTCCCCCCACCGACCCAGGAGATTTGGAGTGTAGGTTTTTTTTTTTTTTTTTTTTTTTTTAATAGAAAAAAAGGGAAAGAAGTACGAGGGAACATTTTGCATGCAAATGGGCCACTGCCAGAAGAACCCATTAAAATGTAAAAACTCCACATTCAGCCTGACAAAACGGTGCAAACTGCTGTGTTTGCCAGAGGGGCAGCAATACAGCTCCCAACAAAGGGGCCGAGGAACAATGGCGGGCTGAATGGCCTCTGTCAGCAGGTCCCCTCGCGCGTTGCCATGGGGACCCCACCGGGGCTTACTAAAGGTATTTCCTGAGGAGAAAGGCAGTGCACACAGGCCCAGGCGGCCCGGCTAATCCTGACAGGAAGCCATCGCCATTCAGCAGCCCAGGGGCTTGGGGCCGGAGTTTTGTTTTGTTTTTATTAAAAAAAGATTTTGGTCTTTTGTGTGTCCCACCTCGTCACTGTAATTTAGTGCAGAGCCGCCTGCGCTGGCCAAAGCCTCAGCGCGGGGCCTCGCGCCCGCCCCAAGACCCCCCAAAACAGCTCCCCAGTATCTGGGCAGGAGGAGGCCCAGGCACGCAGAACCCCACTCGGGAGACCCCAGCCGAGAGCGCCCTGAGCCCAGCGAGGTCTGTGTAAACTTTCAACCAGATGAGAGTCAGGATGGAGTCCAGGATTCGAGCCCGCGCGCTGGGTTCTATGGGTTCTATGTGGTGCCTCCTCATACCTGTAGTTTTTTTTTTCCCCCTCCTGAGGACTGTGCCCCCATCAGCACCCGTGTCCCCCACGTCCCCTCTACCTCCCACCAAGGGCAAAGCACTCACCCATTGGGGAGAAGGACCGTAATTAAGTGATTAACAAAGGAATGTGCCCAAGAGCTGTTTTAAAAGAAACTTCCCTTCTTCCTCTCTGCCAGCAAAAGCTCTCTCGCCAAATATTTACTGACACACTACGGATGGAGCCCGAAGAAATCTCTTCCTATCCCCATTTCCCAAAGCAATTGTCAGTACGCGATGCTTCTCTCCCGCCTACCTTAGCTGCTCTGAGGCAAGTTCACTTAAGAGGCGCAGGAAGCACAGAGCCCACTCACCCCAGAGCAAAGGGAGGTGCCCCGCAGCTACGGGGAAGGGCGGTCTAAGCTCACAGTTCCTAGAAGTTGGTGTCACCGGGGTTCACATTTGGCACCAGAGGAATCCGGCCTTGGCAGATTCAGGGAAGAAAGCCAACAACACAGCTGGCGGTGGAGACAGAAACTCCTGTGTGACAACTGCCCCCCAGGACACAGTTGAGGGTAAATTAACATTTCCTGAGCAAACTTGCATGTGGAAGGAGCCATCCCCAAAGAAGATGGTCAGAGGAGGCTCTGCTCATTAAGATTTGCACCCAGAACTGTGTGTTTGCAAAGCCCATGCTCTTGCAACTAAACCATCCCCCAAAAGAGGTTCTGAATCTTGCATTTTGATAGAATCATAAGAAAAACTGACAATTTTGGAGGTATTAATACTATGCCTAATAACTCTCCTGGACATCTGGGAAGCTTCTAAAGCCATATTAAATGGGTCCTGTTTTGGGAAAAGGAGCCAAAGAGCCTCTGCTCAATGATGGAAACCCCCCTGAAAGAATCCCAAACCCAGTAAGGACCACTTGTGTGGGTTGTAAGCTGAGGGGATCTGGACACTCAGGTGGTGGTCTTCTGCCTTTAGTAAAAATCAAGTTCTGAACTCAAAGCAAAAGTACAACTGGCCACCAACTGTTACAACACAGAACACCTTCCACTGAACTAGCTCAAGTGCCTGAGTGTGTGCATGCGTGAGTGCATGCGTGCGTGTGTGTACGTGTGCGTGTGTGTGTGTGTGTGTGTGTAGGGTCCCGCTGCTGTAAAGAGAGCTCAGACCCTCCCACCACTGGCTCAGAGCCCAGGCCTCCCAGCCATGTGTCTGCAGCTGCGACCTGTCATGCACTTCCTGGTCTGGGTTCTGTAATGGAAAGATCATTAAGGCTGGGGGAGGAGGACAGTGAGATGAATCAACAGGGAAGAGGTAACCCTGCAGCTCCCACTCTGCCGTGCTCTGACCTTAAAGTCCGGTCAGGTTCCTTAAAGAAAAGAAAGTACAGCCCTGCCCCCACCGCGCCCCCTACAAGGGCCCCTTGGAGGGCTTCCCCTCCCCCACACTCAGCAGAGCTTGTTTGGGGAAGGAAGCACCAGCAGCTGGGCAGGAAAAAATTGCAGCTCCCTAAACTTGCTGATGAATTAGTGGAGGAGTCAGCTGTTCCAGAATTTGGCTTTTTGCGGCCCCCCCCCCCACAAAACCTCAGTGGGTGCTTGAGAGCATGCTTCACCAAAACTCTCAGCACTCCAGTGTACCTGCCACCTTCCCTCCCCGTGTCCAGTCCGATCACTGCATGGCGGGTCTGGGTCACACAGTGTACAGGGGTCACTTACTGCAGTGGGCCATGGAATGGGCTCTTCATAAGGTTACTTTTTCTCAATGTTAAAGAAATGCCTCTTATTGTTACATTATGAAAATAAAGGCCATAAGCATCCTTTGAAAATAAAATGGTGGGGGCGCCTGGGTGGTTCAGTCGGTTAAGTGACTTCGGCCCAGGTCATGATCTCACGGTTTGTGAGTTCGAGCCCCATATCGGGCTCTGTGCTGACAGCTGGGAGCCTGGAGCCTGCTTCGGATTCTGTGTCTCCCTCTTTCTCTCTGCCCCTCTTCTGCTCATGCTCGGTCTCTCTCTGTCTCTCAAAAATAAATAAATGTTAAAAAAATTTTTTTTTTTAAAGAGAATAAAATGGTGTAGAAAGGTGGTTGCCAGGGGCTGGGAGAGGGGAGAATGGGGAGTTCAAGTCTAATGGGAACAGAGCTTCAATTGGAGAAGATGCAAACATTCTGGAGACAATGATGGTGATGGTGGGACAACAACATGAATGAACTTAATGCCACAGAACTGGATACTCAAAACTGGTGAAAACAGGTCAATTTTATGTTATGTGTATTTTACCACAGTTAAAAAAAAAAAAAGAAAGTAGTGAACAGTGTTGGTTTTTAAAAATGTTCTTACATGGAGCACCTGGGTGGCTCAGTCCGTTAAGGGTCCGACTTTGGTTCAGGTCATGATCTCATGGTTCGAGCCCCACATCCAGCTCTGTGCTGACAGCTCAGAGACTGGAGCCTGCTTCAGATTCTGTGTCTCCCTCTCTCTCTGCCCCTCCCCTGCTCGCACTCTGTCTCTCTGTCAAAAATAAACATTAAAAGAAATTTTTAAAAAAATGTTCTTACGTAGCAAAATGAGTTGTTAACCCTATGTAGGTTCTGAAAAACTGGGAGGAATTTTTACTGGCTCACGAAATGTAAAAGTCTGGGACTTCTGGTCTGTTCCACAGATTTGCAGGACAGTGAGGACTCAGGGGATGCACTGACATACTACATATTCATTTTTCTCTTTCACACACACCATGAAAGTTGAGCATTAAGTGCTCTTTAAGAAATTACAAGAACATGCTTCAGGGATCTCTCTACCTGAGACGGTATGGCTGTCAGGTAGCGAGCAGGTGGAAGGAGGAGGACCAAAGGCTTGGTTGGAGGAAGGTTAGGGACCAATATCCACTGGGGACTCCTTTGCTCAGTCGGGAGGATCTTGAACAATCAGAATCCAGGAAGAGAGATAATGTCAACATTATCTGGGCAATGTCAACATCCAGATGTCCTAAGGGATGCGAGCCTAGTCTGAAACCCTTGTGAAAACCAGTCAGCCCCAAACCCTGCTTGAAGCACAGGTGTAACTGCCTGGGTGCAGTGGAAAGAACATCTGAGTGGAAATCGCTCAGACAACTGGCCCTACCACTAACTGTGTGACCCTGGGGAAGTCATCTCCTCCCTTGGGCCTCAAATTCCTCATCTGTGAAATGGGAAAGCTGATGGACCTGACAAGCTCTGGGTGCCCTCTAGTTCTAACTTTCCAATTTTCAGCTGGGGCTTAAGAAGTGAGCATCACTCACTGCTACCCCCTTCTGCCCCCACGAGCACACAGTGCTCTCTGGTGTGAGGAAAGGCAAGAGGCTGCAAGTTAATTTGCCTTAAGAAGCGAGGATTCTGGGGGTGCCTCGGCGGCTCAGCTGGTTGAGCATCTGACTTCTGATTTCAGCGCAGGTCATGATTCCAGGATCATGGGATCCAACCCCGCCTGGGCTCCTTGCTGAGTGTGCTTAAGATTCGCTCTCTCTCTCTCTGCCTCTCCCCTGCTCATTCTAAGGAAGGAGGGAGGATGGGTGGATGGGTGGATTCTGTTTTGGTCCCAGATCTCCAGCCACCAGCACTTCAATAAATGCTTGTCTTCATGGCTTCTCTCTGACCCATGTTCTCACCAGAAGAAGTCTTAGAATGGAGGACGTGGAATAGCTAAGAGGCTGTGACTGACAGAAAACTGGGAGCCCAAGTATTCTAGAGGGATTTATTTCACTGTCCTTTTTGACTCATGATATATTACCCCATGAGAACTAGCGAGGCAAATAAATTTCAAAAATGGAGTGGAAGCGCTGAGGGTAGTGAAGGGCTCACCTTATAAAATAAATGCCACCTCCAAGAGCACCCTTCAGACATTAATATAGTCTTGACTGCTCAAATGACGTCGGTAAAAGTTTTGAATGTCACAGGAAGAACTTCATTCAGTAGTTAGGTAAGGCTGACTCTTTCAAGATTCAAGAACTAATTCCCAAAACCTAGGGAAAATAAACCTTAATTCCAAAAGTAAACTCTAAAGTTTGACAGTAAAGGAACAGAGATTTCTGAATGCAAAAGGGCCCTTCTAACAGGCTGGAGAGCAGATCAGCATTCCAAAGACGGTGATAATTGACTTAAAGCCCCGCAACAGAGAAAGAGGGGAGAGAGTCTTCTTCCCCGGAAGGCTTTCAGACCAACCTACCCCTGCCTCCCCAATACCCCCAGGCAACTTGACTCAGCCCTCTTCCACCTTTCCCACTACCTCTCCGCCTATCTTAGTCTTTCTCCAGCCTCTCGGATATTCTACCTTCCTGCCTCTCATCCTTTCCAGTACAGGAGTTAGGGCTGCAGGCATTGATACCCACCAGACTCCAGTCTCAATCCCACCACTTACTGGCTGTTTAATCTCGGCAAGTTGTGTGTGTTTGACCTCTCTGGGTCAGTTGCCTAAACTGTGACGTGGAAACAGCACCTACATTATAGACTTTTTTGAGAAATTAACTGAACATCAGAGATTCTCAAATTCTCCTGGATGGGCAGGGAACTTGTCAGAACTACCAACCTCGGGCCCTGCTTCAGAATCAAGAGCTGTGGGAACGGAGCCTGGCCACCAGGTGATGCCATGCCTCAAGCACCTAAGAATCGTTCTGTGAGATGATGTGAAGAGTGTCAGATGTGGGAGAAATGACTCCTTACATATTTTCCTTATATTCCCGCTAAAAAGGATTTTATTCCCACCGTCTCTTTTTTTTAACTTAAAAAAAAATTTTTTTTGAGAGAGAGAGAGAGAGAGAGAGAGAGAGCGAGTGTGAGTGGGGGAGAGAGAGGCAGACACAGAATCCGAAGCAGGATCCAGGCCCCGAGCTGTCAACACAGAGCCTGACATGGGGCTCGAACCCACAAACTGTGAGATCATGACCTGAGCCGAAGTCGGACACTTAACCGACTGAGCCACCCAAATGCCCTGCACTGTCTCCTTTTTTAAAACTGGAAATTTTAGGTTATCTTTTAAACAAAGAAAATGGGTGGTTCCTTACCTGTGTGTTCATGCATGTATTTATTTGTTCTAAGGTGCTGAAGTGAACAAAAAGACAAAACCTCTGCCTTCACGATGTATATGTACACGCACAGATCACAGCTCACAAATGATGGTTAATTTGTCCCTTCACTTTAGGGAAGGACCCTCTCCTAAGTTTGCAGATGTCCTCATAACCTGGGTTTTATGTCCTTACTTGATGCAGTCTTTTGATGACACTTCTTTAACGAGTCATTTGCTGTATTTGCATATGTCTGGTAAGAATAACACTGGCCAGGGGGGTGCCTTGGTGGCTCAGTCGGTTAAGTTGGTTAAGCATCTGACTCTGGATTTTGGCTCAGGTCATGATCTCACAGCCCCTTAGGGCTCTATGCTGACAGCTCAGAGACTACTTGGGATTCTCTCGCCTTCTTCCTCTTTCTCTGCCCCTCCCCTACTCTCTCTCTCTCTCAAAATATATAAATAAACATTAAAAAAAAAAAAAAAAAAAGATAACACTGGCCAGGACTGGGCCTGATCCATGGTAAAGCTAGGGGAGGGGAAGGCATTTGTCCTGGCCTCTCTTGAATGGGGGACTTTTGGGTGTTTTCTCCCCAGTTACACAGATAGTTACCAACAGAAATGGAAGAAGATATTTGTCAAACAACTTTTAATACATCTATGTCCTATTCCTGGGGCACACTTCAGACAGTATACCACAAATTAATATAGATTTTTAAAATTATTTTTTAACATTTATTTATTTTTGAGACAGAGACAGAGCATGAGCAGGGGAAGGGCAGAGAGAGAGGGAGACACAGAATCCAAAGCAGGCTCCAGGCTCCGAACCATCAGCCAGAGCCTGACACGGGGCTCGAACCCATGAACCGTGAGATCATGACCTGAGCCAAAGTCAGATGCTTAACCGACTGAGCCATCCAAGCGCCCCTAGATTTTTTAAAATCCTGTAATTATTTGTGACTAGCCCAACCACAGTATAATACATATTTTTGTTTAAAACATTAATGTGTTGAATATCTCAGTAGGCACTAAGACAACCAACAGCTTCAGGATCTCTGTCCCCCGTTTTTGTATTTCTTCATGTCTTTTTTTTTTTTTTAAGTTTATTTATATATTTTGAGGGAGAGAGAGCATGAGAAGGGGAAGGGCAGAGAGAAGGAGAGAGAATTCCAAGCAGGCTCTGCACTGTCAGTGAGGAGCCTGATGTAGGGCTCGAACTCACGAACCGTGAGATGATGGCCTGAGCCCGAATCAAGAGTCAGATACTTAACTGACCGAGCCACCGAGGCACCCCTGTATTTCCTTATGTCTTAAAAATATACATAGTGGTAGCCTCAAAACAATGCCAGTGCTTCAGCCTCAGTGAGCCCTTCTGACATGTTTATTTCCACCCAGCAGACACCGCTGGACCACAACCATTTTAGAAGCAATCTAGGTGATTTGTATGTCTGGGCAACACCACCACATTCTAGAATAAGTGTGACCTATGAAGAAAACTCAGGTGTGGCATCTGACACTTTGGGGACCTCCGATCCTAGACCTTCTCCAAGTAGGAAGGCTCTGCTACAGTAGAAAAGGCAGCCTCCATGGGGTTTTTGTTCTATTGAATATTCTAGGCTAGGGAACCCCTGCCTTTAGGCAGCTCACAGACTTATGACCCATGCATAACCTCTGAGCAGAGAGAAGAATGTCACACAAGAAATGCTACAAGGCAAGCATCTCAGCTGCCCTTACCCCAATTGCACACCTACCCAGAAAGGGAGGTGGAGCCTGATTCCTGTGGGACAGAGAAAGGCTGACCCAGCAAATTGAAATGTTTAAATCCAAATGTTGGGGGCGCCTGGGTAGCTCAGTCAGTGAGGTGTCCGACTTCGGCTCAGGTCACAATCTCACCGTTTGTGGGTTTGAGCCTCGCGACTGGCTCTGTGCTGACAGCTTGGAGCCTGGAGCCTGTTTCAGATTCTGGGTCTCCCTCTCTCTCTCAAAAATAAATAAACATTAAAAAAAATAAAATGTTCGTCTGTCTGAACTTTAGGGGGAAACCCAATCTGACATAGGGACATAGTGTAAAAAATACACTATTTTTTCTAGAGACTAGAAAAAAATACTGAAGCCAGACCTACTTGAGTGTGAATGTAAGTTCCACGTTTCACCAACTATGACCTCAGGTAAGTTACTTAACTCCTTGGATCCCAGTTTCCCCATCTGACTATGGGAGTAAAACCTATGGCCATGGGATCAGTGTAAAGATATAAAAATGTAAAGCCGACAGGCTGTGAAGGTGCAATAAATAGTATTTATTATTATTTCAGAAGAGTTTTACTGGCTTAACCTTTCTGTGGCAAATTTGTCAGTATGTAATCAAGACTTTTAGAATGTAAGTATCCTTGGAAATATGGACAAATTTTATTTGTAAAAGTATGTTCACTTAAGTGCAAACTATTGAAAATAACCTAAATCCCCAACAGTAGAGGACTGAGTAAATAAATACATTTTGCACACCCACACAATGGAATACTATGTAGTTATTAAGCACAATGAAACAATTTTCTTTGCTTGGCAATAAATACTACATGCTTGGGGCAGCTGGTAGAGCATGTACCTCTCCATCTTAGGATCACGAGTTCAAGACCCACACTGGGCCTAGAGCTTACTTTAAAAAACAAAAAAACCTATGTGCTTAAGTTAAAAACCAGTATATGCCATACAAATTCCATATTTGAAAAGTCACATTTGTATAAATGCAAGAAAAACAGTCTAAAGAAATAGATTCACAGTTAACAGTGACTATTTTTAGATGATGGGAATAGTTTTTCTTTTTCTCTTTACAAGTCTGTATTTTCTAAATTTCCTATGGTAAACCTTGATGACATATCAAATAGCTGTGTTTTAAAAGAGCAATGAAAATATTCTTTCTGACTGCTCAGAACTTTGCTCTGAGGAAGAAACAAACCATATGTTAAAAACCTCTAGGGCACCTAGGTGGCTCAGCCAACCGGTTAAGGGTCTGACTCTTGATTTCGGCTCAGGTCACGATCTCATGGTTCGTGAGTTTGAGCCCTACACCGGGTTCTGGGCTGACAGTGTGGAGCCTGCTTGGGATTCTGTCTCCCTCCCTCTCTCTCTCTTGCCCTCCCCCACTTGCTCTTTCTCTCTCTCTCAAAATAAATAAAAATAAACTTAAAAAAAGCTCCATATAACATTAAGGCAAAGTGCCAGCTTGAAAGTTAAACAGAAAGAGGGATTAAAAGAAGTGATTAATTTGGAGACAAGAGGAAGGCTTCAAGGGGTAGGTGGCCCTTAAGCTATGCCTTAGGCTAAACCCAAGCTAAATCCAAGCTAAACCCTCAGCTAAGAGTAGGAATTACAAAAAGTGAAAGGAGAAAAAGATAGGGGCGAACATTTCCTACTGAGGGACCAGGATAAACTACGGTTATGTATGAATAAATACATTGTATAAAAGAAGGAAAGGAAGTCTTGTTTTGGCTGGCTGGCTGGCTGGCTGGGAGGAAAGGAGGAAGGGAGGAAGGGAGGAAGGGAGGAAGGGAGGAAGGGAGGAAGGGAGGAAGAAAGGGAGGGAGGAGAAAGAAGGAAAAAAAAGGAAGGAAAGGAGGGAGGGAGAAATCTGTTAATGAATGAATGACTGACTGAATGAAGGGACCATCAGCCAGAGGCTAGTTTTCAATCCTAGAGAAAAACTTAGGAAAGGCTAAACACTAAACTCAAATTTGAAAGTTCAGTGTTGGTGGATTTTAACCTCTCTCCCTGCCCCAAGCTTGTAACCACTGAGGCCTGTCTTCACCGAACTCCCTGACCCTCTCACCCACTTGAGGCTCCAAGCGCCTGCACGTGCAGGGCCAGGGAAACCACAGCCGCATTCGCTCAAATGGTGGTGCCGGCTGCCCCACCATTCACCTCCTTTTACACAACCCATCCCAGGAGGCTTAGCCACGCCATAGTGTGTGGGATAAGGAAGGAGGATTGAGTTTCAAGCTCTGCCAGAGCCCATCTTTCTCAGCGCTTGGGACTAACTGGACAGATGCCTCACCCCAGCGCTGCCCAGTTTGCAAGGGGCAAAGTCTTTTTTTTTTTCAACGTTTTTTATTTATTTTTGGGACAGAGAGAGACAGAGCATGAACGGGGGAGGGGCAGAGAGAGAAGGAGACACAGAATCGGAAACAGGCTCCAGGCTCTGAGCCATCAGCCCAGAGCCTGACGCGGGGCTCGAACTCACGGACCGCGAGATCATGACCTGGCTGAAGTCGGACGCTTAAGGGGCAAAGTCTTTAAATGAAGGCAGTGGGCACCTCATCTGGCAAGGGGAAAGATGAGAGTCCAAGTGAACTGACAACCAGGAAAGAGGAACTCTGAGACAGGAGCTACCATTAAGAGGCAACAAGCCCAGGGGCACCTGGGTGGCTCAGTCCGTTAAACTTCCAACTTCGGCTCAGGTCATGACCCAAGGTATGTGGGTTTGAACCCCACGTCGGGCTCTGTGCTGACAGCTCAGAGCCTGGAGCCTGCTTCAGACTCTGTGCCTCCTTCTCCCCTTCCTCTGCTCGCACTATCTCTCACAAAAATAATAAAAAATTAAAAAAAAAAAAGCGGCAACAAGCCCGCCATGGGGGCTTCAGGCAACTGTCTCCCCTACTTGGCTGTCACCAGCTGGAAGTCAGAGCAAACCTCCACAGTCAGGAGCAGCCAGGCTCCAGAAGGCCTCTCTCTGGGAGGAAACAGTTTGGGATTTACTCCAGGCCCTTAAGAGCCCCGTTGAGCACTTAACTTTCAGCTAAATCACTTGGGGCCAGAGGGGAGGGTGTAGGGTGAGTGGGCAGAGAGAAGAGAATGTTTGCAGTAAGTCTGTAAATGAGCCATCTTTCCAGAATGAAAGGGAGGCCTGGGCAGCTGAACTCGGGAGACCAGGAGCGCCAGAGCAGCTGGACTTTCCCCGGTCAGCAGGGAGACACTTGTCTCGTTTCCAGGCTTTGGGGAAGGAAGGAAGAGGCAAAGGTGGTGTCTACAGGGTGAGCTGGAGCTCCCAGTGGCCTCAGAGGAACCAGGCGCTGTGAAAACAGGGCGCAGCTGCTGGTCAGGCTCTCTGACCCCGGACATGGCCCTCCCGGATAATGACTCCCCAGAACTCACTTCTCCCAAGGCCATCCATCACCACCCCAGACACAAGCCATCACTCACTGCTTCTGCCTGACCAGGAGCAAGCACCCTGGCTGAGCCCTGCTGACCTACCTCCATGCTGGGGCCACAGCGTCCAAAGGAATCCTTGGCGCTCTCTCTTCAATTCCCGCCCACCCCAGACTAGGTAGTCACAGAAACCAGGTGACAAAATCCCAGCCTGATTCTTTGTTTGGGCTCCCTCCCCTCCCCCACCCGCAGCAAGGGCTCTGGACAGCCATTTGTTCTTCCCTGAGAAATTCCTCCTCCCTGACTTCGGGGAGCTGGCTGGCAAAGCCAGAGTGGAAAATCAGTGAAGCTAATAGTGTAGCAATGCAGAAGCCAGAGCCAAGAACACAGCCCTGGAGTGGCTTTGCTGCACTTGCCCAGCGTGGTCAAGCAGGACACGTGAGTGCTCCTCCTTCACATTCTCTCACAGGCTGAGCACTGGGTCTCCCTACCCCCACCCTGTTCAGCTCAGCTCTGGGAACGCTTGCAAACACGCCCTTTCAAAAACACTCGGGCCTCCACTCTGGGGAAAAGGATGTGGGACAGAGTGGATCCTCGGGGGAAACCTGGTAGGTAAGCACCCTACAGATTTCTACCGACCTAAATCCTGCACCCTTGTTCTCAAGTGGGTCACCCAACGTCTTCTGCTCCATGTGATTCCACTCGCCTTCTGGCTGCGGGAGGAGAAACTCCTCCTGAACATCCAGTGTGCATTCAAAGCAGACAGGAAGAAATGATGTTGGGGGGCAGATGGGGCAGAGGGACGCTCCTGGATGTGTGCCCCAGTACAGCCACGGGACACTGGTGCCCCGGCCATACCAATCAGCTGCAGCCTGTCCAAGGCAGGCAGTGGGATACCCTCTGGTACCTATTTGCGGCTCCCCCTGCAGCCAGGCTGAAATGCATACTCCTTAAGGCCAAAGACAGCTGTGGGACGCCCTGGTGGGTTGTCTGGGGTGGCCGGGGGCCCTCCCACCTGAAGCTGGGGCAATGTCTCTGGTACTGCTTGTAGCCACTCCGCCACGGGCGCAGGTTTTGTGGAACACAAAGACAAAGCCTTGCTTTGTGGCGCCCGGCATCGAGGGGGCTTGCAGCCAGAAATGGAAACGTGCGGCTTTTCCATTAAGGGTAACCTCTCCCCCTTCAACCGGCCACCAGACTCCTTCAAATCTGGGTAGGTGGGAGGAGCAGGAAAACCCCAGCCCATTAAATCGCTTATTAGTTGCAGGTTTCTGAGTATGTACGCAAGTATTTTGAGACTGCAGGTCTCACACTGTCCCCTTGACCATGGGGTTTGGGGTGTTTAACCCACGTTACTACTGGAAAGGGGGCAGGACCCCCAGCCCCAACTGCAAGAAGCAAGCAGTTTTGGATTCACCCACGTGCTTTTCCAAGTCTTATTCTAGAGGAGAGAAAAATACACAGACACAACCCTCCTCAAGCTCAAAATGTCTTTCAAGTCAGTATTTCTCTTTTTAAAGGCGCATTTCTGCACCTCCACCCATGACCCAGGTTTAGTCTTTCCACACAACTCCCTCTCCCTCCTTCCTCAAGACCTGCTCTGAAACAAGCTTAGCCTCTTTACGATCCCAAACTAGAGAAAGGAAAGGAGAGGGAGGGACCAAGGGAGGCTGGTTTTCCTGGAACCCTTATTAAATCAACTTTCCAAGGACAGCCAGAAACTCCAGGCCCTCCCCACTCCCTCAGGAGCATTTGCAGACTGGGGGAGGGGCTCCCAACACACACACACACACACACACACACACACACACACACACACACAATTACAGAAGGCCCTTCTGAAGGGGAAAAGCTCTCTGTGGGAGCAGAGTTTGGGGTTTAAACTTTTGCACAAACCCTTTATACACAGATTATAGTCTTTTCTGAGGACAATAGCAGCATTATTATTTAATAATCAGCAGGGCCAAGACCATACAGTGATACTTTACCTTTGTGGGGTACCTTATGGTTTACAAAGCGCAGGGACAGATTTTCCCTAATGACCTCCCAGCAATTCTCTGAAGACTGTGGGGGGCATGTACTTTGCTATCACAAAGCTCAGGAGGGGTAAAGCTCTGTGAAAGAGCCACGCTGCACCCACAGGGGGACTTAACCAAACAGGGATCTGGGACTCGTCCCCGGAGTCCAGTGGACTTCCACATCTGTGTCCTAAGGCATTCCACACCACCCAGGGAACAAGCCCCTCACCATGTGCTGTCTTCTGTGGGGTCCCAGGAAAAAGCACTCACAACTGTCATTTATTGCCCACTGACCATGTGCCAGGCACTGTGCTGAGAGCTCTGCACACACTCTTATTGGATCTTGGGAGATGTTCATTATCATTATATTTTATAGAAGTTCCACACACAGGAACTTTCCCAAGAGTCAACAGTAAGAAGTGGTGCCAAAATCAAAACCAAGGCAATTGAGCAAACCTTATGTCCACACGAGACTTACACACAGATGTTCACAGGAGCTTTATTAATAATAACCAAACCTGTTAACCCAAGTGGCCATCAACCGGGGAATGGCTACACAGTCACCACATAATGCCATTATGTGAAATTCTAGAAGAGGCAAAGCTAGTCTATAGTGACAGAAAGTGGATCTGTGGTTGCTGGGGTCAATGCTGCATAGGTGACTGAATGCAAAGGGGCCAGAGGGAAGTTTTGGAGGTGATGAAAATGTTCCCTACCTTGACTGGGGTGGTAGTCACATGGGACATTATATTATCAAAACACACTATACCCTTAAAAATTGGTATATTGGGGAACCTGGGTGGCTCAGTTGGGTAAGCATCTGACTCTTGATTTAGGCTCAGGTCATGATCTTATGGTTTGTGGATTTGAGACCCGAGTGGGGCTATGCACTGACAGTGCAGAGCCTGCTTGGGATTCTCTCTCTCCTTCTCTCTCTCTGCGCCCTCGCCCCCGCTTGTGCTCTCTCTCAAAATAAATTATATTAAAAAAATGGATGTTATTTTTCAAAATGTAAATTATGCCTCAGTTGATTTTTTTTTTAAATGGCGGTCTGACTTCAGTCTTCACTGCTGCAGAGCCCTCCTAATAGCCCCCTCCACCTTCCCTATTCCCTCCCTTCTGTTCCTGGCCTGTGTTTCCTCCTCATCAAAACCTTCAGCCCCCTGGCTCCACCCTCTATCACCGCCTGGACTTCCTTTCTCAGTTAGGATCCACAGCCAGCGGATTCAGTGAACCTCTCCACACCCACCCCACCCCACAATTCCTTGGGCCTGAGACCCATACCATTCACTTACTCCATTCTCCATTTCTCAAGGGCAAAGGAGTTTGATAGAGAAAGTTGAAGAAAAGAAAAAAAAGCACTTTAGGGCCCAACATAAATTCATATTCTCAAACCTCATCCAAGCCCTCCTTGCTTTTTGGACTCCCTTATTACCGTCTACACTGTGGCTGATCCAAATCTCTGCTCCTCATAAACCTTCTGCCCTAACTCACTCCTTTTACTTTCATTCTGTCTCTGTCTCGAATCCCCCAGAGTTGACAGCCAACCTACTGAAACCCACAGATTCTATTTCTATAGTGTCTGCTGGTTTTCCCTTCCTTTACAACTCACGCCCCCCACTCTGGTTCCTTCCTCTAGCTAGACATTCAAAACAAACAGCTGAACAAACAGCTAACTCGTCTGTCTGGCAACTGTGGTAACAGCAGTAATAACTACCAAAACTTTACCTGTAGGTGTCTTATCTGGGTACTTCATTTAATGCTTTATTACTGTCCCCATTTTAAAGATGGGCAAACTAAGGGGCGTCTGGGCGGCGTAGTCGGTTAAGTGTCCAACTTCGGCTCAGGTCTGATCTCACCATTTGTGAGTTCAAGCCCCACAAGGGGCTCTGTGCTGACAGCTCAGAGCGTGGAGTCTGTTTCGGATTCTGTGTCTCCCTCTCTCTCTGCCCTCCCCACCTCACACTCTGTCTCTCTCTCTCTCTCTCAAAAATAAATAAACATTAAAATATTAAAAAGAAAAAAAAGATGGGCAAACTAAGTCTTAGTGTGCTTGAGTAATTTGTCAAAGCAAGTAATGCAGATATTAAATGGCAGAGCAGGACTCAAACACAGACTTCTTCTTCCCATCTATCCAAATTCAACTGCCAAGTTAATTTTCTGAAAGCTGGATCCACATCACTACCTGCTCAGAACTTTTTGAGATTCCTAGTATCTACCCATTTATTCCCAGTATCTACTCCTTTAAGCATAGTGTCCTTAGCAGGGTGTTAAGGCCTTCCATATGCTAACGCAATTCAATTCTTCCAGGTATTACTCCCCACAACTACCTACTCACCAGGCAAGTCATTCTGTATACACCTTATACATCTTGCCTCAGCACTCTCATTCATGCTAGTCTACCTGGAATGCCCTCCATTCCCCTCCAAACCAACCCCCCTTGGCTGTCATCCAACAAACCCTCACCCATCCCTCTAGACCCATCTCAAATGCTCTCTGCTCTCCTCTTCCTCTGCATTCCCACTGCATTGTTATGACTCCACTGTGTGGTTAAAACACGGTCTACCTTGTATTTAGTTACCTCTGTACTTATCTCCCTGATAATAAGCTCCCTGTGGGCAGAGATGATCTCTCCCACTTTGGGTCTCTGGCATGTTCTAGCTCAAGTCTTACATTCAGCTCTGTCTCCGAATGCAACATTAGTCTGTGTGGTCCACCCAAGCACACCTTCCAGAAAGTCTCATGTGATCTTCCCCATCACCATAAGAGTAGACAAATATTTTCACTCATGATTTATCACTCAAACGGGTCCTGACAGTTGAGACTGATGGTTCTTTAGACTCAGCCACTACCTCACGTGCACACCTGAGCCTCTCGCCCACTGCCTGCCAACCTTCGTATTTGTGTGATGAGCCACCGAGTCACAAGCCACACTACCCTTTGGCAGCAGTAAGTTCTCACAGTGGGTTCTCACAGGCCCCTGAAAGCCACTAGGTGTGTTATATACCTGTAACCTCCATGAAGTACTTTCACAATTCCAGTAAATCCCATGAGCAAGTCCTTCTCGTTACTAATAATGTCCGACTTTGTAAGAAGCTATAGATCTCCAGGAGCATCCATGCACCATAATGCTCCCTGGCTTTCCGTCTCTCTGAAATCCCTCCAGTGGTGCGTATCCAAAGCAAACCGCTCGGCAGGCTTCCAACCACAGCCTGTCAGACATGGCCAAGGACGGCAAAATGGCAGGCACGTGGCCATGACTGCCAGCCCTCAAAGAAGATGGAACAATTGTCTTTGGAACAATTTTCTAGAAGCCAGAGGTCTTTATCAAGCTCCCACACCCCTCAACATCCAAGTGCTAAACAAACAAATTCATAGGTCACTTGTGCCCCATTTTATATGTCATCTAGGTTGGGGAGTCAGCTCTTAGATCCCAATCAGAAGTTCTTTTTCAGGAAGAGAAAAGCATATATTTCCGCCCTAAGCAGGTCACCTCTGGCAAATGGACGTCACTAGCCTTTATGACCCCAGCCTCTGCTGAAGCTGGGTGTGTTTATAGCCACGTGCAAACCAGCCCAAGTATTTTGGAAGCCTCTCCTACAAAAAGGAGCCCTTTGCTCCATCCGGGGTGGAGCCGTGCCTTCCCAGTCAACCACAACATCACCTTTGTCCTAGCCTGCCAGGTCTCCGAGGCCCAGGAGTCCAGGCTGAACCCTCAGCCTGTGCCTTACCTTGTTCGGGCAAGGTCGGGGCTGGCCTGGCAGTGCAGAGCGTGGCTGTGACCAGCACAGCCAAGAGGAGGTACTTCCAGCTCCACATCCCAGTTCTGCAGTTAGAGGTTGGTGACCAGGCTCCACACCTCCATGGAGACTCCGTCTTGAGCTTGATCCTCCTTTTCAAGCTGACTCTAAGGAAAGAACAAACCAAAAAGTTAGGAGAGTCTGCGTGGGAGGGGGGAGATAAGGAGAAAAAGGAGTTAAAGTGTGTCGCACAGTCACCCTGTCCAGAAGGGTGCTTAAAGCAAAAACTTACTCTTAAGGCACAAAGAAGGGAACTGTGGTCCTGCCCCAATACTGAATTTGAGGTTATAGGCCTTAATTAGACAAAACAGTGCTTTAATTCAGCTCTCCGACTACTTCCTGAGTGTGGGCTACATGGCAAGCCTTGTTGGGAAAATTGTCGTGAAGTCCTCCAAGGCAAAAGCCCCAAGATGATTTGTGCTGGGAAAGCAAAGAGCCTGGTAAAAATCCCCAAGAGTTCCGCCCCTTCACAGGCAAGGGCTCCGCAGAGTGTGGTGGGGCTGCGGGAGGCCCCCGGCGTGCTGGTGCCCCTCCCAGTACACACTGCACTTCCTCCAGGGCAAACCAGCCCTTTGGTGAGGGGTAGAGAAGATGAAGAATTCTGGAACAAACCAAGGACTGGGAAACCAGTACAACGCTGACCTTCTCTGGACCTGTGCAACCAGGAAGCTGCAGTGAGTGATCTCCTGGGTTCTTTCTTTTGGTCTCTAACACCACACACATCGCAGGGACCTCTGATTCTATGAAGTTCCCATATGGACAGAACACAACTCTCACCAACTCATGAAGGACCTCAAAGCACAGAACCACGAGGTGGACGCAATGCCCCTCCCCGACGCTGCAAGATGTCTAGCAGAAATGGTTACGCTGAAGAATACGAAGGTCCTTGCCAGGACCCATTCCAAAAAGCACGGACTGTAGCCCCTTACCCTCCTAAGGTTTGGAGTGGTAAAATTTTAAATACCCACTGAGGGTCTTAAGGACAGGATCGTTGCTGCTGCTAAGCATTTACAAGTGCTAAGACTTTCTGGGCCCTGTTTGGACTGGGGTAGGAGTGACGTCTCCATATTATAGGTTGCTTCTGTCCTAAATGCTCCAAGGAACCATCCAAGTTATTTGGAGAATCCACTTCTCCGGAACATGCCCTAATGTGGTGCTTCAGCCCTGCCTCCTTGGAGCAGACAGGGCCCCTCATGAGTGAGTCAGTCCCCATGAGTGAGTCAGTCCCGGTTGGCAGAAAACCCCCCAGATTCTTGGCTTCGTTCACAGGCGCTGGCTAGTGGGAGGAGGCATGTACTACCACTAGCTTCCTTCCAGGGCTTTACTAAAATTTGATAACTTCAAATCGTTAAATAAATAAACATTTCTCTTTCAATGTTCTAAATTTAGGAAAGGGACTTGAAGAGACAGAACAGGATATTTACTGAGCACCTACTATGCATGAAGCATGTACTAGGTAAAATTTATACTTATAAAACATCTTCTCTTCCTCACTATACACTTTTGGAGGTAGGAATTACTATTCCCCTTTAAGGGATGGGGAAACTGAGACTCCAAGAGGTCGAGTACTTTGCTCCTGGCTATGCAGCTGGTAGGCAAAATCACCAGGACACTCATCACTCGTTTTTAATGCTAAAGGACGGGGCCCAGGGGGCAAGTAGGGGTAAGCAAATCTGGCTCTATCTGGCGCAAGCCCATTTTCTCCAAATAGCATCTCTGTGTCATAAAGAAACCAAGCATTCATGGACAGACCCAAGGTAGCTCTGGAGATGGGAGCTCCTCAGTTCCTTCGCCTGAGAGAAGACCCTTGGAAGCAGATCACAGATCTGTCTAGGACCATCTAAGGGCCGAGGATGGGGCACGGTCCCTGGCCCGGGACAGAAGCGATGCTTGCTACAACAGGGCGTCTGTAAGCCACATCTCACATCTCATTATGCCCCCAAAGATACACCAAACAAAAGATACAGGCTTGTCATCCAGAAAGGTACCCCTGGCTAAGAACCTAAGCATCACAGGAACCGCCAGAGTAATGAATGAATTTTCAGTATCCAGTGGAAAGGGTGCTACCATGCTGAGGCGATTAAGCTTGTTTTCAATGTAGCAGACAGGCGGCTTCCACCACCACTCAGCCACTCTCTCCCTCTAAAAGCCGCTCCGGCTCCCTCACAGGTGTGGCTGGCTGTGCTCAGCTCTGCTATCAGTGCATGTCAAACTCTTCTAGCTGCTTCTCTCCAGCTCAACCCCAAAAAGGTGCTTCTCTCTGGGCCTCAAGTCCCACATCTGTGAAACAAAGGACGTCAAGAAAACCCAGCCTCCCAGCACCAACCCCTGGAATGAGAAGGATCCCCATTCCACAAACCTACAGAAAACATGGTGACCCAAACCACCAATCCACATACTGTCTGGGACCCTAGAACTGTCACCTCTTCCTTTACCACACCCCCCTCTCCTTCTACTAATTAATGAATTCTTAAAATCCCCTAGGGACAGTCTCCCTCCTTCACTGCTGGACAGATGTGACCTGCAGCCTTGCAGGTGTACTCAGAAGCTTCCTCAGAGACCTTGCAGCTGGCTCTACCCTCAGTCTCTCTCAAACCAGTCAGGTCTCCGGGGACCTGAAGCACCACCCCCCCTCTACCCCCACCAACCCCACCTGGGCGCGGAGGTCGTCCTCAACTGGGGACTGGAGGGGGGGACACAACCTCTGCGTTTCCCCACTTGTTGGAGGAGGTATTTGCCCAGCCTCCATCACAGGTGGTTAAGAGATCATATGGGCAGCATGGGTGAAAGAACCTGCCCTCTCCTAAGTACAAATCCATGTAAGGAATCATAGACACTGTGCTTTGAGTCATTCCTGGCCAGCACTCTCAGGAGACATTGGTAACTGGTGGCAGAAGACACAAACTTCCTATCTTTACAAAGGTATTTCTCACTATCTATCTTCAAACCCTATCCTCTAGACCTAGGTATCCCATGCAATGGCCACTAGCCACTTGTAGCTGCCAAGGACTTGCTTGGAATGTGGCTAATGTGAATTAGGACGTGTTAGAAATGAAACATACACACCAGACTTCAAACCTTGGGTGTGAAAAAAAGGAAGGTAAAGTATCTCATCAATAATTTTTTACATTGGTTACATGTTCAAATGATAGCATTTTGGATTTATGAGGCTAAGTTAAATAGATTATTAAAATCTCAACCAATGAATTAATGAAAGTGAATTCCACCTGTTTCTTTTTTCTGAATTTCAAACATGGCTACTAGAAAAATCTAAGATTACATGTGGCTCGTGTTCTATTTCTTTTTTTTTTAATGCTCATTTTTGAGAGAGAGTGTGAGCTGGGGAGGGGCAGAGAGAGAGCGAGACAGAAAATCCAAAGCAGGCTCCAGGCTCTGAGCTGTCACCACAGAGCCCGATGCAGGGCTCAAACCCACAAACCATGAGATCATGACCTGAGCTGAAGTCGGACGCTTAATGGACTGAGCCACCCATCGTGGCTCTATTTCTATGGGACAGCATGATCCTAGGCGATCTTCGTGCTCTGCCCTCTTCTTTGCCCTTCCCCCATCTTTAATGGGCCAAGCTTTCTTATTCTCTGAATCCCACCTCAAAAACAAAACAAAAAACAAACAAAAAAAGCCCCCTACCTCTTCCACAAGTCTTTCTTGAGCCTTCTAGCTGAGGCTCTCATTCCTCTGAATTTCCAAAGTATCATGGGATCGCAAGCTCCTTAAGAAGCAGGGTCTGTGCCTGACTAAACTTTCGCTTAATACCCTTAGCACCCACAATCTGCATAGCAGATGCTGACACATTTGTTCATTGGATGAGTAAGTGAATGAAGGAAAGGCTGATTGAAAAGAAACTGATACAGATCATCTTTTTTTTTTTTTTTTTTTTTTAGTTTAGTTTACGTATTTTGAGAGAGAGCAGGGGAGGGGCAGAGAGAGAGGAAGAGAGAATCTCAAGCAGGTTTCATATTGCTGGTGCAGAGCCTGACTCGAGGCTCGAACTCCCAAAACGTCAGATCATGACCTGAGCCGAAAAGGGTCCCACGCTTAACCCACTGAGCCACCCAGGCACCCCCAGATACTCTTGAGGAAAAGAGGTTGCCAATGCCACATAAAAGCAATAGTCAAGTACTCCTTCTTAGCCAGCCAAACTCTATCTCAAAAAATACCAAATGAGACATTTTCTAAACATTTTGATTCCTCAGAATTGAGGAAGTAACATCAAAACGTTCATCCCTTTAGATGGGAAGAAGACTGACTTCTTAACAGAAATGGTCGCACTCCCCCAAAGTGGGTATTCTCTACTCACTGTTGAGAGTACCAGGGCAAATAATTAATAGACACCTGAAAAAAGTTATGCAGCTCAGCTTGTAAAATTTTTGTTGGTCCAAGGGAGACACTGTTTTTTTTAACAATATTTTATTTACTTATTTATTTTTTGAGCAAGAGAGCACAGCAGGGCAGGGGCAGAGAGAGAGGAGAACACAGGATCCAAAGCAGGCTCCATGCTGAGAGCATAGAGCCCAATGCGGGGCTCAAACTCGGGAACCATGAGATCCTGACCTGAGGCAAAGTCAGACGCTTAACGGACTGAGCCACCCACGTGCCCCAATGGAAACACTATAAATGTTGAGTCTTTATAAAAAATGTGTCCAATGTCCTTGGGAGGGAGGTATACCAAGAATTAATAATAATAAGTGAAATACTAATTGCTCCACCATAACCTTGTTAACCTTGCTTTTGAAGACAAAATGGACTGGTGGAACACCACCATATTCACCATATTCTTGGAGTTGTTCACCCAAGTGACAGCTATTTACCTGGGAGGCGGGGGGGGGGGGGTGCATAGGGAAGACCAAATATAACTTCTTTAAATTTTTTTTTTTCAACGTTTATTTATTTTTGGGACAGAGAGAGACAGAGCATGAACGGGGGAGGGGCAGAGAGAGAGGGAGACACAGAATCGGAAACAGGCTCCAGGCTCTGAGCCATCAGCCCAGAGCCTGATGCGGGGCTCGAACTCACGGACTGCGAGATCGTGACCTGGCTGAAGTCGGACGCTTAACCGACTGCGCCACCCAGGCGCCCCCAAATATAACTTCTTTAATTGCAAGAAGTGGTAGTGACAGAGAATTTCTGTTTAAGGTAAATGCAAGCTGAGGGAAAAAAGCACATATGCTGGCCCAAGTCTGGAATTTAATCCTCTCTGGAAACACCAGAATCTTCTCTAAAGCTCTACATCTGGACTCCCACCAGTCCCTGGTGCATCCAGACCTTTGACAAAGCTCTTGGGAAGACAAATGCAAGGCAAATTTCCCAAGAGGAAATTAAACTCATCTCAAGGGATGAGGCTTTTTCAGAACAAGACATTTGAATCAATTCTATCTACCTTCGTTGACTCTAGCAGGCTCAAACTTTCTCAGGAAGCTCTTCCCTAACAGCCATCTTGATGAAAGAGATTTAAAAATGGAGGCAAATAGAGTGTGTTCAGAGAAGCTGGCTCATGGGAGCAAAGCCCCTGCTTTAGGAGTCTTTTTTTCAGGTCAATGCCCCAAACACAAAGCATACAACTAAAAGCAAAAACACGCAGATTTTCCTTGGGTCTCCATGGCTGGACTCTGCGTACTCAATGCTCAGTGTGCTCTTCCTGCCCTCTGGAGTCCAAGCTAGCTCAGGCTTAGGTATACCTTGATGTACTCTAATCTCCCTCAAGACACGAGGGACAACAGCATCTGCAATGTTCCTACTCTATTTCTTCCTGTGCTTTTGCTTCACTTGCTCTTCTACTGGAACTTTCTAAGTTCAAGGAACTTTGACCAAGGAAAAGAAGTACCCAAGGCTGTCTACTTTGGAACCAAAGTAAGCGGTGCCCCCTCTGGCCCAAATCCCATTTTGTGAAAACGTCTACAAAATGGGCATTTGTACAGGCACGGTAAACGCAGGCAGTGAAAGCACACATGTCCAAGTGGCTCTCCATCCGGATGGCCCTCATTAAAGAGCTGACACTTGGCTATGACTAACAGTGAATGCAACAGATATTTCAAGGAGCTTGTCACTGATGCAGTATGTAACCAACCCTGCTAGAGCCAGGCACCAGCAACCTCCTGACCCCAAACACCCTGTGCTCCTCCAGGGGTCAGCGGCAGCCCTGGAGCTTCTCCCAACTGGGGTGGGGTGGAATACATAAACAAGTCATTAGAGAGGCAGGCCATCAGGACAGACAGTTGGCAATGGCTCTCCCTTGGTCACTGGAAGGAAAAGAGATGACCCAGGCTTGGGGGTAATTAGCTAGACTGAGACACGTCCCACGGGGCCTTGCTACTTAGCTTTTAAAGCCTCAGAGAGGAAACCAGGAGGCTGGGCCCAGGGGGAAAATGGCCACTTTCTGCTAAACAGTCTCAAGGCTAAGGTTCTACAGTTTAGACGCTATTCCAAAAAAAGCGCTGGTCCGGAGGTGCAAAGGGCAGGGCACATCTGCGGAGGAAACAGTCACCTTAATTACCATGTCTAGAGAAAGTGCGATTTCATTACAGCCTCCAAACTACCGCCCAAAGGAGGAAACCAGAGAAGTGTTTTCAATTTGAAAGAGACTGGAAAAGAGAGGGTGAGAGCGACCAACTCTCCCCACCCTCCCGCAACTTTGGACCATAAGGTGCTTTCCTACCTCAAAGGCTATTACAAAACAAAAACAAAAACAAAAACAACACCACACACACACACACACACACACACACACACACACACCCTCAACAATCCAACGCCGCGCTTTCAACCCTGTAGCCCTTAAGAGGTAAAATGTCTCACTTCAGTTTCCAGCCCACAGAACGACTTTAAAACGCCCAAGGAGAGCCCCCAGCAGCAACAGCGGCCGCCCCCCTCCCATGCCCCCCGCAGCTGCGCCCCAGGCTCGCTCCAGGGAGGGTGGAAAAGGAACGCGTGACGCCACCACGGGGCGGTCAGACACCGACGGCGAGCTACGGACAGGGTCAGAAACCCTGGCTGCTCCAGCTCTAACTGAAGGGACGGAAAAAGGAATGCTATGGTTCCAGAAACTTCCGTCAGGGCCAGTTCTGGGTCAAACCCATGGCCAAAGAGGCCACCTCCAGCAGAACCGTTCCCAAGTGCCACCGCCCCTAAAATCGTGGCCCCATCTCCCACGACGCCTTTTTCCGGCACAATCTAGACAGCATCTCCACCATCAGATTCGAAATAACTTGGGATCCAGAGTAACTCTCTCTTCTCCTCTCCAAGTCTCAAAAAATTTTTAAAGAGGGAGGTGGTAAGGACAAGTTGAAGAACAGCAGTTTTAATTTGGGTGAGGGGGAAGGGAGGGAGAGGGATGTTAATGTGGCTGCGGTGTGGGGCGAAACGGAACCAGATGCAGCTGCTACATCTGGAAAATGGGGGAAAAAGTGTTGGGGGAAAAAGACACCGCAGAAATTTTTTTGGTGGACCAATAGCTTCTGGGCCCAGAAAGAAGCAAGCTTCAACCGCCACCACCCCCTCCACCCCCGCGCGAAGGTGTCTGGCTGCCTTCATAGGATATGTGTTAAATGAACTCCGTCTACAATGCCAATAAATTCCTCTGCAAACGAGGGTTCCTCTTTTCCCAACCCCAAACATAACGGGAGGCGGGAGCAGGGCGGGCAGAGGGTCTGAGCCAGAGAAGCAACAAGCAGCGCTGCCGAGTGAACCGCACCGGGCAAAACCCTCATCCCTTCCCCCACCTCCTAGAACCAGATTGGAACTGAACGTTCCCCTCCCCCCCCCCACCCGACCCCATAATGGGGCTTAACATCACCCGCTGGGAGCCCTCCCTTCCCCAAACTTCCGACCTTTTCTGAGATCGACTAAGTAGAAGAACCCCCTCTGGAAAAGGGAATTCCTTTCTCGCTCTCCGCTACAGCCGATTCAGCCATTTGGTGACGACACCTCCTTAAAACCTATTCGAGGAGAGGCTAACCTACCCCTCCACTTCCTTCCTTCTTCATATATCCCCATCCACCCACCCGCAACTCCGACCCCAGACTTCCCCGGGGTGGGAAAGGACTCAGAAATACCTCGGGTTTTTACCGTTCCACCCAAAGCTACCTGCTGAATTGGGGTGAGTCTCCACTGGTGGACTAAAAAGAGATGGGCTGGAATGCAACACACACACACACATACACACACACACACGCACACCCCACCTCGCTGCCCACTCCCGCCCTCCCTCTCCAGTCCGAGGAAACCGAGAGCCGCCGCCGCCGCCTTCGCCCCGGCCCTGTCCCTCCCAGGTCTCACCGCGGAGCCGCCGCCGCCTCGCCAGCTCCCCAGCGCGAGTTGGCGGAAAAGTTGGGCGGCAGGAGGAGCGGCGGGACCAGCGCGGGGAGGGGGCGCAGAAGGCGACGCGAGCGGGGAGCTGGGAGGGGAGACAAAAGGGGGGCGCAGAGCGCTGGGAAGGGAGTCAGGAGGTGGAGGGGGGCGCGTAACCAGTGGAGGGAGGCGCCGGACCCAACTGGGCTGCGGCGGGAGAAGCGCGCAGCCAGGAGGCTCCAGCGCCGGGGGCCGCTCGGGACGCCAAGCCCGCCCCGGATCTGCGGGCGCCGCGGCTCTTACCTCACTCGGCGCTGCGGTTCCGCCTCTGGAGAGTCCGCCGTGGCTTGTGCGGGCGGGCGGGCGCCCGCGTCCCGGGCTCCGGCCCGCCGCCCCCGGGCTCCGCTCGGGTCCTGGCGGGGCCGCGAGAGCCCCGCGGCCGGCGCTCGACTCCCGGTGGCGCTCGGTGCTCTGCGCCTCCAGCCCGGGCGGGAACAATGGAGCCGGAGCTGGTGCCCCGGAGGCGGGGCGGGGGGAGGGCTCCCGTCCGCCGCCCGGGGTCTCCAGACCCTGTGGCCCCCCTCTCCGGAACCCGGCGGCGGCGCCTCACGCTTCTCGCAGACCCGGCTTCATCGCCCTGAGGGGTTCCCCGCGCCGCGGCGTGCCCGACTGCAGCACTAGGACGGTGCGCGCTGCGGGGCGCCCCTCGGACCGGCGAAAAGTCCTCGGTCTCCGCTGCTTTTCCAGCTGCGGCGCGCGCTCGCGCCCGGAGAAGGCGAGGTCGCCGCAATGCGCTAAGCAGAGTCTCGGTCCAGTCGGGACGTTGCCGCCCAGCTCCGGGCACAGCCTGGGCTCCTCCGCGCGCTGCGGCTGGACCAGAGTCCGGGCTCCCGCTCGCCGCCGCCCGCTGCCCAGGCCGCCGCAGCAGTACCCGCAGGAGCGCTCCGAGCGCTGTGCGCCGGCGAGGCGCGAGGGCTCGCTCTCTCACTCCCACCCGCGCTAGTCCCACCCCCTCCTCCTCCCCCTGCTGCTGCCTGCTGGGCCTTGTAGTTCCCAGCCGCGGCCCCCGAGCCGGGGGAGCGGGCCCAGCGGCGCGGCGCTCTGCGGCTGCTTTGCTGCAGCCTGGTCTCCCTGGGCGCGCGTGCCCCTGCATCTGAGCACCGCCAGGAGGGCGCCCGAATTTCAGGCAGTGGACACAGAAGCGGTTTGGGGGGGTGAGGTGGGGAGACGCTGTAATCCCTAGGTTGGACTCTCTAGCCCCTGCTTTGGAGTCGCACTTGACTGTGTGCCTTGGGGAAATGATTCACTCTAAATCTGTTTTCTCTCTATGAAAAGGTGGATAATAGTGCTTTCCATATAGAGTTGAGGATTAAATGAGGGCCTGCCACATAGTTAACACTCAATAAATACAAGCTTTTTTATTCACGAGAGGATCTATCCCCTCTTTAGACCCTTCCCCTCCATCTCACTTGCCCCAGCCACAGAGTTTAGGTTTTGAGGTCCACGCAAAGATGGGCCCTGTGAATTCTACGGCACCATTCTTGGCCTCCAGAAGTCTTCCACCTGCAGTGACTTTTAGGAAGCAAAGAGTGAGCGATGGGAGCTGGGCATGCTGTTGGTTTGGAAATTAGTCGGAACCCACCCAGAATACCCGAAGAAAAGGCTCTGTGGAACCTGAGGAAAAGTGGCTCAGATGCCCTTTCCTCTGGATCCTTCCCCTGTAAGCTAATGGTTCCCTAATCCAGATGGACACTAGTCCTCTGGGGAACTTCTAAAAAAATACAAATTTTAGGACCTGCTCAGACTTCAGGAACTAGGCTGTGCCAGGAAGGGGTCAAGAGTCTATATTTTTTTCTGAGGCTCCCAGAGTGCCAGGTTGGGGCCATTGGGAGGGTGAGAAGTGTGCCACAGGAAGTATGAAAGATATCTCTATTCTGGTCCCCTACTTACAAACTGATTGACTTTGGACAAGTTATACATCTGAAAAAAATCAAGACTTGTTTACCTATTTCCCCCTAGCTGGATGATTGTCATGAGAATCAAAGAAAATAATGGATGTCAGTGCACCAAGTGTTACACAAATACAAGTCACTATGTCAGTTAAGGTAGGGCTGATACCTCATTGCCACCCCCCACAAAACCCCTCGAACTTGTGGAAGCTGGAATACTGAATGAGATTAACCACCGGCACCCCAAATGTAAGGAAATGAGCTGTTATTTTTCTATTTGACCAGCATGTGAAAGAATAGTGACTATCATGGTGTCGTTCACATAGTAGGAGATCAATAGATGTTTATTGACTGACTAGAGATATTCAATAAATATTTGTTGAATGGATGAGTACATTAAAAACTAAATAAAAAGCAGGAACACACGTATTTGCAGAATAAATGAATTTCAGCCATGGTTATAGATTTATTCCCCCTACAAGCCTATTCCCGCCCCCCCCCCCCCCCCGCCCACCCCGATCCTTCAACTTTTCAGCTCCTAATCAGGCTCTGTTTATCCTCCCATAGAAGCTGCTCTCCCATTAGACCTT